>NC_135835.1:16087500-16677500 GCF_029677425.1 Wolffia australiana | reverse complement strand
GGGTTGAATGACCGCAAATGTATAGTCTAAGTATAGCTGAACTCTAATTAAATACGGAGAAACATACCTGTCGAATCATTACTATTTGTTGATCTTCAGCACTTCATTCATCTTAATCATTACTATTTAAGCCAAAAGTTATCGACCTTAATCATCTTAATCAGTAAGTTTTGGACTAGTTATACACCATAGATGATCTGGTGAATTCCGATTCTGCCCCTCAAGAAACATCGACCAGGAGCTGATAACTCCTAACTTGCCATCAATTCATAGGATAATCGATTATTGGAATAAAATATCATCGCCAACATTTGCTAAACATGTAGGAAAAATCAGTTTTCAATGCGAGACTCCACTGATTTCTTCTTCTTTAAAGATGTATTTCATAATATCGATATCACTCACAACCTTGTCACCTTACCTGCGATTTTCGGGTTGAAATGAGACCGCAAAAGGCTTTATCGCCTTACATTTAAAGAAAAGGGAAAAAGATTTAACACAAATATATCCCACTTAATCTTGAGTTCATCTGAAAGATACTGATATGATAAATGTAAACATAATTCCACAAACCTAAACTATCTCAATCAATATCTCGATTTTCTGTACCGCCTCGGCTCTCGATTGTATTCATCCATTTTTAAACCTATTTGTACATTATTTTCTTCAAAAAATCCCTTTATCGAGGTCTCTATCAGCGTGTCATGTGCTAGACATGTTATAACGTCAAAATAGTAAAATGATAAATCTTTACATAAATAATCCACCAATAACCAAATAAACACGAAAAATACAAGGTTTCAGTTCATTCATCTCTCCAGCCATCCAGACAACTAAAATATAGCAGCACAATAATTAATGAGGGACGCCCTGGTTGACCCTCGTGTCAATGAATACGAAGATCTGTTTTACCATCTCGCATCACGTTCCAACATACATTAAATATGTTGCCTTTTTTCGATAACGTTACAAGCAGTATGATTATAACTTTACAAATTAAATAACCAATTTGAAAATTTAGATTTTTCTCTAGGCATTGAATATGATCTTCTTAATTTACATCATGTCGTATTAGATACTGTTATACCTTTGTTTATTTCTTCATTTCTTTCAATTATAGAGAAAATTTTGGACCTCTTACAAACTAAACCATCACTGATGAAAGCCAACTTTTAGTCCAAAAGTACTATGATTAGCCATTACACTGTTACGATAATCAAAACTAAGTTTGGGATGACTGACTTCTTTGTCCTACTTCCAAAACTAGATCTTCACACATGTGATGCACACTCTACCATCTATCAATGAAAATCCAGAACTTTCAACATAAGTAATTAATGTTCATGAAGAGCAAGTACACATTTTTGGTTGCATGCTATAATCTGAGAGCAAGGTACCAAACTATAAGAAATTAATTAAATTTAAAATTTGGAATATCAATAAAAGAAAGCAGATTAAGGTGAGATGGACTGCTATTCAACTTACTTTACCATATTCCATGCCCGCAAGGAGCCACTATTAAGAATAATCGAATGATAAGTCCACAATCAGGGAGTGCTGAGTTTTATCTGCCCACCAGTTGGTATATCGATGAGAGCTGCAATATGACACCAGTAATAGCTTTGGTGAAATGGCTTCAGAAAAGCAAATTAATTCGATCATGGCAAAGTTCCATTTAAGCCAAACTTATCTCTCAATCCTGTCCCTGTTTGTCACTTGAAAAACTTAAGACTTTTCAGACTTATTTATTTTCATCAATCTTCAGGAATTCGTGCCTCTATCTTACCCTTACAGTGCTGCAGGCGGCTCTGTGTAGTTGCCCTGTCTACAGTCGCACGTGCAGAGACTCCTCGATTCTCTGACGACACGTTGGGACCGCCTCATGTGTAACTTGATATTCACCAACTTGCCGGCAATCTTTTATGCCCAAGAGAGATAATAAAACGGAAAAACCAGCATACAGTCAAATATGCATCAATCTTAGAAAGAAATTCCAACATATATCATAGAATTTTCTGTTAGGGAAACCAACCATCCTCCAGGCGAGATCCTCTGGACCAAGAGGCTGAGCTGGGCTTGAGAAACGGAAATGCCTTGAAAACTACAGACACAAAAAGAAGAATGTTATGATATCATATGGTAATTGATCTTCATCAACTTCTAACTGTAACCGCATTGAGTTGGTCCACGCACCTGGGCAAGGTTGACCTGCATTTCTTTGACCTTTGCTTGGTCAACGCCCTTTAGAAACGAAACAAGCCAGCCAGGCTTCGTTGCGTCACCAGAAGAAACAAACAGCGCAATCTGCAGAAGTAAGACCGTAGGTGAAAAACTCAATAAAGTATATTCATTATCGTGCAAATTAAGGATCCATAAGGCTACTACTAAGATAACCTTTCTATAATCAAGAATCCCTTCAAAAGGAAGCTCCAACTCATCGCTGACTATAACGGGAATACATCCACTGACAATTGCATCAAACAGTCTGGCGGATGACGGGGTGTCACCAGCTGGACTTAAGCAAAATACAGATCTGAAAAGCAAAAGGCAGGTCCCACTACTTAGATTCTTAGGTTAATCCTTGTTAAATTTTTAATACTTGTTAATTTAATCGACTGTGTGCAGCAGATTAAAGCACAGTTTACCGTCGCATTCCAGTTTGACTGGCTGCCCTCCCAGTTTCTCCTGTACTACCCTCTTCTATGACCACCCCTTCGGCACCAGAGAGGACATTACCAAGTACGCTACGGATTTTTCCCCCCTGAAAAAAATGATAATCAGCGTTGAAGTCGAAGGAAAAATCAAGGATGGACAGGGGACGGCGACAAAGTTCATCACCGCATTTCTCTTAAGCCTCCCTCTGAAAAACAGCAAGGTTGTCCTCCGAGATTGGCTGTCCAGCTGGCAATCAGCATTGCAGAATTCAACATTGGGGACATATGGGAGAATGAGGTCCTTTTCTAGCCACACTTGCCCAGGTTTGTACCTGCAGATGGTACGATTGAAAATGTTAGTGTAACGACTAAGGTTCGTGGACGATGATGATTTTGTCATCTACAAGGGAAGAGGGACTATGTCTAGTCATCTGATCATTGTCATCATCTGTGACCAGAATGAAGGGGATGTAATCATCAAAATGTCATCAACATCCTAACGCTAACCAATGAGGAGGAAGATCTCCTCATCCCACCCCCCCAACACACACAAAGACAACATCATGTGAAAAAGTAAAACTAGAGAATGCCATGAGAGAACGATGACAACTTCTCATCATCATCTGACATCAATCCACCGACTAAGGATGACTGACGAGAATGATGATATCTTGTCAGAATTAGAAAAAAAAAAATTTCATTGTCATCTTAGCCACAGAAGAACGATGAGGACGATGATGACTCAACATCGCCCCTCATCATTTGCATGAGTATGAAATAGAGAGTGAAGAGATGAAGGACAATGATAATAATCATCTCGTCATCGTCATCCTGGTGAAAAAAGAATGGTTTAAACAATGATGACTTGTACTCGTCCCCTCGCCCTTGTCTGTGGCGACTGCAAACCCTAGCATTGATCTATGAAGCATGAGCATGCTGGTTGAGAGGAGAGAAATTTTGACCAGTTTCCGGTGGAGTCCATATCAGGGAGAAGCCAGATTGCCTTCTTCATGTGTCTGCGGACAGACTTGAAGGACCAAGGATGATGAACCGGAAGAATGTGGTCCCTTCCGCCTGATCTTTTCCATGCCGCTTGATTAGTGATCCATTCCGAAGCCTCCTGTTTGATAAATTTTCAGAAAAATATGAAATCTATGTCATCAATCCATGCTACCTACCAGCACTTTCCGACAGGTCATACAAAATCAATGATGCTAGCAGGATGGAACGAATTACTATGGAATTCTGGCTTGCTGATAATTAAGGAAAGGAACTCCATAACTTTCACTCGCTATTTTTTATTACCTATGCCATGCAATGCAGTTTAACTTGCTCATATTCTACCCGTTTATTCATTTACTTGAAAGTGGAAAAATGATTTGAAACTTCCTCTTATTAAAAATCAATATAAGAAATGTTAAGGCGCGGCACAATGATAAGGAAGGGTAAGCCATATTGCATTATGAGGTTGAATTACAACACTATGAGATTCTTGGGTTTGAGAACACAACTCGGACCAGTAGTTTCAAGTAATTATGCAAAATAACTTGAGCCAGCAGAAATGCAGGCGACCAGTCTACTAAAAAGGGTGTCTTATTTTTCAAATCTATAAATTGATTTTAATCAGACATGGATAAAGTTAACGCCATCTAAAACTTAAACCTTGGGGATGCTCCCACACCCTGTAAAGTGACTTGCATTGCTGTCTTTCAAGCAAGAAATAGCTGATCGTGGTGAAGAACGGTATGTAGAAGAGGTCTGCATCCTCTTGACGATGAACACGTACAACGCTTTTTAAAAGCCTCTTCGATGGAGGAGAGATTAAATCTGCCCACAACCAGTAGTCAACCGAGTGCTGAAATCGCAGGAAAACCCAATTAATCAACACTCAAGGAAAAACCCATGAGCCAATAAATATTAAATCAAATCGATAGAAAAAAAATTCGCAAAAATTCACTGAATTCCTGTTAATTTCCAAAGCAAACCATTCAATCAGCCCGTAATTTGAGTAGATCAGGGGTACCTGCTCAATCAGCCGGTGGACAGGGCTCCCATTAGAAGTGAGATTCTCAGTCTCCTTGTATGATGTAAGGAAGAGCTTCAGTAGATCATAGGTGAACTTGCTCGGCATCTCATACACATAAACCCTAACGACCGACAAAGCGGACCAATGCTCCAAATCGGTCTTTCCAAAGAGCGATCTTGAGTCTCTAGCCCACATGTCGTCATCAAGGGCCTCCTCTCCCAACTTGCCTTCCTCCCCATTGACAGACGGATGAGCGGATGCGAGAAATTTCTCGAGAGAGGGCACGAAAGAGTACCCAGGTGCACCAATTCCATGATCAATAGGATCATAGCTTCTTGCCGCGGAGAATTGAGAGTCGGAAGACTTCTCTTGATTCAGATCAGGCGAGCATCGTGACGATGAAAGAAAGGGAATAAAAAACAAACAGATCGAAGAGATCGTCGCGATACCGAGAAAGAACAGGAATTTCTTCATTTGGAAGCCGATTCCCAGACGGGAATGTCGCATCTGGAGAGATTGAGGAGCAGATCTCCAACTTCTTCCAGTCTCCGCTAGCTTGTTCCAATCGACCTTCAAACTTTGTTCTGCATATAAGTCTCAATCTACCCATCTAGGTATGTATTTTTAAAATTATTTGTGACAGTCCCACGATTTAAATGGTGCGTTTATTTAATGAAAAAATTATTTTTAATTGGCATACATCTAAATAAAGACACTTTTAGTTTTTAGTTAGCAATATTTGGATTTATTTGCTTACTTGCTGAGTAAATGCATGTTAAATACTTTATATTAGACCGAGTCAATGACTATTCATGATTCCACATTGAATCAATTTTATCCCAGTTTGACTTTAGAGTAATGTTTTCGTAAAAAAATTGTTTGAATGATGTGGTCGAGCCATCTTTGACTTGAAGGACATGATCATTTCTGTGGATCATCAAATGCTGCAAATGTAATCTAAATGAGAATGTTCTTGTCTCAACATGGTCTGTTTTATTTACCAAGGGATAGCCTAGTTCTGTTACGCCACATAGTATAGCATTCTATCTAAAGGTAATTCTCGTTAATGAGAAAATGTCATTTCTTAAGATTTAAAAAAGATGCTGAAAATTTTATATGTCATTGTAATGTAACACGATGATCCCAGGATCGGATGGCTCATGTTACAACACAAGATATACGGAAAATGAATGAAATGAGTGTATGGAATGGAATGTTGAGAAAATCCGATGAGAAATGACGAGGCAAATGCTGACTTGTAAGGCGATCGACTAAAGACCTAGTTGTATCACAAGGAACCATTTATGGCCAGACTCCCAATGACCTAATTGGATCAACTAGATGAACTTCTAGGTGAGGGACACGATGTGTCCAAAGGCATCCATGTCCCCCTCTGCTAGAAGACCTAGTTGTATCACAAGGAAATCCTACCACTTGACACGGGTGACTGACCCTACACCAAAAAATTAATAGGTAGGTTTAGGCAAGGGCTTTTAAAAGTGCAGTGAAGTTGGTGTGTTTGTGTTTCCATCTTTAAAAGTCAAGTAAGCTCTATCGGATAGGTGGGCAGGCTACCCTTGTGCGAGAACTCTTTCCTTCAAGCAAGTGTGTCTGCGGTTTGAAACGAGCAAGTAATTCACTGTAAAGATTTTGGAGCTTGGGCGTTAATTTGTAAAGAGGGTGTTAGGGGCAGGCTTTTACAGAAAGTGTAAGAGAGGGCCTTTGTCCCAGAGAAAACACGAGATGGGATTCCTTCAAAGGGGGTGCGCTACCTCGAGCTTGTTTACTCTGGTTTTTCCTTTAGCAAAACCCTTTAAATTACAAGGGCAAGTTTCCGTATCTATGAAAGAGTTGTAATTCCCCCCGAGGGGGATTGAGGGGGCCGCGTTCCTTCCATTAAAACCCTCTTATCTTTTCAAATCAAAATAGAGTACAAGGCTCTTCGTTTTGACTGGAATGTAAGGATCGGCCCCCCAAGGTTTTAAGGCAAGTAAGAAGGGCCCCCCAGTGTTTGAAGTCGAAGTTAAGAAGGGGGCCCCAAGAGTTTGAGTTTTGGATTCCTGTTTTTCTTAGAGGTTCTAAACTACTTTACAAGATTGCCTCTTTGAGTTTCGTAACCCCAATCCTTTTTGGGGGCCAAATACCTCTGATCTCTACCGTAGATGCCAAAGAAGAATGAGAGGAAGCCCGAAAAAGAGCAAAAAAGAACATAACCTCCGATACTATAAAAAGAATAAAACCATATCGAAGTCCTAATTGTACAGCTTTTGTATGATGTCCTTCCAACGTGGATTCACATAGAACATCGCGCCACCATACGAACATGGTATATAGGATAAATATTAGACCCAAAATGAGAAGTGTTGCACCCCCTTGAAATGAGTGCATGTACATCACACCTCCTACGGTGGTTGCAAAATCTCCGAGTGAACTCGAAATAGGCCATGGACTTGGATCTACCAAATGATAAGAATGCCTATGAGATTCAATCATAAACCTTTTAGCCCCGGTTGTATCTAAACCTCCCCTTATTCTACTTTACAATCTTCATGCTCCTCGCGCCTTATATATGAACCGCTTCCGCGCCTTGCTTTGGAAAACTTCTTTCTTTCTTTCTTTCTTTCGAAGAAGATTTCTTTTTTTTTTCCAAAACGCTCCTCGTGCAGCTCCCGCTCACTTTCGCCTAAACGCTCCTAAGCGCCTTCTTATTCAGAAACCGTGGGCCTCGGCCCGGGAAGGGGAGAGTGGCCGAGCAGTCAAAAGCGGTAGACTGTAAATCTGTTGAAGGTTTTCTACGTAGGTTCGAATCCTGCCTCTCCCACTTTTTGTAGACGAGAAGAAAAAAGCTCTTTTTTGTGGCCGTGAAGTGAAATAGTTTCATATGTTTTTAGAGAGGTTGTTATATATGACCATCGATATCCAATCCCAACGAGAATAGAAGCGACTTGCTTCTGGCGTCGGCTTGTAGTCTCTGTAGCCGGCATTCCTACACGCACGCGCCCGCTTCCTCCTTGGTTTGGGACGAACCCAAGCCGATAGATACGTACGATAGGCGAATGAAGCTACCACCCTAAAAAAAAGCCATAGTGTGCGCGTGGTACATGTAGTTTTGAAGCTGGGGAATGCAAGTTTTATTGAGGATTGGAGAGGAAAAGTTGAAGAACGGGATGGATTTAGGAGTCTTTGTGCGAGCCGTATGCGGTGAGAGTCACACATACGGTAACAAGGGGGGTTCGCGTCTTGTTTAATATGGTCTTTGGGCCTACCCACCCTATTTGTTCCATGATCTATGGGTCTGCTGGAGCTAACCACTTCGATCAATTAGCCAAGATTTTGACGCGAGATGAAATCACTAGTGCCCCATCTAGTGGTATTTTTATGGGGATCCTATCTATCACTGTAGGATTCCTATTCAAGATCACGGCAGTTCCTCTTCGGGCGGCTGTAGGACGGACGAACGCCTATAGATGGTAGGGTAGGATGAGTGGTACCACTCAGATTGCGGCCAATCTTCCTAACTGTGTGCAGGCTGGGCTTAGAGCGCGTGAAACTCATCACTACCTCGTCAGGGCATTGAGACCATAACATGTTACACAAAAGCGCTGCTTTTTCTGGAAGTCACATAGCTGCCCGACTAGAAGAGCCACTTGCTCTGAAGTGTTGTCACACAAGATAAGCACGCCGCCCGCCAGCTCGTCGAGTGAATCTAAGTTAGCTTCCGGTCAATTGTCCACCCAGTGAAGTGCATAAAACACAGTGGAATCACGCAACACATGCAGCTGGTGTGCTTCCTGCCCACGAGGAAAGAAAAAAAAGAAAAGCGACGAGGAGCGAGTTTACGAGCGGGAGCGACATAGCGAAGTCAAAGAGTAAAAAGAAGAATAAATACAAAAAATTTGACTGTTTGCTAGGGAGCTGATTACCCAAGAAATCCCTGGGAAAAAAATCAAAGATATCTCAGTAACGAAAACTATAAGAGGTTGTATTGGCGAGATTCAACGGCGAACTGCTACCCAAAAGAAAAATTGCCTAGAAGTTTGAGGACCTTTAGTACCGTACCCTACCTCGAACCAGCAGCCTTCGCGCCAAGCGACGACTGCCCTTGTCCCTTTCCTTTTTTCCATTCAATCTAGCCAACTTCTTTGTTGCAAATAGTCTAAGGCGCGCTGACGAAGGCATTGCGGTAGTTTGTATGCCTACCTTACTTACCCACTGAAAAGGTTCTGATAATAATTTTGTTTTCGGGTTTATTTCATTCAGTTCTTTACTTCGTTTCTTTCAGAACTGATTAGCATCACCTGGCATCATGATTTACTTCGTTTATTTCATAACGTCTCTTTGACTTTGTAATGTTCTTTGACTTCGCTCCGTCGCTTTTGCTCGTAAATTCGCACCTCGCTTTTGCTCCTGCTCACTCATCTTCATCTTCACCGCTTCTGCGCCTTTTTTAAAGAATTCCAGCTCGGCCTGGAAAAGTGCTGGCAACAACAGAAAGGAAAGGGGTCCATGTAGCTGATGCGCCCGTCTACTAAGCAGCATGTTCGGCATCTACTACAAAAAAAGATAGAATCCACTTCAGTTCTTCGTGACCTCAGAACCTCTGCTAGGCAGCGTGTGGAATGGTGATAACATGCATTTTTAGTGCCTTATATTATTATATTTATGCGTCTTTATGCATTAAATTACTCATATTTGCATATTATCAAGCTTAAAATGATTAAATCTATTTTTAGAACAAATTTCTGAATTTTCTATATTTTTAGGATTTTTCTAATAGTATATTCTAAAAGAATATAAATTTTTGAGAAAGAATATGATTTTTCTGGAATTTTTGGATATTAAATTTGGAAAGATATGATTTTTCTGATTCAAAATACATATTTATACGTATTTTTTGAGCTTTTATTTGATTTAATATGAAATTTTAAGTATTTTGGTTTTTTTTATGGCATAGTGTGACGTGGCGTGCGGATGCGCCGCCATGTCTGCATTGAGAAAGAGATTTTTTCTTTGTTTTTTGTCCTTTTGACATGTACATGTGGCACAGAATATGAAAAGTCGCGGAATACGAAAAGCCACGGAATACGAAAAGCCATGGAATATGAAAAGCCACGGAATACAAAAAGGCATGGAATATGAAAAGCCACGGAATACGAAAAGCCACAGAATACCAAGTGCTTTGACTTCTTAACAGGCACAAACTGATGACATTGATGAGGAGAGAGAAGAAATTAAAGGCTAGGATTGCTTCAACTTCCAACGGCCATAACTTTTCATCTTCCCCTCCTCTTTCTATCCATACCCTCTAATCTATAAATAGAGGCCTGGATCATTGTAAAAACCATCTTGAACTTGCTTCCCACTTTTGTGGGCTGATTGAAAGAGAGTGAGTTTTGAGATCCATCAAGAGTGTTCTTGGTGTCTTGGGTGTGTGGGAAGAGACAAAAGAGAAGCGGGGGAGCTTACCGACACTTGCAAATCGTCGTGATCCTGGCGGAACGTAAGGATCTAAGGTAAGTGTCTTCGCCTTACGTTGTTTCTCTCCCAACATCATCGTTATCATAGTTCTAGTTTTTATTATCACTGTTTCATTTATCACTTCATACGTTCCCATTCTCTCATCTCTCCATCCTTGTCATCGTGCCATTCCATATCCAACCACTATCCTCATTCATACAATTGTTCATTATCGTGTCCGTCACAATCACTTACTCTTTTATTTTAGTTAACTTTACATATAAATTAACTTAATCGATATCACTGGCTCATATCCTTGAATTGTGTTTTTGTCGATCGCTCATTGATCATCACTAGTTTAAGAAAGTAATTCCTTAATCATCGTTCCCTGTGGAGACGATCCGTACTCATCACTAACTAAGTATTTTCAAGTACGGTCAAATATATTTTATTGAATAATCTCAATCACCAACGACGAATTTTAACCCTAAAATTGAGATTATCAAATGGCCGAGAGCGGACAGACCTTTATGGATATATAATCCAAGTCGAGAGTAGAGTTACTAGAACAACCATCTGATGGAAAACAACTTTCACGTTCGGTTCAAAGAGCAATTTTTCATTTCATCATTCCTTAGGAACCAAAAAATGGTTCCCCTTTTGTGTGAATTCTCTAGCGGCAAATTAACCACTTTTTGGGCCCTATCTGACGTAGGACGGCTACGGGATGGAGAGTAAGGAATGGACGATGAAGGAATGGACGACTGGGTTGACGGGACAGACTACGGGTAGATGGACGACTAGGGATGGATCGGATACTGGAGGGATAAAACAGCCACAGAAATCACACGGTCGGATTCTGACTTTAAAACCGATGAAAATCTGGTGGTGCAGCTCCGACCCTTATCGAGGGCGGGAGTACTGTCTTCCCCCACCGCGACGATGCCTAAGCACCGAAATCAATATCCGAATTCGCGTTGTGAAGAAACACTCGAGAAAGAGAGAGAAGAAGTGGAAAATCCAAACCAAATCTAATTCTGACAGCAGTGGAAACTTCTCGAGAAAACACTAGACGGAGAACACTTTAGATACCAAAGAGTTCAAGCGTACCTCGGCACCGTAGTGCGTGAAGAGGATGCGGGAAATTCCGATCGTGACGAGGCTGGGCGAATCCAGGCGTTGAGCGACCCACCGGCGGCGAGGTGCAGGCGTTACGGCGTTGAACGGCCTGGTAGTGAGTTGATGTCGTGGTGAAGTTCTGACGAGGCGGCGCGGAGCGGCGAGGCGGGCGGCGGGAGCGAGGCTGGTCTGGCCTTAGCAGGGCCTGAGCGGCCTTGGGCGACAGGCGACTGGGCGACCTTGGGCGGCCTGGCAGGGGCAACCTGGGCCGGCCTTGAGCGGCCCTGGCTGGGGCGGCCTGGGCGGCCCTGGCAGGGGCAGCCTGGGCGTGGCCTTGGGCGGCCTGGCAGCTGGCGGCCTTTGGCGGCCTTGGGGCTGCCTAGGGCTGCCTATGGCGGCCTGGCAGGGCAGCCTGGGCGGCCTTGGCGGCCCGTGGCCTGGGCGGCCTGGCCTGCGGCGCGGCAGGGCGGCAGCGGCCTGGCCTGGGCGGCCTGGGGCGGCCCTGGCTGGGGCGGCCTTGGTGGCCTTGGGCGGCCCTAGCAAGGGCGACCTGGGCGTGGCCTGGGGCGGCCCTGGCTGGGGCAGCCTGGGCGGCCTTGGGACGGCAGGCCTGAGAGAGAGAGAGAGAGAGAGAGAGAGAGAGAGAGAGAGAGAGAGAGAGAGAGAGAGAGAGAGAGAGAGAGAGAGAGAGAGAGAGAGAGAGAGAGAGAGAGAGAGAGAGAGAGAGAGAGAGAGAGAGAGAGAGAGAGAGAGAGAGAGAGAGAGAGAGAGAGAGAGAGAGAGAGAGAGAGAGAGAGAGAGAGGGAGAGAGAGAGAGAGAGAGAGAGAGAGAGAGAGAGAGAGAGAGAGAGAGAGAGAGAGAGAGAGAGAGAGAGAGAGAGAGAGAGAGAGAGAGAGAGAGAGAGAGAGAGAGAGAGAGAGAGATGAGGAAGTGGAAGAGACGGCCGGTGGCGAAACGCTACAGCGGCGGCGGCGGTGACGGCTAGGGTTTGATGGGAGACGGAGGCTGGGCAGTCCTCCAAGAAGAGTTAAACAGAAAACTCAATTCTTGAAATATGACTGCTTAAGTGTTTCTTGAAAACAATGGCCTATATACAGGCCTTGGAGGAAAGAGAAAATGACGAGAAATTAGAGACGAGAAATTAAAGACGTGCTTCATGTCACGCCAAAGGACAGTTGTTGATCTGCCTCTGGCGACGTGTGATGACGCTCGTAGGGACGTGCGCGGGTGGAGACATGCGTGGCAACGGTTGTGGCGTGTCCGAGGCAGAGGCATCGACTTCGGTTGACTTCACCGTTGAGTCCGTAGCGGGAGTGCTGACTTCGGTTGACCGTATTGACGCGTCCCATGGTGATGTGTTGGCGTCCTCGCCATCACTATCTATTCCATCTCCCGAGCCCCGAAGAAAACCCCCCTCTCCAATTGGACTCCATATCTCTTTTGACTTTATATATGTGGGCACCTGATATCTATGAGGGTTCACCCACCCCGGTTACAGAATTAATTTCTATTGCGTCTAAAATCTCTATTTCTGAAAATATGTCACATGTTTCTATTGTTGGTTCGTATGGAGGTACATTGCAACAAATCTTCTTTTTCAGTAGCATTGCTTCTATGATCTTAGGAGCACTGGCCGCCATGGCCCAAATGAAAGTCAAAAGATCTCTAGCTCATAGTTCGATTGGACATGTAGGTTATATTCGTACTGGTTTATCATGTGGAACCAGAGAGGGAATTCAATCACTACTAATTGGTATCTTTATTTATGCATCAATGACAATAGATGCATTCGCCATAGTTCCAGCATTACGACAAACCCGTGTCATATATATAGCGGATTTGGGCGCTCTAGCCAAAACGAACCCCATTTCGGCTATGACCTTCTCCATTACAATGTTCTCATACGCAGGAATACCCTCGTTAGCCGGCTTTTGTAGCAAATTCTAATTGTTCTTCGCCGCTTTGGATTGTGGGGCTTACTTCCTAGCCCAGTGGGAATAGTTACTAGCGTTATAGGTTGTTGGGCGGCCGAAGGTTGCCATGAGTAAGGTTGGGGGACTGAAGGCTGTTTTCCGTGCACCGGACACGTGCTTACCGAATCCGTTACGACATGGATGGGATGCATACTACGAAAGACAGAGTCGAGTCTGATACATCAACCATCTACTTCCACAATCACTATACGAGATGAACCTGGGTTTGGTGAATTGAAGTTGGCCTTAGGTGTAATAGGACTCCCAGTTACTGCACGTGATCGTATACTGAGCCCGTCGGTAGTTAGAACGACACGAGGCGGGCCGAGCCTCGACTCAGAAAGATGAAGGTCCTTAGGCGCAAAGTACATGAGCGGGAGAGGAGTGGGAGCGGATAATAACTGATTTTAATCAGAGCTGAGGCGCGGAAGCGGTGAATATATGAGGCGCGAGGAGCGTTCAGATTAAGATGAAGACGTGACTGACGGAGTGGAGTCAAGATGAATCTGATAAGAAGTCAATAAAGATGAAGATGAATCAGGCACGGAGTGAAGAAGTTATCTGAAAAATAAGTTCTGCAAGGTTCAGCATGAAAAAGTTCCCCATCTCATTTGGGGCGGAAAATGAATCGACATTTCGATGTGATACGGCCCTTTCCTTTTTTTTTGTTGGGAAATAACGGCAAAGTCGCCTCTGGCCTCTGTGCACATTGGAACCACATGAGTTCACCGGGGTGGAGCATGGTCTGCCAAAATCGGCATAGATTTGGTGCTATTGATAGAACATGGTAAGCCCATCTTTCTCCATATGGAAGTGCTGCGGGCACATAGATATGTGGGTAGAGGAAGCCTCCAAAAGTGAAGGCCGAGCTATAGATCACGTGACCTGCACCAAAGCTGATTGGGCTTTCTCCTAGATCAAAGCAGATCAGCTCGCCTCATAGGTCGGCTCCTAAAGTTGCTTTTGCTCCTAAAGTCGCTTTTTCTCCTCGTGCCTACTTAATTTATTTCATAACCAAAGAAAGGCGTAGCGTAATTATGGCACTGAAAGAAGTAATAATTCTGCAAATTTAAAGAGGGGAAACGATGGTACCTGATGGGTCGAGACCTGGAAGTCCATGGCAATGAGTCATTTTACTGAAGATGAAAAAATGGAGTGGGCTGTAGGTGTGGGCGTGTAGTAGGCGCGGGTGGGCTGTAGACGTGGGCATGGTCTTGCGCACGCGGAGCGCTTGGAGGGTGCATGGTGCGCCCGGAGCGTGCGTGGGTCAAGAGTTTGGCAGCCAACGACGGCAGCTGCCGCAGCTGGTGGCCAGGCGATTACGGTTGCGACGGGTGGCGTACGGCCTGCGAGGATTCACACGAGTGTCAGCACGGGGCTTTGGCTCCCAGGAGCCCGTGGCTGGGTGCTTGTGGGCACCGGTTGGCCGAGCGCGTGTGCAGAAAAATCCCGATCAGCACCACTCAACGCACAGATGTGTGCAGCCGGGCATTGTGGCATGCCAGTAGGGCTAGATGCACAATGCAAATTGCCTAGGGAAGGGGGGGACCATGCACAATGGCAGTTCTTGACGCTGGTGTCCCGGGATGGGACCCAAAGGTGACTCCACGAAGATGATTCTTGAGTTGTCATTGATCCATGATCCTCATTCTTGGCCGGGCATGTTGGAGCGAAGGACGTCCGAGGCAAGAACGGAAACAAGGCCAAGAAGGAAGCCATACACATGATTCTTGCATATGGTGGCTGTTTAAGAATCCACTTTTTGGTGATACTTCAAGAAGAAACGGCTAAGGTGGAGATGGCGACAGAGTTCGGTGTTTCTCCCATGGAGTGATCTTGACATGGGGGAACAGGTGACATGTCGAGGCGGTTCCCACGTGATGCACTAGGAAAATGATAAAAATCCCAAGGGAGGAGGGCGGGGAGCCCAAGATGAAAGATTTCAACTCAATTTTCAAATGAACTCCAAGGCTTTCCTTGGGCATGCCATCCTTTTATATAAAGTAGGGAGGATACCCAAATGGGCCAAAATAGGGGAAACTGTCTCAATACGAGTGACTTCCCCTTAAACATACATCAAGCAAATAAACAAAAATAACAATGGATGAGGCCCAAACACGATGGTTCATCCGAATCGTTACAGAATCAAAGTACAAAAAAATAAAATCACCGCGCACGGATGTTATTATGCCGAGTACCTGAAGTCGGGGGCGTGGACATCGGCTCGAGCTGCACGGCGAGGTTGGAGTCCCGGGGCCTAGCTGGTGAGATGGTCCCTCATCACATTGTATTTGGGTGAGAGAGATCATTTCACGTTAATAATGTGAAATCTTGATTCAAGACATAGTAATCATCATTAATAGAAAATTTATGCTGGGACTGACTCTTTGGTCGTCATTTACTACTTAATTACATCAAAGTAGGTGTGGGGTTTGGTCTGCGTTAGGGTGGGAAACCTATTGGGCCTCAAAATTTTAAGGAATTGAAGGCAAATTAAAATATAGAACATTTATTAAGTTTTAATTCCCATGTCACTACCAGGAAAACTAAATGTATTACCTTCCCATGGTGGTTAGACTATTCAATAAAAAAGTGGAAAAAATGTCAAGAATATTGTGAAACTATTATTATTCATCATGCACAATCCATGATGACGGAGAATAAGGTGGCATATAAATGTCTATTATAAGAATCCTGATTTCAAAAATTACCATATTTACTCTAGAAGTCACACTACCAAGTGGTAAACTGATGGTCATCACTAATTATGCTTATCTATTCTTCCTTTTAGAAAGAAAAACTACCATTAGCTTGAAATGATTCAATGTCAAATAAAATAATGGAGCACTGTAATCAAGACCACAAATTTTATGTTTTAAAAGGTAAAAGAAAAATATTTTTTAATAAACATGGTACATAAAATGATACAAGTGAGGAGATATATTGATAAAAAATTAGAGTATTCATGCATTTCAAAGAACAGTCGTAATAGATTTGTGAAATTATAACTATTGAATAAAAAACAAGTAATTTTTTTACATGGATATTAACCTCATTTCGGTCTACATATTGCGTTATCTATTTTCATGTATTATAAATGCTTGTTTGCTAAACTTTTCATTCATATTTCATCTGATTCAGTAATAAGGTCAACATGTCAATGGTTTGACCAAATTCCCAACTTTTTTTGGTTTTGTATTACATATTTAAGTAATCTTTATTAAATTATGTCAAATTTAAAATTAATTGGCAAGTATATTTGTCATTTTAGGAATATATATGTATACCCAATGAGTAATATGAGTTTGTCAAAAACTTTTATAATATTGTCCTCATTTAATTAATTACTCATACGAATAATCAATGCTTATAACTTATTCAATAGATGACTTGAGAGAGAGCATGATGACAATTCCTCATAAGATTAATATGGGTTGTATATGACGTAAAAGACTTCTAAATTACTGGAAGTCTAATTCAAATCTCGGCATTAAAATGATAAAATATTCAACATACATTGAAAATTAGCGTAATAAGATGAAGTGATTATATAATAAAATGCAGAGAATTCCTTCAGAAAGGCCATAACTGCTTTTGTTAAAATTAAGGGAACATAGTGACAATGAGGAAATTTAAATCAATATTTTTACCTATTAGATTAAATGATAAATACCTGATAAAGGGTAGTTTCATGTATGAATAAAATTAATTCTTAATTAGATTTGTAATTGGTAATTGAGTTAATCAATAAATTTGATGCGCAAGGCTTATCTGCATCCGGAATGGAAATGAGGGATTTATTTTTTTAAAATGATAAATAGGGGATGAGAAGTAATATTTTGTAACATAATATATATATATATTTATTTATTTGTTGGAATATGATAAGGTGGTAAATATTAACAGAATATAATAAAAAAAAGGATATAGTGATAGTAGGGAGGTTAGTGATAAATTGCTGAAATATGAGTTGATGAGAAGGGTGATATGCGGGGATACATGTAATAATGTGTATCTGTTCATACTTATATCTGAAATAGGGGGCATGCTGGATGACGATAACATGTGAATTTAATATGGATGCGGATGGAAGTTGAGAATATGATGAAAATATTCCTCATATTGTCCAAATGCTTGTAGTCGATTTCAACATATTTTCCTGCATACATTTTCAGCTTGACACACGTCCCCCCAAAAACATAAACAATACATGTATAATCACCATTAATGTGTGACATATTGACACGAACATGCCAACACAATTTTCCTTTCTCACGCAATGAAGAAAAGCAACATGTCAATGCCCAATTAGGATTTTCAGGCTTTCAATTGTCTCCATTTTTATCACAATTGTTGCACATAAAATATCCAAATTAGGTAGTACTGACATCTTTCTGTGCTTTTTATCACATTTATTCTTTGTGCCTCTTGTCTACCTGGATTGAAAATACAATTTTTAGGTCATGATTGATCTGTTATGACATCATGATTTGAGTTACTATTATGGCACCTTTTCATAATGATTAGTTCAGATAATCATTGACAAAAAAAATTGATGGGTTTCGATCCAAATAAATTCCTTCTTCACATCGGTTCAAAACTTAAACTAAATCCTTTTAAATATATTCTAAATTAAAAATTCAATATCTTTGTGACATGAATGTCATAAGTTCCAAACATTATATTCTCATTGATGTATGAAAATTCCAAAAAATAGCAAAAAATCCTAAAATGCATTTAAAGCTCGATGGCACACATGTAATCATTTAATACATATAAATCATGTACACTTGATATGATTGATTTAATGATTAAAATATTATCAATTGGTAAAAGGTGAAATATAATTTTCTATAAGACCAGAAAGGTGAAAAATAAATTTAAATCCATTTAGTTAAAGAAACTGACTCTAGAGTCAGCCTGTTGGTGTCAAGTCTCACTTCTATGTTTAAGTTCCAATTTTTCATGCCAAATACCATTACAACTTATATTAAAATCAACAACAAAAACCAACAAGGTTGCTTTTTCATGCCAAATAATCATAGAAACTGTTTGGTGACTAACAAGGATGCTTGCCATCATGAAAAATGCCATGCCCCGTCATGCAAGGGGGTTTTCCCTTACATTGCTTGATGTTTGGGTTACCCTTTGTTTGTGAACTTTAAGGAAGAACTTTCTGAAGGCAAACCCAAAATGGCCAAAAACTGCAAAGGGCGCTCTTCCTTAAAGATGCTGGCAAACAACCTGCGATAGGTACATATGGTTATGATGAGAGTTGTCTTATTTTTTTTTATAGAATTTGCAAGTCTTGAATTTTAATTTTGGAGTTTGAATGTTTAGCATTTGGGGGTGTAGCTTATCATTCTATTGCAACTGTATCCAGCTTATTTTGGGGAAATTCTTGAGCCGGCCTGCAAAAGAAAACCATTATTTTCATACAAATCTATTTCTTTCCTCTCAAAATCTGAGATCTTTTGATACAATAAATTGTAAAATCAATTCCATATATACCAGGATGTGATAATAATAATACCTTAATTCTTGTACTCTGGAATTCCACATTATAATCCTGCAGATGGAAGAATGATTAATTTCCAGAGAATCAACTATATCAGATCAAAGTTTAATGAAGGAAAAGTTGTGATGAAAACTTTGATGTAGGATCTATCAGTAGCCCTAAAAAGTACGGGTTTTGAAAGATACCTTGCAGTCATCAACATAAGTTTTTCTCTAAAATAAGATACAAAGACCAACACTAGAACACTAAGAGATGATAGATATACATGAACCCCCTCAATCCACATAAAAGAGAACTGTAGGATGTCAAACAAGAAAAGAAAGCGTTAGAGTTAGAAGGCTAAGAAAGCTAAGATTTCAATCTGAAGACTGAGGCTTATTGACTTCAATTCATTAAAAGATTTTGATGAATTTAGATGTGGATGTCCACTTATGCTCTTATATGAAAGAAATACCAACGTTAAATTACAACTCCAAGTTTACTCAAGTCATGGACAACACATGGTTAATCCATTGTCAAACCCAATATTAATACATCCTCATAGATTAGCATATATTTAGAATTCCAAATATCTAATTAGCCATGGTTAATCCAAATATATTAAATTCACATTTATCCATTACAAATCAACATAGGTACAATGAAATATCTAAGTACAAAGGTAAGATCAAATGGTCAAACATGCATACTTTGAATCCAAATTTTGATGGTAAACACATTACTAAGCATTTGACCAAATCTCAGTAGAGAGAGAGTGTGATCAGTAAAAAGAGAGACCATTTGAGGGAAAGAAAGAGAGACCAGTAGAGAGAGAGAGACCAGTTGAGGGAAAGAGATACACAGACCAGTAATGAGGGAGAGAGAGTGACCAGTCAGGATAGAGACCAGTTGAGGGAACGGGATAGAGAGACCACTAGAGAGAGGGAGAGAGACCACTAGAGAGAGAGGGAGGGAAAAAATGACCACTAGAGAGCGGGAGGGAGGGAGGGAGAGAAATAAGATACTACTGGAGAGAGATGGAGAGAGAGAAAGAGAGAGACCCCTAGAGATAGAGAGAGAGGCAGAGAGAGAAAGAGAGGGAGACCACTAGAGATAGAGAGAGGGAGGGAGACAGACCACTAGAGATAGAGAGAGGGAGGGAGACAGACCACTAGAGACAGAGGGAGGGAGGGAGAGAGAGAAAGAAGAGATCACTACAGAGAGATAGAGAAGGAGAGAGAAAGAGAGATGGACCACTAGAGACAGGGAAGGAGAGAGACTACTAAAGAGAGAGGGAGGGAGAGAGAAAGAAAATACCACTACAGAGAGAGAGGGAGAGAGAGAAAGAGAGAAAGAAAGATAAAAAGAGATAAATAGAGATAGAACACAAGAGGGAGAGGGAGGGAGAGATACCTCTAGAGTGGGAGGGAGAGAGAAAGGAGATACACTAGAGAGAGACTGCTAGAGAGAGAGAGAGGGAGAGAGAGAGGAAGTGGGAGAGAGAAAGAGAGAGATCACTAGAGAGATGGAGAGAGGAAGAGAGAAAGACGTAGAGAGAGGAAGAGAGAGAAAGAAGGAGAGAGATGAAGAGAGAGCTAAAAGGCAGAGATAGAAAGAGAGAAATCGCTAGAGAAAGAGGGAGAGAGAGAGAGATAAAGAGGAAGAGAGAGATGTAGAGAGAGAAATAAGAGGGAGAGAGAGAGCGCCTATAGAGAGGTAGGGATCGGAGATTAGGACAGATCATTCGAATGTACGATTGGATCGGGCATTCGAACGATCGAATATGAACACTGATCTGTCCAGTTCAGATCTGATCCGAACCCGATCTGCCTATCGGGTTAGGGCTGGATTTTTAGAACAAGATGGCTGTTTGGATCAAATTTTTGAATTCGATCCGATTTGAACACGTTGTTTGCATGGGATTGAATTGAATGTTCAAATCCAAATTCAGTGTTCAGTTCCCACACGAGTTTCCTCCACTGTCGTCTCGATGACAGTGGAGGAAAGAGGAACAAGGAGAAAGAGAGTCTCCAGAGGGAGAGCGAGAGACAGAGAGAGAGAGGAAGAGAGAGAAAGAGAGAGAGGAAGAAGAGAAAGAGAGAGATGAAGATAGAGAAAGAGAGAGAGGAAGAAAGAGAAAGAGAGAGAGGAAGAAGAGAAAGAGAGAGAGGAAGAAAGAGAAAGAGAGAGAATTAGAGAGACACCGGCTCTTGCAATCTTTGATTCTTCTTTTCTTATTTTTTTTGTTCTTCGACTCCTCAGATACTGAATTTGTCTGCTTCACTTTTTTTCTTCATTCTGCATGTTTTCATTCTTCCACTTCTACTTTTCTTTTTCTTCTTCTTTAACTTCTGGTGCTTCTTCTTCTTCAGGCATTTCATCTTTTTCAACTTGTTCCGTTGAAGCAAAATTTGGCCCACCAATAGCAATTTATCTGGGAGCAAAATTTGTTCCTTTGAAGAAAACAAAAGAATTGCCTGGTAGCTTTTCTTCCTCGTCTGATAGTTCATGTTTCAACTTTTTTGGATTTCCTCTGCGTTATAACTTCTTCTAGATTTTCCTTCTTCTACCTATTCTACCTCTTCTTCCTCTTCTAGCTCCTCCTTCCTCTTCTAGCTTCTTCTTCTTCTTCTTCCTCTCCCTAGGTACTGCTGCTGCTTCTTCTTTTTTCCACTTCTTCTTCTCTAGCTTTTCTTCCTCTTTTAGATCCTTCTTCCTCTTCGCCTTCCTCTTCTTCTAGCTTCTTCTTCCTCTTCTAGCTTCTTCTTCTTCTTCCCTTTCCTCTTCTTCTAGCTTCTTCTCCCTCTTCCCCTTCCTCTTCTTCTAGCTTCTTCTTCCTCTTCTAGTTTTGTCTTCTTTTTGCTTCTTCTTCTTCTTCCTCTTCTAGGTGCTGCTGCTTCTACTTATTCTTTTTCCTCTTCTTCTTCTCTAGCTCTTTCATCCTCTTTCTTCTTCTTCCTCTTCTTCTAGCTTCTTCTTCCCCTTCTAGCTTCTTCTTCCTCTTCACCTTCCTGTTCTAGCTTCTTCTTCCTCTTCTAGGTGCTGCTTCTTCTTCTTATTCCTTTTCCTCTTCTTCTTCTCTAGTTCTTTCTTCCTCTTCTAGCTCCGTCTTAATCTTCACCTTCATCTTCTTCTAGCTTATTCTCTCTTCTAGCTTCTTCTTCTTCCTCTCCTTCTTCTAGTTGCTCCTCTTCTTCTCTAGCTCTTTCTTCCTCTTCTAGCTTCTTCTTCTTCCTCTTCACCTTCCTCTTCTTCTTCTTCCTCTTCCTCCTCTAGTTGCTCCTCTTCTTCTCTAGCTCTTTCTTCCTCTTCTAGCTTCTTCTTCTTCCTCTTCACCTTCCTCTTCCTCTTCTAGCTTCCAGGCCGCCAGCCACAGCCAGCGCGTCCCGGCGAGGCACTGGCCATTTGTTCGAACATGTTGGGACAGTTCGAACAAATGGGCGCTCGAACATCAAACCAAATTGTTCATTCGACACTTTTATTCGAACAAGAACAAAGGGTCTGTTCAATTGAAAGTTTAGAACAGATCAGTTCAAATCACATTTGTTCATTTGTATCTTTTGATCAAGATTCGAACGATCAGATCCGATCCAATCCCTGATGCCTAGAGAGAGAAAGAGAGAAAAAAGGAGAGGCAAGAAAGAGAGAAAGAGGGAGAGAGAGAAAGAGAGAAAGACCATAGAGGGAGAGGGAGAGAGAGAAATAGAGAAAAAGAGGGAGATAGAGATCACTAAGAGAGAGGGAGAGAGAGAAAGACGGAGAGAGAGAAAGAGAGAGACCAATAGAGAAAGAGGGAGAGACCATAGAGGGAGAGGGAGAGAGAGAAAGAGATAGAGATCACTAGAGAGAGGAAGAGAGAGAAAGACAGAGAGAGAGACCACTAGAGAAAGAGGGAGAGACCATAGAGGAAGAGGGAGAGAGAGAAATAGAGAAAAAGAGGGAGAGAGAAAGAGAGAGATCTCTAGAGAGAGAGGGAGAGAGAGGAAGACAGATCACGAGAGAGAGAGGGAGAGAGAGGAAGACAGATCACGAGAGAGAGAGGGAGAGAGAGGAAGACAGATCACGAGAGAGAGAGGGAGAGAGAGGAAGACAGATCACACGAGAGAGAGAGGGAGAGAGAGGAATAGAGAGATCACTAGAGAGAGAGATGAAGAGAGAGAGAAAGAGGGAGAAAGAGACGGAGAGAGACCACAAGAGAGAGAGAGAGGAAGAGTGAGAAAAAGAGGGATAGAGAAGATGAGAGAGGGAGGGAAAGAGAGAAAGAAAAAGAGAGGGATGGTGGGAGAGAGTGAGGGAGGGAGAGAGAGAGAGAGAGAGGGAGAGAGAGAGAGAAAGAGAGAGGGAGAGAGAGGGAGAGAGAGAGGGAGAGAGAGAGGGAGAGAGAGAGAGAGAGAGAGAGGGAGAGAGAGGGAGAGAGAGAGGGAGCGAGAGAGGGAGAGAGAGAGAGAAAGAGAGAGGGAGAGAGAGGGAGAGAAAGAGGGAGCGAGAGAGGGAGAGAGAGAGAGAGAGAGAGAGGGAGAGAGAGGGAGAGAAAGAGGGAGCGAGAGAGGGAGAGAGAGAGAAAGAGAAAGAGGAGAGAGGGGGGGAGGGGGAGAGAGAGAGGGAGAGAGGGAGAGGGAGAGGGAGAGGGAGAGAGAGGGAGAGAGAGAGAGCAAGCGAGGGAGAGGGAGAGAGAGAGGGCGATGAAGAGCGAGAGAGAGCGAGAGGGAGAGAGAGAAAGAGAGAGAGAGCGAAAGAGAGTGAGAGAGAGCGAGGGGGAGAGAGAGGGAACAAGAGAGAGTGAGAGAGAGCGAGGGGGAGAGAGAGGGAACAAGAGAGAGTGAGAGAGAGGGAGGGGAGAGAGAGAGCGAGGGAGAGAGAGGGAGAGGGAGAGAGAGAGAGAGAGGGCGATGCAGAGCGAGAGAGGGAGGGAGAAAGAGAGAGGGCGATGAAGAGCGAGAGAGAGCGAGAGGGAGAGAGAGAGAAAGAGAGAGAGGGGGAGAGAGAGCGAGGGGGGAGAGAGAGAGCGAGGGAGAGAGCGGGAGAGCGAGAGAGAGGGAGAGAGAGAGAGAGAGGGAGAGAGAGAGGGCGATGCAGAGCGAGAGAGGGAGAGAGAGAGAGAGAGGGCGAGGAGGAGAGAGAGAGAGAGGGAGAGGAAGAGAGAGAGGGGGAGAGAGAGCGAGGGGAGAGAGAGAGAGCGAGGGAGAGAGCGGGAGAGCGAGAGAGAGGGAGAGAGAGAGAGAGGGCGATGAAAAGCGAAAGAGAGAGAGAGGGAGAGCAAGAGAGAGGGAGAGAGAGAGAGAGGGCGATGAAAAGCAAAAGAAAGAGAGAGTGAGAAAGAGCGAGAGGGAGAGAGAGAGGGAGACGGCGAGAGAGAGAAAGATTGAGAGGGAGAGAGTGGGAGAGCGAGGGAGAGGGGGAGAGAGAACGAGGGAGAGTGAGAGAGCGAGAGAGAGGGAGAGAGAGAGAGCGGTGAAGAGCGAGAGATGGGGATGTTGGGATAAACTCCCCCCTTGTTGTGGAGAATGTGTTCAAAGAACACTTCTACACACTCACTCAAGAACACTCAGAGAAAAGGAGGAATAGAGAGAACAAAAACAACACTTGAATTGATTTTAGAAGGGCTAATAAAAAAACATTACATCCTGGCCTTTATAGGCACAAACACAACTGTTCAAATAGAAACAACTGCCCATAAACTAACTCCCTGCAGAGCACCTGTTGGTGCATGATTAAAGGATGTGTTGAAGACATCCCTTCATGGTGCTCCATAGGTTGTAAAGGATGGAGGAGAAACACCTCCTTCAGGGGAGAGGGAGAGAGCGATGAAGAGCGAGAGAGAGAGTGAGAGAGAGAGAGAGCGATGAAAGGCGAGAGAGAGGGAGAGAGAGAACGATGAAGAGCGAGAGAGAGGGAGAGAGAGAGCGATGAAGAGAGAGTGAGGGGGGGAGAGAGAGAGAGCGATGAAGAGCGAGAGAGGGAGAGAGAGAGATGAAGAGCGAGAGAGAGGGAGAGAGAGAGAGCGATGAAGAGCGAGAGAGAGGGAGCAAAAGAGATTGAGAGAGGGCGATGAAGAGCGAGGGTTGTGGACACTTACAACAGTGATTGCCTCCCCATCTTCGTCCGTGCTCAAACTGATTTACTGGGTCATTGGGAGCCTTTTGCATTCATAGTTTTCTTCTCGAACGTCCGTCGGGTCTAAGGTCTTATCCAACTACAATTGCATATTAATCATTATTTTAAACTTTATCATTCAATTGCTGCATTGCACACCGTTTATTTATTGTTCTGTAACTCGATCGAAAAACTTGTCGGATCGTGTTACATCACTAAACACTAAAACATTCTCCAACACTTGAAGAATTGTATCTTCTCAAACCCGTGGATTTCTGCACATGTGAAACTATAGAATACTTATCAGTACTAAAACTTCTTGACTTCCAAGAAGTCAAGGAGTTTAGTCAAAAATAAATATAAAGTGCAAAAATGAAAACTTATAGCTTATGCATAATAACTATTTAGTTGATTCAAGTAATACCATGATAAATTCTGAATTAATAATACCATAATCATTTAAAATGTATATAAAGATCCATTCATTCATCATGTTATCAGACCTTTGCTGGGTACTCCTTTTGGTGCTATCAAGTCTCGAATAGCTCTCACCTTAGAGAGATGCGTGCACACACTTCCCTTCTCGATTAGGTGCCTGAGAAACTTGATTTCATGCAAGGCAAATTCACATTTTTTCCGATTGAGGTAGAGCTCGTGTTCCTTCAGATTAGCCATCACCTTCCTCAGGTGTTTCACATGGTTGTCCAAGCTTCGACTGTATAAAAGAATATCGTCCAAGTACACCACCACAAAATCATTGATATACTCCCAAAAAATATTGTTCATGAGACAACAAAAGGTCGCAGGAGCATTTGTGAGTCTGAAGGGCATGATAGAGAATTTAAAAAGCCATAGCGAGTAATACATGAAGTCTTTGGCTCATCTCCCTCCTTGATCCACTCCTGGTGGTACCCACTCTTCAAGTCCATCTGCGAGAAGAAGCAAGCATCCCCGAGCCTGTCAAAAAATTCCTCACCATTTGGTATATGATATTATTTTTCACTGTTACCTTTTTTGAGCGCTCGGCAGTCCACGTAGAGCCGGAATGACCCATCCTTCTTATTATAGAAGAGGACTGGTGCACCAAAGGGTGCCTTGGATGTCTAAATCAGTCCATTCTCTTATAGTTCTTGTACTTGTTTCTGCAGTTCCTCTTGGTAGGCTGACGCCATCTTGTATGACGTTTGTGTAGGTAGACATGTACTAATAAGTAATTCGATTTCATGATCCATGTCCCGATTGGGTGATAAGTTTTTGGGAGTTCTGCGGGCATCACCCCATCAAAATCCCGCAACACATCCACTATCGGCCCCAGTAGCCCACACGTAGTATCACCGGGGCTATTGTCATCGTCGTCACCCCAATTGAGTGCAACTAGATGGACTGGTGCGCACCCTTGCCTTCCACCATTTTTCTAGGGTTCCGCCCCTCTTATGGTGATGAAGAAGGTCTCTTCCCCCTTTTGTAAGCCATCCTTAATTTTCATCGCAGACAACAGGGTGGTGTCCCACGACTTTTGGACCCCTTGGTCTCTCATGAAACATGGGTGAGACCCTTCGGGGTACAATATGCCACAATATTGGGGAAACAAAACCGCACGGGCTCCCGTCAGGAGGTCGAGACTCACGATGATCTTGAAGTCATCCATGGGGGACACCATGAAGTTTGTTCGACTCTCCCATGTTCCCACTTGCAGCAACAACCCTTTGGCCAGGCCGACGATGTCTCGCTCCTTTGAGTTGACGGCCATTATCTGGCATGTACCTGGGAGAGCTTCACGTCAAGTGGTCTTATCTCCTTTTCTACGAGGACATTGTGTCGACCATGGTTGTGGCGTGTTTATTGTTGACTAGTACCGATACGTGTAGGAGATCGAGACCCTCATACTGGACCGGAGCACCCTGCACAATCTTCTCATGCACTATAGAGGGTTCAGTGTCACCATGCCGCTACCCTCTGGAATGTCCGGCTGGGGGGGGGGGGCACGACCATCGCATTCACATTGGTGGTCGCCCCCCCCCACCCCGCAGGCAATCCCTCATGAAATGGGGGCCTCCACATGCGAAGCATGCACACTTTCCCTCCTCACCACCTGGGATTGTTTTCGCCAGTCTTGGGTTCTTTCCCTTATCACAGCCTTTACTGTAACTCTATTTAAACTTTCTCTTGAGGTCCTAACTGGATGTGGTTGAAGGTGCCTTAGTTCGCTCTGAGAGCAGCTTGTTCCACTTCCCTTGATTTTCCAATGCTGTGGAGTAGAGGTCTACTAGTCCCTCCACAATTTGGTAGGCACTCTTAATGTCTTGATTGTGCCTCTTGTATAGTTCTATCTAGGCCCAGTGGGGGAGTTCTTTGGCAAAGCAGTAGAGCTTGTCCCCATTGAACATATCGGTAATCCTCCTGACTATGGAAGAAAATTGATTCACATATTCTCTCAAAGTACCGGACCCCGAAGGTTGTGAAGTTCTCCCGTTGCCATCCCATGCACTGTTGTACGACATGAAGTTCTCTTTGATTTTCCATACAAATTCTTCGAATGTAGCCGGTGGTCAATATCTGTCCCACAAACGTTGGCGCCACCATAGTTTGGCATCCTCCTTGAGGAAGCAGCTAGCATGCAGGACCTTATTCGCCTTCGAAGTGTCGTTGATTTTTAAATATCGTTTGCAGTCATACAAGAAGTCGGCCACATCCTCCTCCTTGCAAGTGCTGTTGACTTTGGTGGTGGCATTGTGATTCTTTCCACTCCTCCAACAGGTCAGGCCTCAAAGCCTTCGCCTTATCGTAATCCTGCCTTTTCAAGTTTTAGGGACATCCCCTTAGCAAGGAATAATGCTCGAATGACACGTGTAATCCTCAGTGCTTGGAGTAGAACATTGAGCTGCCTTGATCTCTTGTAGCGGAAACCTTCACAATAGCTTAAGTACGCGTAGAAGGTGTTGGAGAGAGGGTGGGGATGCATCCCCATCGGGAAATAGGATCATTGCATTAATATCATCAAGAGGTTACATCGTAGTCATGAGCATTACATGCGGGAAGACGAGGGATAATAAAGAAGTAATGAGACAAGGCGCTATGCGCCATGGTAGTGTCGCTCTTGTGCTTTGAGGGCCGCCGCTCCACGCGCACCTGTCTTCCAGCCCTGTCGCTATACGCATGCCCTCGGGCTGGGGGCCGCGTGATAATGTGATATCATTAAATGCATTAATGCCATTTATAACCAATATTAACTCATTATTTATATGAAGTTGATGCACGTTATCCGACAATGTTAACATTTTCGCGTTCATTCCGTTTCGTCACCTATTTGAGTATTTTCTTGAATTTATCATTACCATGACGCGATTTAGAAATTGGACCTTTCTGAAGGTCAAATCTTTAAAAATTAATCGTTCTCTTTGGATTTTTGTCATTGTAGGAAGCAAGTTAAGAAATTTCATGGTTCTTCACCATTGCATGTGGAACGTGGTTTTTCAAGACCAGCGTGCCAAGTTTGGAACTCAATATGAGTTTGTGAATTTCATAGATTTGAAATGTAGGATGAATGAGTTTGAAGCCTTATGAGGGTAGAAAAATTGGGTGAAGGTTTCCCCGAATTTGGAAGGCCATGGTCTACAATGAGATCCACTATTGGAGTGCCACGAGCAAGCATAGACGGTGAGATCCAGCATCGAAGAACAAAGGGGGAGCACCAGCTGCCACGTGTTTGACTAAATGCCTGGGCTTGAATCAGGCTGAGGCCAAGCGCGGAGCTAAGGCCTAGGTCAAGCGCCATTCTGCTGGGGTCAAGCATGCGGCTCTGGCCAGGGCCAAGTGCATGGCTCAAGCCGGGACCGAGCGCGCTGCTCAGGCTGGGCCCGAGCGCAAGTAAAGCCAGTGCAGAGCGCGCCGCTCTATTGAAGCCGAGTGCGAGGCTCAAGCCAGGGCCGAGCGCGGCTTTGGCCGGGGCCGAGCACACCGCTCTACCGGGGCTGAGCTCGCGACTCTGGCCAGGCTGAGTGCACGGCTCAGGTTTGGTCCGAGAGTAGCTATGGTCAGGGCTGAGCGCGCTGCTGTGCAGGGGTCGCCAGGAGTGGCTTTCCTCGTGTGGACCATCTTAATTGAAGTTGTATGACCTGTAAAATGAACTACGGGGGTGTGGGACGCACAACCACATTGGCAAAAAATTATTCAAGGATATTAAAGCTGAGGTTGAATTAAAAAAATTCACCCAGGCACATCCCTCTGTTGGCCATCCAAATTTAGTAAAATTTATACCCAATTTTTCTAACCTCATAAGGCCTCAAATTCATTCATCCTGCATTTCAAATGTACAAAAGTCACAGATTCATATTCAGTGCCAAACTTGGCATGCTGGTCTTGAAAAATCACGCTCAGCGTGCAATGGTGAAGAACAATGAAATTTCTTCACCTACTTTCTGAAATCATAAAACTCCAAAGAGAACTATAAATTCACAACGGTTTGACCTTGAAAAAGGTCCAACTTGTATATCACATCAAAGTAATGAAAAATTCAAGAAAATACTCATATAGGTGACGAAACGGAATGAACCCAAAAAAGATAAAATTATCGGATAACGCACATCAACTTAGTATAAATACTGAGTTAATATTGGTTATAAATGACAATAATGCATATCATGATAACACATTATCATCACGCTCTTGTGGCCTAGCGATCACACACACCATCCCATCCTTGAAGATAACACACGCCACCAACATCTGCGCTGACACCCATTGCGCGTAGACTAAGCAATGCCACTGCACTCGGGGATTTAAAGTGGGCACTACAGGCCCAGCATTACCCCCGGGCGTGCCACACGCCCGCGTCGTCTCGGCGCTCTCTGTGCGCCAATGCCTTTTGTCTCCTAGAGGGTTGCCTCTTGCCCCGCGCACCGCGCCCCGCACCCTGCACATGCGATGCACGTAGTGTACGGGCATAGTGGCGCGGCTCACCCGCACAACTCTGCACATAGCGCCGTGGGATTATTGCCTAGGTTGCGCATCCCATGCACGCGTGAGGCGCATGTCGCCCCTACGATGCTCTCGACGGCATGCGCACCTAGCACTCACGGGCCTTCCCAGATCCGTCGCACTTGAGCGTTGATGGGCACGCGTACCATTAGGGCGATGGCCTAAAAGATAAGGGTCGGACATCGCTGTCAGTAGTGCATGTTGTGGTGTCACACTGAAGGACTCAGTCTTCAAATCGTGAGTCCAGCACACGGACATGTCCCCACAGTTAGCACACAGGCCTCTGTGCAGGAATGCCGCATACTTTGGGGCCTTACATATCTGGATACATGCATGCCCTTTTTGAGACTATGGATTTTTGTATTATGATCTCATCATAATTCATAAAATTGAATCATGAATTGATGGAATTTAGACATCACATATGCACTCTAATGAATATATCATATTAATGAAAAATGAATGAGATGCGGAATGTGTGATTGGTTTGATGACCCCATACGTATTTCTGTTAGTAATAATGATGTTGTATCAATGAGATGGAGGAGATTCAACATGATGTGGATTGCCTGGATATGTCTAAAGGCTCCACACTTGATCAGCTTACCACAACTCATTTGAGGAAAAGATAATTCACACAGATTCATTTCATTCTAAGGTGTTTTGGTCATTTGGTTTTAAAGCCTGAATCATTATAGTTTTATATCAATCATGCCCATTGAACCCAACAATGTCGAATGTGACATTCCAAAAAGGTTTTAGCCATTACCATAGTAAAGTACATGCAAGGGAAATAAAAAGATAACCCACTATTCCGACATGAATATTCCCATGGATACTAAGATACACCCAGACATCATGTAAAATGTAACCTCAATAATTATCCATGAGTCTCATTATATGTCATATTCATAAATTGCAGTCTAACATCTAAAGCCTGGTTTTTATAGATTATATAGTAACTAGAAGTTTTGCTCGTTTCCTTGAATTAGACTATCTATGAAATCATAACTCCAATATTTTGATTGCAATATATTTGCATAATATCCTCATGAATGATCCATGAATATTAGATGATAGGTAATTTATACATTCAATTTCCATAAGAAATCTCAACCCACTCATTTATTTCTTGCTATTGAATTCCTAAAGAAACATAGAACCATCCTTTAATAATCTGATACTTTTTGTTTACAAAAGACGCATTTCAATCTGTTTTTTTGAAACAATATTTGATATCATTATTATTGGGACCAAACATAGAGGTAATGTGGCTGCTACACAATATGTCTTGACCTTTTGCTCGCAATGTTTTTTGAGGATAACCAGTTATGTTGATCCGTGTATGATCCACATATCCATTTAGGGTTACTGTGAAACAAATTCTCCGATATATCGGCCAAGGTCGTGGCCAATCTACACAATATTCCCTGAATTGCTTTCAAAGATATTTTTTTTCATGGATGACGAAAAGGTCAGCTGAACTATCTCATCGATTTTGGAAGGAATCTCATGTCTTGGAATCCCAAGACTAATATATTATTTTCCGGGTAGATTTGGGTGACTCAGCAATAAAACACTCTAAACCACGACAACGTAGAAAATGTGTTATTAGCTGCCAATTTAAACAATCATGGAGAAAAAAAGTATGTTAAAGACTGACTTGTGCTGAAACAAGTAACATTAAAATAACTTCATGTCTCTTCATTTCAAATAATTATCAATATCGAGGACCTTGGTCACAAATGTGAGAAAACGGTGACAAAACTGGTGAGCAAGGCATTCGGAAAACTTCTTTTCCCAGATACGTTTCAAAATGAAATCCCCGTTCATTTATCCAATCTTTCTACTCCATGCGTGGTAACTACACTTGGTAGTCTGTCAATATTTGGGAAAGGAGTCCGAGGCTGTCACACATATACACTCTTCGTGTAGCGTTTGCGTGTGGAGCTCGCACTATTGCCACGGTGGAGAGAGAGAACATATTTACAACAAGCATTCCGATACTTGGCGTGTTCCGGCGAGCAAGACAAAGACGACGTATTATTTTATTCTCCTGTTCATGTGAAAAAAGCAACGTGGCCAATTAGCCATGTCTGTGCAGCCAAGGCCGTCTGTTCTGACGCGGAGACGGTCAAGTACAGAAGCTGTGCGCACGCCTGTTTTCACGCGAAGACGGCCAAGGAGGCTAGGCAGTTTGTAATCCAAGGAAGGAGAAAATATGATATTTTGATTGGAATCCAAGACCGATTACACGAATTTGCCGATCACATACCGCTATCCACAGATGGTGTATTAGTGAATTTAAGATAAATGTTAAAACAATTAAGTTTTCATCTTAAATCCATATATGAATGAGATATATCTGTCAGTGGTCGCGGTAAATAGTTGATATGCTTTCCCCTCTGATAAGTCCATCACGTCGAGGAGACAGCAGCTGAAGAAGAGTTCATCGCTCTTTTTCGAGGTGGAAGAGGTCAGGGATGCGTCGAGGAAGTGATAGTTGGCCCAGGACGGTCTGTTTACTCAAATTAGCAAACAAGAAGACATGGTTGAAAGATATTCAAAAGAAAAGTAAGGTTCCGAAGGGATAGCATAACGTAAAAAGAGCCTCACTCGACGGATCTCAGATACTCTTGTCTTCTCCTTTGCCTGCCATTTAAGTTAAAAACTTAACTTGGGTGGAAAGAGAGAGAAAGGATAGGAAAGGCAGAGCCAGTGATGGATGCAGGATAGGGCCAACGGATGAGAAAGAGAGAGAGTAAGCAAGAACTGGGCACTGGGCAGGTTTGCTGGCCAGAGAAACACGGCCGCTTCGCTTAAAATCTGGGTGCTTTGCTGTCTTCCTACAAATCCACGAAAGATCTTGGTCAAAACGCCCTCTATCTCTCTGCATTTGCAGAATAATTTAGTGTGCAACTTTACGATGCACCTGCGAAATATCTACTTGGGCAAAGGCTCAGGCCATGTGTGAATTTGTGCAGGGAGAAGATAGAGAGGGGGAGAGGGAGAAAAAGAGAGAGAAGGAGAGGGAGAGAGAAAGAGAGCGCGAGAGAGGGAGAAAAAGAGAGAGAAGGAGAGGGAGAGAGAAAGAGAGCGCGAGAGAGGGAGAGGTGGGAGCGGGAGAGAGAGAGAGAGAGAGAGAGAGAGAGAGAGAGAGAGAGAGAGAGAGAGAGAGAGAGAGAGAGAGAGAGCGAGAGAGAGAGAGAGAGAGGGAGAGAGGGAGAGAGAGAAAGAGAGAGAGTGAGAGGGAGCGAGGGGAGAGAGAGAGAGGGAGAGAGGGAGAGGGAGAGGGAGAGAGAGAAAGAGAGAGAGAGTGAGATAGAGTGAGAGAGAGCGAAGGGGAGAGACAGAGCGAGGGAGAGCGAGAGAGAGAGAGAGAGAGAAAGAAAAATGTACAGCATTAGGCCTCAGGCTTGCCATCTTTCCGACTCAACTAAAGAGAGTAAATAAGAGAAAGATCGAACATGATTTCAGGTGCAGTAAAGCTCCACATCCTTCAATACGCCTTTCTCAACCCATATGGGGTTTCGACATGCCCTGGCCCCTGAGCGTTCTGTCTCTGGATTCGTAAAAAAAATTTAACGACAGTCGAAAACCAAATTCCGCAACGTCTGTTGTACTTGCAAAAATATAGTATTTTTGAACTTTTGCCTGTCCGCGGACCTAGGAAATAAAACTACCCAGAACTTTTAAAGAACAGCGCTTTTAAACAACGCAAAATTTACTCTCCAACAAGAAATTTTCCCGTCAGCCTCTTCTCCCTATCTTTCTCTTATTTTCTCTCTCTTTCCTCTTCTATCTTGGGTCACTCTCCGGATTATCCGACGGGCTGTATCTCTTGTACTCCTTTCTCTCCTTTTTCACTCCTGCAGCGCTCCTCTCTCAGAATTCTCAAAAAGAAAGGAGAGACTGGCCAAGTTGTTCTTCACCCAAACAAAAGTCTGGCCGCCGTCGACTGGTTCTGAGTTATGCAAATCAAGAATTGAATTGCATGACCGGTTCTGACTGTCTCCAGTCCTTCCACTAACAAGGTAATGTATGGTTTTGAATCTATCTTTTCCATCTGAATTCTCTTTTTGGATTTTTCTTTTGTCTCCGCTTTTACCATCTGCACCAATCTTCATGACTTCTGCAATTCATTTTCTCCCAAGAAACTTGCCCACGACCCAAAATTGTGGAAGAGGAAACAAGTGTTAAGTTTTCTTGGCCGTTGCACAAGAAAAGAAAGAAATAAGAGTGTGGAGAAAGAAGAGAAAAGAAAGAAGGAAGAAGAGAAGACTCAGGCAAATGTAGTATGAAGAAATCGTTGTATTTCCCGCACTTTGATCGTCCAACGGCTATATCCGTTGGAACGTCTCTAATGTAAAACTGAAATTTGAAATGTAGTTTTATCCTGTCCGTTATAACGTCAGGGGTGCACTGATCACGACCGTTGATCTGTGCGGTGTACCCATATTTTATAACGTCTACACTGTTTAATCCTGACTGTTATAATGACAAGGGTGCACCGATCATAGCCATTCGATCGATTTGATCCTAACCGTCTATATTTGAACCTATTCTAGATTTAATCCTATACTATCTTTGAACTTATATTTCATCCTATCTTCTATCCTCTAACGAGTATATCGTACATAATTCCATTTTACTAACTAATCTTTATTAGTTCCTATCATTGCCGAGTTGACTCCACAGCTTGACTCGGCTGATTCCGGAGCGAGTAAAACTCCTCCTCTTCACAACAAGTCCTCTTTGACTCATAAGTTCATAGTTTTATATGTTTTGTATGTGCTCTCTGACTTTTTTTTCCAACATGGTAGTCTTGAAAACGGTGGCGACTAGGAGTCCTTGTCAAGACTAGAAGCTCGCCAATCAATAATGCAGGGCAGTGATACCTCGATGAAGAGGACTTGGAACAGTGAAGAAGATGATATCCTCCGGCGCTAAGTCGGAGAATTTGGAGAGCGAGACTGGAATGCAGTTTCGAAGCTCACTTCACTTGCACGATCCGAAAAGAGCTGCTGGAGGAGGTGGCTGACTCATTTGAAGCCAAACTTGAAACACGGCCCTTTCGAGCCGGAGGAAGAAGAGAAGGTCATCTTAATGCAGGCCGAATTGGGAAACAAGTGGGCCGAAATAGCTGCCACGGTACGAGTCTACTTTGTTTTCTTGATATTTTCAACATGGTTAATGTCTAATTCTTTTATTTGATACTTGAATCATGCATTTGCACCATAAACATTTTCACTATTTTTCATTATTCAGTATCGTCATTGATGTTCATTGCATGTGTTATTACTATCATGCAATGTGAATGCCAAAAAAATTTCCTAAATCAAGAAAAATCTGTTCGCTCTATTGTGCAAATGCAAATCATGAAAAGTTCCCTCAGTCATGAAAAATTTGTTTGAAACCTGAGAATTGGCCTGAACCTACTGATAGGACCGTGGCGCTCAATTGGAACCATGTTCACAATATTTTATATAATGGTAAAATGAGACGGTGCCTGAGCTCATTGACTCATCTGTGATTAATTGATTGGTGCAGCTCGAGGGCCTAACAGACAATGACGTCAAAAACTTTTGCAATAGTCGCCTTAAGAGGTGGCAACATCTCAAAGAGCCAATTTACCCTCCGCACATTCAACCCCTGATCCCTGTCCCTCCCCCTATGGAAGATAATGAGGAAATGCACAGGAAAGAACAACCTCTCTCTCCTCCAGACGGCATCGAATGTGCCCATAGAGTCTACAATGAACTATCCTCCTACACCACATACTTTGAGCAGTTCAACTCGATTTCTTTCATGGGTCTGAACTCAATCACGAACCATAGCCTGATAGGGGACCTATCGGGCTTTAGCTGCCGTCCACCAGCATTTCAGTTCACGTCCCACCTGCCACCCCTAGAGTCATATCATGACCTAGGGTGCAGCACATCCAGTTATGGTGGTAACGTATCTGCCTCTCAGATCATTGAAAATACAGGAAATGATACGATGGATCCCAATTCATTGCTATGGTTCAAAGCCCACGATAGGACAGCTCACTTGTATCAGCCAGTTGAGCAGACCCTTGGCTCGCCGAAGCTTGAACTGGCCCAGAATGATGTGTCAAAGGGCTTAGTCGCCATGGACCCAATAGCGCGTAATCCTCTAACCTTACAGCAAGATACTGCAGGAGAGGACTCAGAAACTCCACCCTCTATTGTTGGCGGCCATGACCCTTCTGCCAAACCACTTTTTGATCCTCAGTTCACAGTTGATCACCCTCAGGACGATGAAAGCATCTTTGATGGTGAATATATTTCCCTCTGAATATTCTTTCTTTTCATTATAGTCATCATCATCATCATCATTATCTTCTTCTTGTTGGAGTACAGGCTTGGAAGACCTTGCACTAGAGGGCACTAGAAGTGGAGTGTCAAGAACGTTTGTAGAGGGTGAGTATATCACCCTCTTAATATCCTTTCATTCATTATCAACTTTCTTTACATCATCACTGTGATCATGAACATTCTATTTATATTTATCATCTTCTTCTTCTTCTTATTCAGGATTATGAAGAGATTTTGCGGCATTGTGGCGGGACTGAGTAGGCAAACATGTTGATATACATTTAGTAATGATTAAGACACACTTGGGGTCTTCTATCTTCTTATTTGTCACTGTATTTTTTGTCGTAAAGATGATCGTATCATATTATTCATCATAATCATCATCTTATGATTCTTAGTTCAGGGTTTGAAGACAATATGTTTTAGAGGGGTAGGACCGAGAAGGCAAACATGTTCATGCATGGTCAGTAACAAGTATATCACCACTTAAATATTATTTTCCTTATCATTGACTTTAATTTTGTCATCAAAATGATCTTCACATTGTATTTACGAGACTTCAAATCTCGGGTATTTCCTGGCCCCACAAGATGATTTTTTTCTTCACATCAAGAGGATTTTTTTTCATGCATATTCATTAAAAGTAAACTAGGTGTATGGGGGATGTGTATGTGTTTAAAAGTATACTTGGTTTAGACTCATCACACATTTATTAATGCTGTCTCATGTGCTAAATATCACAACCATTTAAACACATACACATCATTCTTTCTTAAACCCCCAACCGATTATTTCTTTGATCCATGGTGACCAAGATATCTAGAATCTCCAGAAGAGTGTAGTGAACCATCCAAGAAGGAATAGGGGTGAAGCTGAATTCCTATCACTTGCGTCGTGATAAAAAATAATTATTTGAGAATAGACCAACGATGAGGCAGTGTGTAATTCACTGTAGCACTTAGTTGATGAACATGACCAATTTGATCTTATGAGCCTATTATCTAGTTATTGATTCTCACATTTTAGTCTTGAGCTGGTAGTAAATCTCCTATCCCAAGCCTCTAGTCCTCGGACATATATCTTCGGCCTACGATCTGTGATCCCAAGTACAAATAAATTGTCAAAGCTTGATTGATTAGTTCAAAGAGTAGGATAGGGAGCACAGGCAAAAAATAGTGTGATTTCTATCCTTATGTTTTCAACCCCACAAAAAATCCAAAAAAAGGATAAAAGTGAAAAATTAGTTAAAGGAACCCAGTTTATTCATCCACTTCTTGTTGTCTATTATGAACTATATAGCGGGCATGATCAACTATATGGTGAGATTAGTGGGTGTTGGATAGTACTGAAAGGGAAGTGTTGAACTAGAATTTTTCTGTTTGCATGGAAGAATGCAGAGGACTCAATTCTTTAGTAGGTTGGTTGACCAGAGAGATTGATGCATGGTGAAAAAACCCTCTTTCATATCCCTCAATTTCAAGGAAACGAACCCATTTTTGGGAAAATGTAAATAAATGCCACCTTACATCATTATGATTTTTTTTGGTTTGGGTATTATCCTTGTTTAAGTTGCATCATTTCTAAAGGAGTAGCAATGTTTAAATTGGGGGAGGTTTGACGAAGCCATATTTATGGATGAAATCCCACATATTTTAAAGCTATTTTTGACACCACTATGTTGATATTATCCTTGTTCTAATATGAATTCACATTTCATGTGTTAACTGGGATTTTTTCAAAAGTGAAAATTTCATTATAATTTTTTCATTCATTAGAACCTAATATTTTTTCGTTCAAATATGTCTTAACATTATTACTTTTACTAGGGGTTAATACTTTTCTCAAGTGTATTATTTTTATTGTTGCAATCTTGATTTTAGTTTTAAGGAAAAAGAAGTAGAATAAAAAGTGGTTATTGGTTGCAACACTAAGGGACCAAGCTAATGAAGCATTGCACTGCTAATGTCAGCCATAGGTTGCGCATGCAGAGCACTCAAGCAAGCTAGGGACCAACACGCATCAGTGTGCAAGCGTCATCAGCGAAAGGTAGCAGCAGTAGTATCAGGGAGGCCAGCATGGAATTCTGTAGAGGTCCACATTGAAGGTCTGCATAGGAGGCTGAGTACAAAGACAATGCAGCCCATGCATGCACATGGGAGAAATGGGTTTATTTGATCTAGTAGGGATTAATATGCAATTTTTTTTAATTTTATCGAAATGGGATTAATATATTCCTCAATCTAAGTTGTGTGCATGCAAGGATGATTTCACAAGGAAATGGATCACGGTCCAAGAGGCAGTGACATTAAGAAATCAAATACAAAACAATGACCGAGCTTTGAGCTGACCTGGCCCAAAGTTTGTGTCATACAAGATTATTTTAAGTACACAGACATAATGTCAGAAATATGATCTTCTTAAATAAGATCACATAGTGAGATTTCAAACATCTAAATACTTACCCCTATTTATTTGTGTAGTGTGTGATTTGTAGGCAGAAGCGAATGAGGACAAGTGGCCACTTGATGGATGAATCAGGAAGTTGAGTTGTTCTCTTGACAGCTGACATGGAAAAAGGGGTGCATGGCCGTGATTGAATCGTAGCCATTGGAACCCCTATTAAGGAGATTGGACAGCTAAGGGCAAATTGACACTTTCCACCCTTATCCATCATCCTCCCTCCCATGAGATGGTGGTTTCCCATCAAGATGGACTACCAGAGGCAAACCAAAGATTCCCAAAGGATCCCCAAGGCCACTTGGTGCCATCAACGATGGAGGGAGGCCCTCATGAAGTTTTTTAAAAAGGCCTCTATTTGTGAGCAACCGCGACGCAAAACTCAAGCCGATACCAGAGATCTGAGCTTCAAGTATACCGCCTAACAAAGGGTCATCATGCTTGACTTTATTTTCTCTATTCTGTTTTTCTGAATTTTTGGATGGGCCATTTTGTTTTGGGTCCCATCCACTATCGTTTTGTTTTTTCATGTATTGTGTGACTTTTAGGGGAAAGTCCTCGTCAGGGATGGTTTTCCCTAACTCGGCCCACTTGGGCATCCTCCTTACCCCATATATAGGGAGGCTTGCGCAAGGAGCCATTTGGAGTTCATTTGAAAATTCAAGTTTAACGATTTCCTCATCTGGGTTCCTGCCTTCCTCCCTTCAGAAGTTATTTTTTATAGCTTTCTAGATTAGATCTACGAGGAAGCTGCACATCGTCGCAATCGTCAATTACACCACGTTGATCCACGTCTCCATTAGAAGAATGTTATCGCATCTACCGCTTGCTTCTTGATCGCCGTAGTCATTTTTTGGTTTCTTGGAGTCATCCTCTAAGAACACCATTGTTCTTCATTGCCAGCAACTGTCTGGCCTCCCTGCATTGCCGTCTGTCGAGCTGCCTTGATTGGCCATAGACCCTGCACTACCAAGAATCAAATTCTTCGATATGCCTTTGATCCCACCCTGCCATAGTCTGCGCTTCCTACGTCCTCGCCCAACGCCCAATGCCTGCATGTTCGGCACCGAAGCATTTTGTGCCACGGGCCCTGCACTTGAGCGTCCATGGCCCCTACGCCCTGTGCCCAGTGCCGCGCACTCAACGCCTGCAATCTCAACACCCTGTCCCATATGCGGCCCGCGCCTATGCCCACGGTCCTTGTGCCGCTGTGTCGCGCGACGCACGCCCAACTCCCGCATGCCCTGTGCCCGTATGCCCCATGCTCATCCATTCCCATGTCTGTGTGCCACGTGCCTCTGCGCTCGTGCGCCAGCACGCATCTATTTCCGCAAGTGTCTGGACATGCACCCTGCACGCCTGCAATCTCGACTCGCCTCCCCCAAAATGCATGATCACACCTCAAAGCGCCTGGCCATCGCCTACGATCAATCTTTGCCAGCACCCTTTGTAGTCTTCGTCCACTCACCGCGACAATATTGATAGTTTGTCAACGTCATCGACTCTTTCGCCACAGACTTCTAGGTTACAAACTATCCAGGTTCAACCGTTTCCCGTATGCTCGCAGTCTTAATATTTTTTTCAGTGCCATCCCCTACTAGGATTTCATCAACTTATAGGATTAGCCACCACCTTGTCAAAAGGTAGGATTTCTTTGAGATATCGATTAGGATCTCTATCAGAGAGGATTGTGGACGCCCTTTGGACATCAAATGTCCCCCACCTCGTGGGACATTGAGTTGAAAATTCAGGTCATTGGGGGCTTGATCGCTGCCTAGACTTCTCCGTTCAGTTAACCCATCGTCAGCTTAGTTAGTGGTTACGTGCTCATTGAATTTTAAAAGATTCCACAATCCTTCTGAATTTTTGCATCCATTTTCTACCGCTCTTCCCTGTGATGTATTACAAGCCGTCCAATCCCGATAGTCATGCTACATAACCAACTGCTCTCAAAGGATCCCCAAGGCCACTTGATGCCATCAATGGTAGAGGGAGGCCTCTCATGAAGCTTTAAAACAAGGTCTCTTGCCCCAATTTCTACATCTTATATCAGAATTCCATAGCAATGGTAGGAGACGCGTCTAGGGCTCATCCAGCTGAATAGGGTCCAATGACGGTTTCAATAATGTTTTTCTGGCTCGGGAAGGTGCTGCTGAAGCAGGTCAATAATTCCCAGTAAATACAAAAGCATGGAGGAGGCCAAGCTGAGTTGTACACCAACATTATGGGGCCGCAATTGATGCCCCCATCCTTTGCTTGCGTGAATCAATGCGAGTTTTGGTGATTCCTAAACATAATATGGTTGTTATCTAGTTGATAAAATTACTTTAATTCATATATATTTAATCAAAGCAGTTTGAAATCAAAATATAAATCATTTTCATGAATCAATCTCATTGAGGCATTTTATCAAGCCCCTCGTGCTCATCAAGTTTCTCCTAATTACTGAGATTTTATTTCTATTTTATTTATTAAAAAGGTATTAACAATTACCTATGACATATAAACGCATATAAACTGTATGAAATCATATTTCGTATACCCCTTTGCCATTTTATTAATCTCCACTATTTCCAACCTCACTCTATACCTAAAATTTCAAATTCTCTCTTAGAAATTAAAATCTATTGTTGACGTTTCTCTCTAGACATTCATTTCTATCATATACATAAATTTTCTTTTATTCAATAATATGTCAAATTGAATAATGGTGTCCTTACTATTAACATAAATATTATGTATTTTATTCTCTATCTTTTCTCTTATTGTCTACTTAACTAAAATACCTTTTTTCACTAAATCTGTACACCTTAATCTATCTTTACTTACCACGTATATCATTCCCATCTTACATCTACATAAACCTAACATATTATATTCCTAATTCCTCTTATTATTCACCTTAACATCATAGTATCTTTAATCGTAAGTCAAACCCTAGATCTATCTTTAAAAGGCCAGTTCCTATGGAGGAGAATTGCTATAACTATACATATTTGAGTGAATTTATACAAATAAAAAATTTTAGGCAAATTAAAATATAACACTTTAAAAACAAAGCTAAAAAACTGGATACACTTAACCCAGTCACCATGTCTAGGATTTAAAATTTTAAATCCTAGACATGGTAAATGGTGATACATCATAGTTGGAATAAAGAACAAAGTCCTTAATAAGCAGAAAATGACACCAGTGATGTAGATATGCAAAATAGTGTAAAGTCTTTATCATATTTAGAATTTATGAGATTGGCTTGATTCAATGTCTCAATAAAGAGGGAAGTGAGATGATTTTTCTAACTCAAAATGCCGTCAGTAACCAATCTGGATGCATCACATGCAACCTCAAAGACTTTACTAAAATATGGTAAATGGATGATAAGAGGCTGGGTCATTTTCTGGTTGTTAACATCAAATGAAATTTCTGCCAATGTAATTTACTCAAAATGGTTGTCCTTCAAGTATTGAATCATAGGGACCCTAATGGCACTAAAATTTTGAATTAAACAACAATATAACATAGTTAAACCATGGAAACTGTACATATTGTGGATGTTTATCTGAGTTGGTCATTTGGTAATGGCGTTGCTTATAGTATAATCCATAGAAACACCCTATGCTGATAAAATGATCCTAACGAATGAAACATGATGGAGTATGGATTTACACTTCGTAGGATCATCATATCACTATTAAACCTATAAAAAAATTGACATATGATGATTCCTAATTATCCTATGAAACCTATGAATCAGTATATCACAATAATAAACCAAAACAAAGTCTCAACAGAAGGTCTAAGGCCATGTTTCATCAACTGTTGAAAAGTACATGGAGTATTTGATTATCTAGAAGGCATAATCTTTCACTTATATAAGTCATCTTTAATTTAAAAAGCCATTTCCCATTCATCTTGAGGATGGATTCTAACTTAAAAATATCCACACTTGAGATCAATCTCAGAAAAAAATTAATGAACCACCCAACATAGAAAACACATTATCAATCAGCAGGATAAGAGATATGTACTTGAAGGTAATCTTGATGATGGATCTATTATCAATGTAGATTTTCCGACTCCCATCCATCATGATGTCCAAAAGCCCAGGAACTACAAAATGGCTTACTCTCCTGAATAAAAACTTTCTTTAGTAATTCCTTAACCTAACGACGCAGTTCCTAGTAATTAGTTGGATCCATATGATAATTAGAGGAACTTAGTGAGGATGATGCTAGAATCAAATCAATTGCATGCTGGATATCTTGCATAGAAAGGGCAGCACACAAAAACTCAGTTAATAATAAAAAAATCTGGTAGTAGTGGGGTAGAAATGTCATTAGAATTATAAGGGATCATGGTAAGACAAATAAATGACCCACTATCCAATTTCCTCCGGAATTGAAGCCCATCAAGAAAATATATACCTAAGCAAGTAGAATTTGGTATAGGTTTCTTAAGGGTTAAGTTTCATGGATTCCAAGTCATCTTCATTATCTTACGAATGAAAGAGCAGTATCACTTCTATCAAAAAATATGTACACCATTCTCCTAAAGCCAAGGGAGGCCCAAGGCACTAATTCCACCTTCATAGGCACCGCATCACATAAAACATTTTCTTCACATGACTGAGGATGGTTTCTTAAGAATGAGACATTAATTCTTCAACGGAATGGAGGTAAAATAAATTCATGATATGGACGGGGATGGTCAATCAAAGATAATCCCAAACATCGAATCATCATATCTGAAACAACATTGATGTAACTACGACTATCAATAATCAGCATCAACCTCATATAATGAATATTAACTTGAGTTAAGCTATAGATGTTCTCAATGCATAATCATTTGTAGAGAATTAGGTAAGAGTGCATCAAAATACTGTCCTCCATGAAGTAGACAGATTATGTCAAGGTAGTGACGATGGATAATCAATGACACCAATAAAACTTGCTAAACCATCATCATTGAATCGTTCATAAACAACATAATTATCAAACTTGTATCTTCGTCATCAACAGCCTGATCATGAATGTTATAGACATGCAGTAGGAGACTCTATCGGCACATCCTTGACATTTGAAGCATGTCAGGCTGACCTGGCAAACTTAAGGTGGAAATGGATGGATAGGTACTCCATCCATCCTCACTTGAGGTGAAATTTTGGAATAAACATTTTTAATGTATAATAATGATATAGACATATAGTGAAAGACTCTATGGGCACATCCTCGGCATTTATAGCATGTCAGACTGACCTGGTGAACTTGAGGTGGAGATGGATAGATAGGTGCTCCATTATAACATGATAAATGGATGGATATTTAGATACATTTTAGATGATTATGGTACTGTTAATTCAGAATTTATCCTGTTATTATTTGAATTAACTAAATATTTATGCATAAGCTATAAATTCTAACCTTTCACATTATGGTTATTTTTTACTAAACTTCCTTGAATTCTCTGAAGTTGAGCAATTTTAATAATGATGAGTATTCAATAGTTTCACATGTGCAGAAATTTACAGGAAGGAGAAGATGGTGATTCTTGAAGAGATGGAAAATTTTTGAGAGCTTAGTGATTCTACAAAGGGGCTTGAAAGGATCAAATGGAGTTGTGGACCTTCAAAAGAGAAATCTGAGGAAGATGGGACACTACCTGACTGCCCATTGGGCTCTCAAAAGCCTTCTAAAGAAAGAAGTTGAAGGTTTCAAGGGGAGGCTCTCAACCCGTGGAGAAAAAGAGGCAAAAATAACAAGAAAAAAATATAAAATACCCTAAGGGATATTTTAATAATTCTTAAAATGTATAAATACTCTTTTTCTCCCTCATTTTCCCTCATTATGGACGTGCTCTAGCAAGTTGCTGGCAATCAGGACAAGTCATATTTCAGAATCCAAGTTTTTCAACCTGCTTAATGTAAGTTTGTTGAACTTTTCATTCAATCTTGTCTCTTGTTTGCAATGAAAAACACCTGATCCTGGAAAAATATAAGGATACAGACTTGAGAGAAAGCATTGAAGGCTCACCAGACTTGCATTGAGGTTTTAGGAACCTAGATTTACATTTTCCCCATCATTATCCATCCATTTACACTTAAAATCCTTCATTTTCTCACTCTAAACATTTCTTTTCCCTAATTCCTCTCCATAGAATTAACTCTTTATCTCTCAAGAACTTCATAAATAACCCTATTTCATAAAAGATATCCTTCATTTGCACCTTCAAATTCCCTCTCAAACACCTTCTACACTCCTTTTTCTCCCTCTATCTCCTCATTGCGACCTTTTTCTCTCTATGATCTCCCCCTATCTCTCTCTACATTCTCCATCATTTCCTATTTCAAATATCCAAAAAATTTCCTAAAAAATAATATTTTCACCGTGAAAGTCCACTATTTCTCCCTTCACTACCGTTGTCATGCAGTGGTGTGCGCTGCACAACAACACCAGGGGCGGCAAGAGTGCCTTCTGCCCGTCGGTTGCGCTTATGCACATCGGAGAAAATGATGATGTATTATGTACAAGGAAATTTAGTTTAATAATCAATATATGATGGTGGCCACCCAAGGAAGCTCTGGTTCAATACGCTCCTGATGGAGCGCGCCAGCCCGCTCCCTTAGAGACATCATCGTAGACACCATCACCATCATCAACGCCCCCGCCTGTTTGTGTTCGGCCCAACCGGACGCCAAGACAATAGTGAAGACGCCTAGGTTCAAATACCTTGGGTGAAAGCATGCCCATGCTAGTTCGGTTCATGTTTTATCCTATTCGTGTGTTCATTTCCTCCTGTTTGTTTCATCGTGTGTCAAGTTGTTCGCATCGTCATTGTGTCCATGATTACCAACTCGAGTTTGTGCGTCATGCATTGTTTTGTTTGTCGCATTTTTGTATGTTTTCTCATCTTTTGCTTCTTTGGATTTTCATATTTTGTCTTTGGTTTTAAAGGGGGTCCTATGTATATGGGACCCCCCTTAATGGATCCTCCCTAGGGGCCCATCTTGACCCCATATATAAAGGGATAAGGGGGCGCCCCAGGTCGGTTAGACCAGGTTTGTCATTTTGGAAAGTTATGTTCAAGGCTTGCTTTCACAAAAGAGAAAGAGGGGAAGAAGAAGGAGAAGGAGCAAGAAAGGGGAAGAGAGTAGACCCCGGGGCGGGTGTTGCCTGGGGGACGCTGTGGGTTGTCGTAGGTTGCTCCCTGTTAAAATGGCATGGAGATGATTGGATGAGAGGAGGGAAGGAGTTCCTGCCAGGAGCGGCCCAGATCTGGAATAACCGCTTCAAGAAAAGGCCAAAAAGAATATTACATTCAGGCGGTTAGGGCTGGGCCCCTTTTAAAGGCGATACAGCTGTCTCCCACGTGGGAGTTACTTAAAGAACCTCCCACGTGGGAGGTTTAGTAAGTGGATCCTCCCACGTGTGATCACTTATTACCAGATCACACGTGGGAAGTGTCTGATAGTCTCCCCCGAGAAAAGAAAGGGAGAGAGAGGGCAGAGAGAAATAGAGAGGCTCCTTGGTGGGCCACTTATAACCCGTGGCCCACCTACAGTGGAGAGAGATTGCGGTTCCAGTTCAACACCCCCCCGCAAGCTAGGTGTGGATGTTATCCATGCCGAGCTTGATCACCAACTCCTGGAACCGTGCTGTTGGAAGTGCCTTCGTGAAGATATCTGCCTTCTGATCCATTGATGGGACAAAGACTGGTTGAATCACTCCCCGGTCAATGTTCTCAGCAAGATAATGTCTGTTCAGAGCCATATGCTTCGTTCTGTCATGTTGCACGGGATTTCTAACAATCGCCAACGCTGACTGATTGTCACAATATAGTCGAATTCCTCTTCCATCGTACAGTCCCATGTCCTCCAAAAGATGCTTCAGCCATCGACATTCAGAAACTCCTCTTTTAAGAGCACGAAGTTCTGCCTCAGCACTTGACAGCGACACTTCCTTTTGTTTCTTACTTCGCCACGTAATTAGACTACCTCCCAGAAATGTGCAGTAGCCGGAAGTGGATCTCCGGTCGACTACAGACCCTGCCCAGTCCGAGTCAGTGAAGGCTTCTAGGGTAACTCCTCCCTCCCGTGTAAAGAGGAGTCCCTGTTCCACGGTGTGCTTCAAGTACGCCAAGATACGGAAGGCTGCCTGCAGATGGATCTCATGAGGTGCACTCATAAACTGGCTGAGCAGACTCACAGCAAATGATATATCAGGTCTCGTATGATTGAGATAGATTAACTTTCCAATTAGTCTCTGATAGAGGCCTTTATCCACGGCAGCCCCATCTTCCCCAGTCCCAATTTTCACATTCGGGTCAAGCGGGGTAGCCGTCGGCTTACATCCCAATTGTCCAGTCTCCTTTAAAAGATCTAATGTATACTTATGCTGACTTAGTGATATGCCAGCCCGGGAATGAGCAACTTCGATGCCAAGGAAATATTTCAACTGGCCCAGTTCTTTCAGATCAAACTCCCTTGATAGAGCATCACTTAACCGCTGATTGGCCACCACATCATCTCCGGTGATGAGAATGTCATCGACATAGACAATGAGAAGCGATACCATTTCTTTCCCATGCTTGATAAATAGAGTATGATCTCCTCTTGCTTGATGATACCCCAACTCCAGCATCGTCCTCATGAAGCGTCCAAACCATGCTCGAGGTGATTGTTTTAGGCCATAAAGAGCCTTTTTCAACCTACACACGAGATTTCCCGGTCCTGGTGGATGGTAGCCTGGTGGAAGTTGCATGTAGACTTCTTCTTCCAATTCTCCATGAAGAAATGCATTCTTGACGTCAAACTGAAGGATCTCCCAATTGCATTTAGCAGCTGCAGCGATCAGTACCCGAACAGTGTTGAACTTTGCAACAGGCGCAAACGTTTCTTCATAATCGATACCTTCCCGCTGGGTAAACCCTTTTGCTACAAGTCGGGCTTTCAACCTTTCCAATGTTCCGCTACAATGAAACTTAGGAGTGAATACCCACTTACAGCCCACAGTTTTCTTTCCCTTCGGTAGAGGGACAATGTCCCATGTGTCGTTCTTCTCCAGGGCAGACATCTCTTCATTCATAGCTTCTTTCCAACCCGGATGTTGAAGTGCCTCCTCCACCCGGGTAGGAATAATGATATTTCCCAGAGCCGTCAGGAAGCTTTTATACGTTTCTCCAAGCTTATCATACTTCACGTATTGTCCTATGGGGTACTTAGCATTAGATCGACATGATCTTACCCCCTTCTGCAATGCAATTGGCCAACCCAGATCAGACTGGTCTGGCTCAATGACCTCCATGGGCTCCGACGGAATTTCTTCGGCTCTGTCTGAGGGTTCTTCGCCATCTGCAACGCATTCAGAATCTTCAGGAGAAAGGTTGATGATATCTTCCCTCTCAGCCTCCATCACCTCTTCATGTTCTGTATTCTGATCTTCGGAAGCAGCTGTTTGGTCTGTCTTCTCACACCTTGGTGGCTCCTCAAACCTCGGAAGTGGCAGAGAAAGGAAGTCCATTCCACTCGTGTGAGCTTCCGTTGTTGGTTGTGGAGATTCGACGGATTCATAGTATGGCTCTGTCTCATGGAAAACCACATCCGCTGACACGAAAAACTTCCGGATGGCGGGTGATAGCATCGGTAGCCTTTCTGCGTGCCTGAGTACCCGACAAATACACACTTCAGGCGCGAGGATCCAGCTTGCCTCCACCTTGATGTACAAACACTGTTGATCCAAATATCCGCTGGAAGTCCTGAAAACAACTTCAGATGTGGGAATTCGCGCTTAATAGACCAAGAGGTGTACGGTATCCCAAAATTTTCATCGGCGTCCGGTTGATTAGATAAGTTGATGTGAGCACTGCTTCGCCCCAGAAATGCTTTGGGAGATGAGTCTGAAACAATAGTGACCTGGTCACGGCTAGAATATACCCAAGACGGCGCTCTGCCAGGCCGTTTTGCTGAGGAGTATTAACACACGAAGACTCGTGCACAATTCCCCGGTTGGAGAGATAGGAATTCACGGTCACGTTGAAAAACTCAGAGCCATTATCGGTCCTGAATTTCTTCACAGTTCGCCCAAACTGTGTGGAGATCAATCTGCAAAATTGCACCATAACTTCCGGAACTTCAGCCTTCGACCTCAGCAGGTAGGTCCACATCGTTCTCGTACAATCATCCACAAACACCACAAAGTACCGGCACCCGGTGAGACTTGTTACCGGGCATGGTCCCCATACATCACTGTGGATGCACTCGAATGGAGTAAGACACCGATCATCGACTAGTTTGAACACGGACCGACGATGTTTGGCCAATTGACAGGCCTCACAAAACAGCTTGTCAAAAAATATTCCACGAAACAAAGACGGATAGCAAGTCTTTAACAAGTCAAATGGAGGATGTCCCAATTGTCGGTGCAGCCGTATCACCCGCTCCTCTCCGGTCCGACTCCGCTCCGTCACCAGGCACTGTCGTGGAGGGATGTCGAGGAGAAGAAGTCCACCTTCACGCCTAAAGGATGAAATCTTCCTCCCGGAGACCTTGTCACAGATTAAACAGTCGTCACTGTCGAGTACAAAGCGCCATCCATGGTCATCTACAACTTTCTGAATAGAAATAAGATTAGCCCGAAGATCTTTAACATGAAGTACTCTTCTTAGGGTTCCGAGAGTATCCACCATTATATCTCCCACTCCCTTGACCGTTAGGGATCCTCCGCCGGCAATCTGTACTCTGTGAGGATTCCCGGTTCTAACATAGTTTTGGAACATGTCCTCCTCGGGAGACATGTGGTCTGTTGCTCCGGTATCGGCCACCCACACAGGTTGAGATGAATTACCTGATTTCACAAGGGCTGCAGTACTTAGACGCTCCTGGACCTCTTCGACTTTGGGACACATGACGGTGGAATTTGAGCCGCTCGGCTGTGACGATACTGCTAATGCTTTCTTGCCGACTGAGTTCTGGTTTTTCCACGCCAATTTCCAGCAGTTTTCTTTCGTATGACGACGCTTCTTGCAATAGTTGCAAAACAGTTGATCTCGGCTATCTTCTCCTTCACCAGAACCCGTCGAACTCGATCTCGCTGCCAAATTTCCAGTGGTATGTGTCCGTCCCTCGGGCTTTCGTGTAAGTAGCGCAGCGGAATTCTGCCCTTGGGATTCAGACACAGTTTCTAACCTGCTTTCAGCCTGCAAGACAGCGCTAATGGCTTCCTCCAAGGTAGGGAGTTTCTCTCGGTGGAGAAGCTGGCTTCTTACCGGCTCATAAATCTGCTTCAGTCCCAATAAGAAGGTAAAGATTCTCTGCTTGAGGATATATTGACGCTCCACAGACATTGGGTTTTGCGTCGGCCACAGATGATCCATCTCCCTCCAAATTGCCTTCAGACGTGATGAATATTGTCGAATGTTCTCAGACACTTGACGGGCCTGAGCCTCTTGAACTCTCAGCTAAGAATCCGCCAATCATGAGACTGCTCGGCGGTATATCTCTGGATTTCATCCCATAATTCTTTGACAGTATTGCAATAGAGAAAGTCCCTCCGCATCTCTGGTGTCATTGACCGGAGCATCCAGCTTAAGAGAAGGGACTCTTCGGCCTTCCACCTCTTGAAATTCGGATCACTAGTGGCTATCGGTGGATCAGTCAGGTGATCCCCCAACAGACATCCATACACAGTCAGAGTGACCATCTTGGACCACTCGAACATATTTCCCCCGTCAAATTTAACCTCCGCTGGAGGAAAAATGATCGATCTTCCCAAATCTTGAGTTTGGACTGCAGATCCATTCTGAATCAAACTTTCTTCTTCCGAAGCTTCCTGACCAGTCCTGTCTTCACTTCCTTGGTTAGCCATGTTGAAGATAACTCTCACACAGAACTAAGATCTTCTGAATCTTGGAATTTCTTGGCCAAACAAGACTTGAAAATGGAAAAAAAACTGGGCGATCAGGATGAAAAATAGGCAGACAGGACCTCTGCTGGCTTGAGATCTCACGGATGTTGGAGTTTCTTGGATGAAACAAATCCTGGAAGGGCTTCCAAGGGCGAACTCAGGGAGAAACAGACCTCTGCTGACCCCAAACCTTGAAAAACAGCTTTCAAGAATCTTCTAGAAGCACTGAAGGAAGATCGATCCTTCCAAAGAAGGAGAAAACTTGGAAAAAATAGGCAGATCTTCACCGAGAGAGACAGAATCCACCAGGAGATGAGGCAGATCGAGCAATTATTGCTCTGATACCATGTTAAAATGGCATGGAGATGATTGGATGAGAGGAGGGAAGGAGTTCCTGCCAGGAGCGGCCCAGATCTGGAATAACCGCTTCAAGAAAAGGCCAAAAAGAATATTACATTCAGGCGGTTAGGGCTGGGCCCCTTTTAAAGGCGATACAGCTGTCTCCCACGTGGGAGTTACTTAAAGAACCTCCCACGTGGGAGGTTTAGTAAGTGGATCCTCCCACGTGTGATCACTTATTACCAGATCACACGTGGGAAGTGTCTGATAGTCTCCCCCGAGAAAAGAAAGGGAGAGAGAGGGCAGAGAGAAATACAGAGGCTCCTTGGTGGGCCACTTATAACCCGTGGCCCACCTACAGTGGAGAGAGATTGCGGTTCCAGTTCAACACTCCCAAACTTGGATGCCCACGTGATCAGCACTACTAGCCACTCACTGGTCACTCGAACGCAGTGTTTGTTCCACCACCCGCGGGTCAAGTCGTCGGCGGGTCAAGTCATTGGCTGGGTGATGGGCTGCCTTGATTGCCCAATTCCTTGCCTAGTGACCACACTTGCAGACCTGTCTTGGACTCGCGAGAGAGAATTGACACCTGATGCTGATTCTACGCCGCAACTAGGTCAACATCATTGACTTTCTTGTGCAGCTCCGACCATGATGCGCCACCCATACTTTGCACTTCATTGTCGTGTCTCTATATTGTCTTCACTGCGCCCAACATCTCTAGCCCGCGTTGACGCACCAGACGCACTGCTGTGTGTGCTAACTCACCCCGCACGCACATACCTATCACCCTGGTCATGCCCGCTGAGTCACAGACGACCGGCCGTGCTGCCTTGGCACCGCGCCTCCATCCAATCATTCCCAACTATCTCCCAGCACGCTCTAGCGCCCACCCTTGACGCCTGTCAAGCTATATAGTGCTCATCCCTGGCATGCCTCTGCTAACCTAATCGCATTGGTCCACGCAATGACGGAGGACTCTGATAACAATTGGCCACGCCGATGAGGTACGTCATTCCCCTTATTCGTCAGTTAAATAATGTCTAGCAGTATATTTTTAACTGCACTCCACTGTAATTGGGTTAGTTTAGGTGAGAGATCTTATAGAGAAGACTACGAGTTTAGTGTCTTTTCTAGGTACGGGCTGAGCCCGTTTGTTACGAGCGAGCGCCAATGAGGATCAGAAGGTCACAGTTACCGTCACCAATTGCCCACCTCGGAGCTCAGAGCTTGGCAAATCCCCACGTGTCAGGGCCTGCACGTGCATCCACCTAGGATTCATCGCATCTTGTAGTTGCATTCCCCTTAGGGAATTATCCGTTGGAGGATGTCACTGATGACGTCCAACAACCTCTAGGTATTTGAGCATTGTCTCGATACCCGACTGGATGACGTCCCCGACAACATCCGGCATCAGCCCCCTTGACTGGGAGACATCTACCCCATCCTTGCCATATGGAGAGATTTATCATGATGTGGGATCAGTAATTTCTTTTAGAATCTAAATGGACATAATTTAAGGATTACTGGGTAGGGATTTTTTAGTGGACATACAATGACCAAAAACTTTAGTGTCTTTTCAATAGAGATTTTTTTTTGAATGTGCGTATCTATCATGTCAAGAACATAAGAAAATATAAAACTGATGGCGAGGACGCCAATGCATCAGCCCGGGACACGTCACCGCAGGCAGTCGGGGTCAACACAGACGTTACGGATCCAAAGATGAAGTCAACAGAAGTCAACCCACCTCGGTCAACAGGAGTCAACTAAGAAGTCAACACGCCACAACCGTCGTCCGCCACGTCACCACCCGCGCACGTCTCCACGCGCGTCATGACACGACGCCAAAGGCAGATCCACAACTGCCCTTTAGCGTGACGTGATGCACGCTTTCCCTTGCGTGTCTTATTTTCTAGTTATTTTCTCTTTCCTCCAAGGCCTATATAAGGTCATTTGTTTCAAGAACTCATTAGGAAATCATAATTCAAGAATTGAGTTTTCTTTCTAACTCTTATTGGAGGATTGCCCTACCCCTCATCTTGCCCTAACCTTCCCGTCGTCGCCGCTGCTGCCGCGTCATCACCGCTGCCGCCGCCACCACCGCCGCCGCTGCCGCCGCCGTCGTCATCACCGCCACGCGCAGCCGCGCGGTCACACGCCGCCGACCGCACGCCACGCGTGCCATCCCCGCGCGCGCCGTGCGCTCCGCCGCCGCGGTCGCGCTGGCGCTGCGCGCCGTCGGGCGCGCTGCGCGCGCTGGGTGGGCTCGCCGCACTCGCGCACTCGGCGCGCAGGCGCTCGCGCTCGCACTCGGCGCGCTCGTGCGCTCGCGCGCGCGCCCGCGCTGCGAGTTCATCGCGCCCGACCCGGCGCCCCCGCTTTAACGCCAACCAGGGCGGACAACGCCCGAGCGCCGTTCAGTATCACGCCTCGCCGTCGCCACGAGCAGAATTACCTGCAGCCTCTACGCACTCACGGTGCTGAGGTATACCTGAACCCTGTGGTGTCGACGTGTTCTCCGCTCAGTATTTTCTCGGGAAGTTTCCACCGCCGTCAGAATTAGACTTGGATTTCCTCTTCTTCTCTCCTTTTCTCGAGTGTTTCTTCGCGACGTGAATTCGAGGTATTGATTTCGGTGCTTAGGCATCGTCGCGGTGGGGGAAGACAGTACTCCCGCCCTCGATAAGGGTCGGAGCTGCACCACCAGATTTCATCGATTTTAAGTCCGAGAATCGACCGCGATTTCTGTGGATTGTTTTATCCCTTAATCCATTCCTACCCATAGCCTCGTCATCCGCCCTAAATCGTCCATCCCATAGTCGTCCTACGTCAAAAACCCTTCCCAAGCACAAAGTACTAAAAGAGTGAATTGAAAAAGTTCAAAAGGCCATCCAAAGTTTTTTCAGAATGTCACTAAACTAGAAAATTGCAGATGACATGATCAAGTTGACTCAATTTTCCAATGCTAATAAAAGTTACTCACCAAATTAGATGTGATAGTGTAGGTGCTTTGGAGGTTTAATAGGTAGGGTTTGTTAAACAAAGGAAGGTCATCTATCGGAATCAAATGAATACCAAAAGGCCATTCAACTCTGTAAGAGGCATATATCTTTGCCTATTGTTTTGCTAAATCACCAAATGATGCACATTGGATGGCACCAAACTTGATTCAATTGCATATGTAGGGGATCAGCTATAACATAGCAGCGACGCATAGTAGTGCCCTTGTGTGCCCTCATTTCTAGACCCACTTCCCCATTGGATGACTTGGTGCTCTTTCTGACCCATATTGAGAAATCAGATCCTCATTATCTAAATAAAATCTTATTGTTGTTTCTCTTTGTTCAAAAACTCAACGAGAAATTGGACGCGTAGCTACAATCATGCATATTTCTTGATGTTTATTCTATTTAATTTTTAAAATTTTGTGTTTTATGGTTCAAGTTTTATTTTTATTCATCAAGGAATATTTTGGCTGCTTTTTATGGATCACTTATTACTGGGATGGATTGGATTTCAACCTGTAGTCCCACTTTTTATTGCAAATTGGCAACTGTGCCCTTTTATTTACCATAATTCTGATCTTGGAATGAGTTGGAAGAGCAATGCCAAATTCTTACACAAATGATTGTTGGGTAATATGGCCTTGATCTGGATGAAACACAATGGACTCGTGCTCAGGAAAACTTAGAATGGAATCCACACGACATGTAAAAAATTAATGATCAAATCACATGGGCATGCATCAGTTCCATGTTTTCTTGGATCATCGAGTGAGATGTGTTGAGCTTCTCAAGTTTGTAACCTCCAGACATATGTAACTGATCCTTGGCACATTGAATCTCCTTCTTCCTATCGAATAGCTCTGTTCATGCTTCACTATCTACGTTACTCTGTCTTGACTCCATTAGGAATGGAAATTAGCTTACGGGGAAGGGAGAAGAAGGAGATGAGCACTTAAAAATTCTGGCCTAGGTGAATTTTGTTAAGGGCCTTCCCCTATTTATAATGAGTAGGTCCTTCTCATAAAGCCCCCAACATTAAGGTATATTTTTAGACGTCTAAACTACCATTTGGTCGCAACCCTCTAGGCCAATGTATTAGTCTAGTTATTGACTCAGATAGCCCGGTAATCACTATTTGTCTTTCAAATTATATCATCATATGGAATAATTGAGGGCTGATTGATTTAACCCACTAGGAGGATTGAGTCTCTAGCTGATGGGATGTCAAATTACACCCCATGTTCGAGTGTGTATTGACTCACTCATAGAATCCTTTTGTCTTTTTTTACCATGTACATATGTTTCCTCATTCCTAAAAGACTTAGGGTATGTTCAACTATCAAACCCTAGTTTGTTCATCAAATTTAGTGCTGATACATTCAGACATCATTAGGGAACTATTCTTAGATATTCCAATGCCTTGGCCAAGGACTCCATGACATCGTTTTCCGTGATAAAGGCAAATTTTATACTTAATTTTAAGGCCATTGTAAATTTATTTTTCATAAATAAAATATTTTTTTAAAATATAGAAACTCACTCAGATGTATATTTAGAGAAAGGTCATTTCCACAGTGACTGGCCATCAGATGTGAATTTAATAATTGAGCTATAGTTCAGGAGCAGCAATAATAGTACCAAAGATAGTGAATGAAAGAAGGGATAACTAGTTAGTAAGTGGAGTGAATATTAGTTGGATGAGAGAACTAGATATGAGAGAAAGAATATCAGATACTATTCATAGCTTTTTATAGATACTAGACATAAGAAAAGAGTAAGAGATTTGAAATGGATTAATAGTTATAGGTGATGTTAATATAGGTAGTAAAGAAATAGAGAAGATTAACAAAATACGTAGAATAGTAAAATACTATTGATAGATGATAGGAGGTTATTTATTTAGCTAATAGTAAGTTATATCTTTAAAATAGGAGACAGGTATAATCATAATGATTTTAAGATTTAATTAGATAGGGATTAAGGGCTTATGGTAATTAGATATGAGTATTTAGTTTATAGATGTAATAAGAGGTAAGAAGAATGAAAGAGGAAGAAAGTGTTACTTGTTATACGAAAGTAATGAATTATAAGATTAATATTGAAGACATATTTTTATGTATTTTTATATATTTTATATATGTTGATATTTTGTGTATATTGAGATAAGGTGAAATCATTAGAGAAATGTGAAAAATCAAGGAAAATGCCTCAATTTAGGGCAGGCACTCGATTAATGCCTGAAAGAAGCCGAGTTAAGAAAACAAGATTTGAACTTCAATTTGAGAACATAATAAGCTAAACTCAAAACTATAGATTAGAATGTGATGTAAAAAATCTACCCAAGAGTTTTAGAGTATCACTAGAAGTGCCCTCATTTGGGTGAATGATGTTGGGGTGCGGTTTGCCACCCCTTGGCTTCGGCGCACATCTCAGCCATCCGCCTCTGTGTTGGCGTGCTTTTCAGACAATCTTGAGCTTTATGGGTGCCTTCTCAAGCAGGTGGAACCTCTCCTAAGCTGTCACCTTCTACAATTTGGGCGGACAAGCATTGGAAGGGTCCTCCTGTCATCTCCGATGTGGATCATAACATGAGAAAATGGGGGCCACAATGCCCCTTCTAAGGCTTGGGAAGGATCTCCCATGCCCGTTGATGCAAGGGACGACCTTGAGGGTCCTTTCATGCCGTCAGATTGCTTTATGCAGTCCTACTTTGGCCAAAAACTGCCTCCAGCTTGACGGAGACAACGACAAAAGGGTGGCGATGGATGGATTTGCCTGTGGCCCTTTGATGGAGCCCCATCCCGAAGATCAAGCTCAGACTCCCCAAAAGGAGCACATTAGGGCATCCACAACCCCCCTTCTTTAGTATAAAAGGAGGAGGGGGGTTAACACTCTTTTTGGGAGACTTTCTTTTGGAAGAAAACCTGCATGTTGCACCAGGAAGACGTCTCCACCTCCCCCCCCCCCCTGGAGGGGAGTAATCCAGTGTTGTAGGTTGTTCTGTGAAGTAGAAAACTCCCCGCACGTCGCCTTAGCGAACCACCAGCCGCCGGGATCGGCTGCCTCCGTCAAGTTGCTGAGCACCCGTGGTCAGTCCTGACTTGATCTCTTCTATGCCTCGGCTTGCTGAACCTTATCATAGCATTGTCATCCACGCACGAGTCGGCAGAGCGTTTGCTCACGCTGGGTGAACCATATCCTTGAACTCCAGCCAGCTTGTGTTGCACCCTGGTCTCGCTTGTGACCTACCGTTGTGGATCAGAGAATCCTTAGTGGCCCTATCACGAGCTCTGGCCCAACGATATCACCGTGCAGAACCCTGATTCGGTCATTCCATATCGCAGGTTTCTCGGGCTTCCACTTTTGCGGCGTTGTACGAACTCATTGCACCCGGGCTGACAGTAGTAATCCCATCCGCGAGCAGACTGGTGCGCGCGAGGCTCGACTGTGATCGCCACCCTGTCATGCCCTCTTGCTGCCGCGTTGCAAGGTTGCGGCTGCCTATCTATCTTTGGCCTTCATACCCCAACCTTCGACCACCCTGCGACTTGTTCTGCTATTGTTTCCCCCCTAGTGTAGCAGTCCAGCGCTGCGGCCCAATCCAGAACCATCACCACCACTTTCGCCACACCAGCACCCAGCCTACGTCCGCTGTCCACGTCCAAAGTCCCCTTCGCCCTGAATTTCACTGATCCTCATCGACAATTACCACTCGCCCGATACCCGGACCAAACCCGTCACTTCCTCCATTCCCCTCTTACAGTAATTACATTCATCAGTGCCAATTTTTTGACTTCTCTACTGCCTCTAGAGATTTCATGCATGTTATAGGACTAGCCACCACCCTTGTGTTAGTGACTTTCTTACATCGGTGATGGGTCAGCATTGCTCGCGGCAACGGACGTGGACACACACAGACAGTGAACGTTCCCCAATCCGTCTGCCTTCGAGCCAATCACTCGGGTAATTGGGAGCTTGTTTGTGCCTTGACCCCTCGTGTAGTTATCTATGCCTACATGCCAGATCAATGGTTTTCCATCGTTCTTCTCGTTGATTTTCAAATGAATGCATCATTTATCATCGTTGGATCATGCATTCTGGCCCATTCCCGGTGGTGTGACACGAGCCGTTGATCCTGGCACGTCGTGTTACATCACCCTGCGATCTCCTTAAGAGTTAGACCAACAGTTACGACTAAATTATAGCTGTGGTCCACCCCTCAGCGGTGCACCCTCCATGCCACCTCAGCTGATCTTGTTAGCAGGCTATGTCGATGGTCTTCTTCCCAATTTGCTAGCTCGTGTGGTCCCATCGTTCGTGTCACAGATGCAACCAATCAGAACTCTACAACAGAGAAATAATTAAAATGACATGTCTTAAATATCACCGTCTGATCATTCTAAAAAGGATTAAATAGCCTAGATTATATCCCCACACTTAAGTCATCTGGTTATGACACGGGATTCAGGCCAGTTGGGTCAAAAACTAGTTATATTGTCTTTTAACTTTCTTTATATTGCAGTCCATTGGGCCACGATCGTTCTAAAATTCTCAGCCCAGCCTGTGCCATTCTAAAACTTAAATCCATAGTGGAATAATCTGAAATAAGTAACTTTATATAAATCACACTCAATGTGGGCGTTATGGAGCCTCCAAATTGGTGTTACGTGGGCCTCTGTATGGGCTCCTATTAAGAATGTAGCCTCTTATTAACACTTACCTCTCATCAATATTAAGAATGTTTGAAACACATTTTTACAAAGAAATACTTGGACTTGTAAAATATGTAAATTTTATATCAATGTGCATTGTTTATCACTTGCTCCATTTAGTGCATGAGATGAAAATTCTTGTAAAGTTGAAGGCAGATAATCTCCTCTTCACCATTGAAGTATCTTTGTGAGTTTCTTGCTGAATGCAGACTAAGACTATTTCGAATTCCATGATTTTGAACTTGTACGTAATAGTTAAACTACAACTGTCCATCTAGAGGACATATTTGTTCTCTCTAGTACAAAAACTGGTTACATAACTATAACATGAATTGACCTGATTGAGAGTTTAGTATAACACCATTTAGGAATTCATGCAGATCACTTCATTTAGCTCTTTTCTCTAAAGTGTATCCACTGTCTATCCTTAGTAAATCTAGACTAATGGCTACAAAACGATCCATACTCGTTATATAAGACTCAATAGTGGTATTTAATGAACTCAAATTCAGGGTTTTAAATTTGTCGTTGATATTTGAGTTAATTAGTAATAATTTCTAAACCTTTTCTCATTAAAAAATTTGACAATTTAGTGATGCGGAAGGGTCGTCTCCACAGGGAATGAAAATGAGGGTTTAAACACCCTTAAAGTGAAGATTCAAGAGGGATGAGGCAAGATACAGATGAAATAGGAGAATGTGATGTAATTAATATGAGATGGTGAGAGGGTGATAATAAATATTTAATATATATGAAATGAATAATAATATGAGTAGGTAGGTAGGTGGCGTGGATAGATCAAATGGAATGAGAGAGTGAGATAGATGAACAGTGAAGTGATGATGGATGTAGAAGATGAATAAGAAGATAGGATGATGAGATCGGCAAATGGATGTGAGTGGATGTGAGTGGCAAATGGATGCAGATCAGTCTCTCCAGTTCTTTATTGATCTTTCCGGATCACTTGAAAAACCAACAACTCCTTGAAGGAACTTTAAAATTCTCACTCTTTTTCAATCAGTCTCTATAGGAGGAAGTGAATTTAGAGATAGCTTTTACAAAACTTCAATGCCCCATTTATAGATCCAACCACATGAATGAAAACAGATAAAAAGAAATCTACACTCAAAATTTCAACCCAAACCTGCTTCTAGATCCTAAGATATCATGATTTTGATTTGGACCATTCTAGGCCTTAAGATTTTCTCTCTCCTCTGATTTGGAAAAATCAAAGAGCCATTAAGTAATTCAAAAATAGATATTCATTCATAAAAATGTTAGAAATGTATTTTTTAATTTAAAAAATGGTATCTCTTTGAGTTTAATGCCAAATAATTGAGGAAAAATTATATTCTGACTCAAAAATTAATCTTCTTTTAGAAATTGATGTGAGAAACATAATTAAAATCATAAAATTCAAAAGATTGTTCTAAAAGTTGGTTTAATCACTTTAGGCTTGAGAGAAATTATATAATCAATTCAATCCAATCAAACATGTAAATATGGTCATAACAACCTTCTATAATATGTGTTATCAATATTCGGTCCAGATACTTTAATCTACTTCTCCAGTATCCTTTGAATAGAATATTTGTAATACATCTTTAAAGACAGCTGATCTTCATAGTATGGTCTCGAGAGAAATTATAAAGTCAGATTATGTATTTATTGACTTCATAAGCATCATTCACAATTATGAATATAAATTATTAATCGACACGTGAAAATTTTTGGAATGTTTAATTAGTGTGTTGGTCACATATATTGCCGATAATGACAACACCTGATCAGTTATAAAGTTGTGCAAAATTTTATGATTGGCTATTACACCAAGATATGCAGATATGTGGGTTATCACTATGTAATCTTGAATGTGGCAATTATTTAAGTTCAATGTTTGGGAAGAAAAAAATTCTAGAGACACCGCGTTAGGAGTACATGGCGACAATTTGTGTAACAGAAACAAGGCTTCCGTACCAGGGAATGGAGCTACCTTATCATTATACTTTTAATAGCACAACATAAATTATTTTAAATGAAACTATTAGAGTAATAATTATTGCATTGTAGTATACCTTAATAACGTAAACATAGTATTGTATAAGATCATCTTTATAGGATTATAGTCTAAAAAAACTGGTTCTACAAAAAAATGGTAAAAATATGAATGATTTACTTTTTTTTTGTAGTTCATGTTGAATGCCTTTTCATTTTGGCTTGATGTTTTTTCTTCTTCTTCTCCATCTGAATTTAGTTCAATACATTTTCTTCACTTTGGGATACTAAATTCATGTCATTGAACCTTCATTCCTCCTAATGCCTGGAGTTTTAACTAGAGAGATATACAGGGTAAATGAATATTATTTATTATGTAATAGAAGAATGCATTAGGAACTCAACATGATAACCGCTCTATCAAAGTCTTCTACTTAGCTACTGAGGGATTCTGACGGTTGGAAAAAGGGCTCTAGTGCATGTATTGGAACAAGAAGTGTGTATACAACTCAGAAATAAAGTGAACATAGGGTAAAATAACAAGAAAACAAGCTGTGATAATTATAAATTCACAACCCACTCATAAAGTCACACTTCACTCCAAAAGTAGCTTTTTCTCATCTCACCCTTTGTCTCATTTCATCATTATTTTCTCATCCAATTCTAGTTATTATTTTCCACTTCCTCTTATGCTCTAATCCATTACTTTGTTCGATTTTAGGGGCTTGATTTGAATGAAAACTTGGAATGATTTACAGGGAAAACATTATATGGAATTGTAAGGGCATCAATAAAACCAATGAAACAAGCCACCTCTGCATGAATTGTATCCGACTTTTCTTAGATCCTAAAGCTAAATGAGTTGAGCAGCACATGTGTGCAGCATTTAGAGATATCCTCACTCATGATGATGAGCTCTATTCACCCACCATCGTGATCATTACATCATCCACATCGCAATTGAGAATAGAGATGAAGGGAATAGGCCCCTAAAAATTCTAGCGTGGTAGAATTCCATCCTAGGCCTTCTCATATGTCCCCAAATTTATAGTGTTGGGTATTTTCAGAGAAGCCCCCAAAGGTCAAGTATATAATCAGATGTCCAAAAGACTCTTTTTTGTGTGACCCTCTCAGCCTATGTATTAGTCTAGTTAATGACTCCAGCTGCCCAATAGCATTTATTAGCTTCACAAATTAAATAACTATATTATCAAATAGACAGAACTATTTAACCAAATTGATAGATTGAACCTTCAACAATGGGGTGCCAAGCTACTCCTCGCACTCTAAAAGATACAAATTAGTGTGTATAGACTCACCCATGAAACATGTCCATCATCCCTTACCATGTACATATAGTCCTTCCTCCACTTGATACTTTTAGGATGACTTAGGGTTTGGTCAACTGTCAAACCCTAATCGGTGATGAGAGTTACAACTAATACCTTTAGAAATCATCGGAGAAATCTTCTCTGATATTTCACCACCTTGCTCATGGACTCCACCGTGGTCAGGTTAGAATAGGTGAGAGGAGAATATATTCTGAAAGATACATTTTGAGTGATTTCTTAATACGGGCTGAGCCTGCTCTTTATGTGTGCATGCCCGAAGGATACAATCCGCTTGGCGTTGTGGTCACCATCGTTGCTTGGACAAGGGTCAGAAGGTCACTGTCATTGTCAACGGTCATCCCCACCAGAGTTTGGAGCTCGCCAAAACCCCCACGAGTCAAAGCCTGCAAGTACCTCTACCAAGGTTCACTGCATCATGCAGTTACATATCCATAGGGAATTACCCGTCGGACGACGTCACCGACGATGTCCGGCATCAAAAGATGGTGAATTGGTATGGTGAGAAGGAGATAATAACTAGTTAATGAGAATAAGATGAGTAACATTAAGAATACTGAACATGATGATATGTACAAAGTGAGTATAAAGAGGGGAGAAACACATTAAAAATAGAAGAGTAATGATGAGTGATAATCTGGGAACTAGGGGTCTAGGTTATTGATACTAAGGATCACTAACCTTGGTTGAGTGAGGAATTCCCCAGATTTATTGCTGAATTTATATTACTCACTGATAGAGGAGTGAGGTTTGAACCACAGAAATTAACTAAACCAAATTTGAATGGATTTAAGCTAACAATGGGAGTGTATTAATTTTAGGGATTATATTTAGCTTAAGTTTGATTTAGTGGAGTGTAAACGGTGATTTATGAATTCCCCCATTTAAATAATTTTAATGAGTTTGAAAATATTCAGGTAAGATCAGAACAAGTTTTAGTGCTTTTTAAGTATTTTTATAGATTTTTATACGATTTAATTCGTCAAAATTAAATCGAGAAGAAATTCAAAAAGAATTAATTTTAAAATCCCCATTTGATCACGATCGATTGCAACCATTGGCCTTTATCGTGATCCAATGATGTCGACAAACACTAGGCCAATATGGTGCCTGGTTTTTGGCTGGTAGGAGAGAGAAATAAATCGGAATCGATAATGGTCGGTCGACTCAGCCATCGATTTTGATTCTTTGACTCAGAGTCAGATCTTGATTGGATCATGATCAAAAACCTATTGCGATCTCATCGTACAGGTTTTCAATGTATTTTGGCCTGATCAGACCTTGATCAGTTCGATCGAGCTCCGATCGACTTGTTCTTCTTAAACAAATCTTGGGTGAAAATGAATTTTGACCAAGATTTGCAAGATATTGTTTCATCCCACACTTTTTGGAATCTGCCTTGTGTTGTGAGTGGAAGTGGGTGTGTTCTTGGGCCAAGAACACCCAATACCCATAGGGTAGGTGGTCTAGAGAGAGAAAGAACCCCTAAGTTTGGAAAAGTAAAGATTAGTCAAGGAGAAGGATGGAGAAAAAAAAGAATGGGCTTACCTGGGTGGTAGACCTCTCCTTCCACCTCCACAAGCAGTGAACATTTCTCACTTCTAGTATCCTTTGGTAGCTCCAATTTAGAGAGAGAGAGAGAAGGGAACCCTTGGGAGAGGGAGTATAGAGAGGACTTCTCTCGCCCACCTATGCCTTTTCAGCTGACCTTCTACTTGGCCCTCACTAACACTCTGAATTCTAGAGAGAAAGAGAAAGAAAATAATCCTCTCATCCTTTCACTAAAATTCCAAATGAAAACTCAGCACACCTTTTACAAAGGAGTCTAAAGCATTTGTAAGAGATACTCTAGATATTGCATCAATTGGACGGATGAGATTTTGGGCCAAGCTTCATCCTGCAGGCCCATTAATGCCCTTTCTAGAAGATTGACCCCTTTTGAAGGGTCTCTTGGAGCTCCTTATTGGGTCTTATCTTACGAGTCATTACCCCAATGAGCTCCCCTTTGGCTTTATGAAGAGTCATTTGGTCCTTTCATAAGCCTAATTTTCCTCGTCCTGAAAAAGGTACAGAGTTCTCCGAATATTGGCCAAGCAGGTCACATTAAGTACAAAAAACTATACTTTTATACTACTTAAAAGATAGACATATGTGGAGATTTCTGACATGATATTACACTAAATCCACATGCTCCAAGTTAGGATTTAATATCTAATGTGAATAAAGTGTGTCTTAGTGAACGCGTATTTAATACCTTTTTATTGATGTATCAATGAGAAGAAAATATGAATTAATTGAAAAAGGTAAGGAATAGGTGATTTAGGGTTAATGAATCAATGTGAGGAAAGAGAACTTACCATAGATCCTCATGTTATGACATGACCATGGCCCTTTGCTGATGCAAGAAAGCCTCTCCTCTACTCTGTTGACCTTCTTCAAACACTTAAAACACCAAGGTACACTTGATGGATCTTCAAAACCTCATTCTCTTTGACTCATCCTACAAAGTTGTCAAACAATATGAATTGATACAGGGGCTCAGCTTATGTATCCAACTGTATGAATTCATACAACAAAAATAGAAAATCTGCCTATCAGTTTTCAGCTTAATCATTTTTTTATATTGAAAGATATCAAGCCCTAAAGTGAGATGACTCCTGGCCATGGCTTTCATAAAAAAATTCACTTATCCTTGCTATCACCATCACCTCATGTCTATGGTTATTCCTTAACCTCTCCAAAAAGAAATGAGTGGCTCAGATTTTGCCACCATTTATGAATGGCTTCTAGCACACCACATGTCCCCACGTAGAAAAGTCAAATATGAGTAAAATAATATATGATTATCACATACATTTAACGCAGTTAACCCAATAATGAGTCAGCATAGCCACTTCTCACTTCTAATATTTCCTCTAGTCTTGTGTGGACACATGCATGCAACATATACATGTGGACAAGTTCTGAACACTCGATGAGTCAGGTTCCACCATTTCTTACTTTTAGAACAATAAAATAACATGTTTTTAGGCTCTCTTTTTCCCAATGTATGTAAGGCATTCTTGGAAAATAAGTCATTTTTTTTATTGTCCCACGTCATTGTTGTGAAAAATGTAAAGCTGGTGGTGATATTCAACAATTCAAATGGAGACAAGTGGCATGGTGATGATTAAACCCCAGAAAACAAGTGATACATATAAAACTAAATTTATATTAGAATAATATAATATATATTATCATACAAAAATAATGTATTTTTGGATTTAAGGCTGAAAAATTTAGGAAAAATCATATTCTGATTTCAACTAAAAAATGTGATTATAACATCTCTAGAAATACCTAAAAATCCTTGACATTCAAAAAAGTCATTCAAAAATTAGATTTAAAAACTTTGGGTATGATGACACTCACATATATATTATGTTATGATACTATAAAATGGAGATGCTCTTTCATTTTTCCTATCTTAAGGGTTCCCCCGTTACTTTTCTATTATTTGAAAGTAGCAGACAGTCATTCCTTTCCTCTTCATCACGCAATATGAGTTGGGTAACAATGAAATAATCATAGGGAGTCCCTTATTACCTGTTAAAGAAGTAAAATAATGATGGATGACTCAAAAGAATAGGTAGAGGTGTGATGGACCAATAATACTCATATAACTTACTCCTAATTATAAAGGAATAAACCAAATACCCCAAGCGAGTGCAAATAAACAATGAGGAAAATATTTTTTCAACAAAATCATGAACAATATGGAATGTCACACCAAAGCATGGGATGATAAATTTGTTTTTTTATCAATAAGTCATAAAAGAAACAACAAGAAATGATTCAAAGAACAATAAAACCCATAATACTGTATTTTTTGTCTTTGGACTTTAATCAATGCTGAGAGCTTAATCTTTTTCATAATTTAATTTTTGGGTGCAAAGGGCTTGAACTAAAATATAAGTTTTACTATGGAAACAATTAATTGATTGAGATGTAATACTGCTCATGAAATTCATCCTATGAAAGTAAGGAAATATGTAGGAAGAGAAGATGTAGATGTAAAAAGGGATGATGGAAATGAAAGGATTTCATGAAAAATGACATCAGAAAGAGGAAGAAGATAATAAACTTGGGAGTAAACATATCATAATTATTATATAATATCTAGGTAAGAGTTACAACATTGCCCCAGGTAAGATTTGAGGAAATAACTATGTTTAGCCCAGGTGAGATTGTGCTTCATGGAGAGAACATGCTTTATGAGATCAACAAGTGGAAGGATGGATAATGGGTGGACCCACTCAACATTCAACCTAATATGACGTTACATCAACCCTTTAACTGTCATGTCTGCTCCTTTACCAGATGTCCTAGTCATTTAGCAGAGGACTATACGAGTCTACACTATGGCTCAAAGCGTCAAGAGATCTACTAGATCCACTCCATGAGCCTAACTTCAATACCCTTTTTCATAAGGACATATGGTGAATGGATCCTTCAAGCAAAGTACAATTTAACTCGTGGAGAAAGGGATTGTATCAGGATGTGGGTATTTGAAAATAGTAGGAACCACTTTCTCCTGGCCCCCAACTTAAAATACATATTTTCCCTGATGCAATAAAGAATGGAGGAACAATAAATAAATAAATGACAAAGTACGGTTCCTTTTTCTAATTATTATTGTAATGAATATCAAAATAAATATCCCTCACTCCTTGAATTATTGGGCACGTTCAGCTTGTTGCCTATGAAGAGATGTAAAGAGATCATATAAGAATTTTATGTAATATTCATCTTGGCATCGCGTTCCCGTCATTAGTTGAGCAACATCATGCTTGTCTCCAGCATGCCTCCACCGAGTTTGCCCACACCGGCCACTACACCGACCAGTAGGACAACTTCAGATGACTCTATCCACGAGGAATCTCATTCCGTGAGCTCGTCAGTTAATCTATCGACTTTAGTATATCTCTTGTCTGCATTCCACCAAGCTCGGACTAGAATAGATGAGATAAAAAAATGCCTAAAGGGAAATCTCCTCAGTGATTTCTTAGGTACAGGCCTAGCCTGTCCGTTACGTGTGGGTGCCAATGGATTTAATCTGATCGGCTTTGTAGTCGCCATTGTCACTCGGACGAGGGTTAGGAGGTCACCGTCACTATCACCGGTCTTCCACACCAGAGCTTGGATCTTAGCGAAACCCTACGAGTGGGGCCTGCATGTACTTCTACCTAGGTTCACTACATCACATAGCTACATCCTTGTAGGGAATTACCCATCGGACGATGTCACCGACGACGTCCAACATCACAAAGCGTGTTCCTTTTGGTCACCCAATCATTGCACCGATGCATAGCCATTGTGTCGACCTCTGCTCATCCTAATCTGGCACATCGTGCTTATTGCCCCTACCCATGTTCTTGAACTTTCGACCGCCTCCGTCGCCGACACCAGACAACCCCACTCCTTTTTGAAGATGATTCCACTGTGCCCGAGATCTTCCTTGCCCAGGGGTTTCCTCGTCTTTTCTGCTATGGTTGTGATCCGCTTCAGCCTCCCAACCCGAAGCTCGGAGGTCACGTTCTTTCTCTCCTCTCTTTTTACAGTATTATTACGTTCGTCAGTGTCTTCCTCGTCTATTCTGTTCCTAACATTTTTGTGTCATAGGACTAGTCATCGAAACTTGAGTTAGGGATTTATTCTTTTGTTTCAGATCTGCATCATTCTCGGGGATGGACATGGATGCTGACGTACAGTGATCGTCCCCACTCTGTTGGCCTTCGAGTCGTACATCCAGGTCATTTGGAGCCTGTCCATTGCCAAGACCCCTCGAGTCAATTATCAGGTTTAGCGTCCTGGGTCAGTCGGTTTTCTGTTGTTTGTCTCGTTGAATTTCAAACGAAGGCATCATTTCCATTTGTTTCATCATGAAATTTTCACTCGCTCCCTGTCGTGTGACACAAGCTGTTCGATCCCAGCACTTCGTGTTACATCAATGTTGAGTCCTTAAAATCCCAAAGTCAATGAAGACTAAAGTTAGCAATTTTAAATAAAGAAAATCCTTAAAGCAATTATATGGCTGGATGTTAAGGATTAGAGTGACCCACCAATGCCCTCTGAATATTAAGTGTGTGACCCTCTAGGGTCATGTAGCACTCGAGTTAATATGATGTCGGACGTCGTCGATGGCATCGTCCGACGGGTAAATTCATTAAGTGAATGTAACTACGTGATGCGAGTGACCTAGGTGAAATGTACGTGCAAGGATGGCTTATGGGAAATTTTTGAGTCTCAGGCTCTGGGATGATTGACCGATGACAATGACGGTGACCTTCTGACCTTCGCCAGAGCGGCGATGATGACGATGGCACCAAGCGGAACAAGTACGTAGGGGCTCGCACGTAACGGACGGGCTTGGCCCCTGCCGAGGAAGAAGCTTGGCTTCGTAGTTTTATCAATAATTTTCTCTCACCTAATCTAACCTATGTGTAGTGGAGTGCAGTCAAAAATATATTGAAAGACATAATATAACTGACGAGCAAGGGGAATAGTATACACCGTTGGTGGCGGTGTTCATCGTTGCGGTCTTTGTTAGTGCATGGGACCATGGGGGCAGGAAGCGGTGAGTGCGAGAGTGCCATAAGAAGGGCTGCAGGGCTCAACAATAGGCGACAATGTGACAAGGTGGCGTGCTTTCTTGACAATCAGTTCACGGCGTGGGCACAAACACGTCGATCGCAGCAGCGCCGGAGGTGGCACACAAGAATGTGCACGCCTACGATCACGCTAACGGCCACCATCAATATCCTGGGTCTCGTAAGCTTGAAGGTGCACGGAGATGTTCACGACAAACACCGGACGACCGTAAGGATCAACAAAGTTGCAACGATGTGGCTACACCGATGCGGCCAAGTTAATCAAAGAGCTGGCTTCCAATGTTGCACAAGAAAATGCCCTCACGTTTGTCGTTGCACAAAAATCTTCCACGTAGTGTGGTCGTGGGGTACTGAGAGCCCAATCAAACGCGCAGCCGAGGGTTGTGCGGGTACACGCCAAGCCAAAACATTGTGGATGACGATGAAGGTGCCAGGGGAATCACAGTGGAGGAGAGAATAGAAACCCAGAGATCGTGTGCAAGGTAAGGTCGCTGAGAACACCAAATGAGACGTCGGGCCGGGATCATTGTGGTGGAGATGTTCGAGAGACTGTGCATCAAGTAAGGTTATTGAAAATGCCAGTGGAGTTGTCGAGTGGGCGTCTAGAGAGAGATTGACCACTCTGTGTATCACAGCAGGTTTTCAGCACCAGTCACGACACAGTATGACCAGCACCAAAGGTTTCGGCATCGGTGGGCATCCGCAAAGCCTCTAAAGTGTGGGGTCAACGAATTTACCAGGTCGCGCGTCAGCGCAATGTCTCGATCGTACAAAGGACCCCACGGTGCAGATCAACAGGGGGAGGAGGCATTTCTGATATCGCAAAAGAAAGAACGACTGGCCGCGATGATGGTGGCTCAATCGTGAGCGGATCTCCCTTCCAGAACGAAGACAGTGTGTTCCAAAATCACCCACTCTACTTCTTCACTCCTCTCTCTTCTCCCTCCCTCTTCCTTTTCCTTCTTGTTCTCCTTCCTCTCCCTTTCTTCTTCAGACGTGAGATTTGATAACTGAAAACACAACTACCACAAAATACCAGATCTGAACAGGATGTGGTCCCATCTTGGCCTTGTATAGGACCATGATGGGCCCTTACAAGGAGTCCAGGAAGAGGAGCTCAATAAGAACCTCCCCCCCAATTTACAACATAATTAAGAAATAAAATAAAATGACGTGAAAATGAAAGCGATACGAACGGATACAAAAACACGATGATACTGATGCGTCACGATGAGTAGGGTGCACTCGTCATGACGAACACAAAATAGAAATCAAAATGACTGAAAACAGATAACGAAAGCACGAAGATACGGACGCAGACATGCTCTACCCGGGGTATTTAAACCCGGGCGTCTTCACGGACATTTTGGCGTGCCGGTCGGGCTGGACACGAACCGAGGGTGATGCTAGTGATGACGAAGAGGGCTCCGCTGATGATATTAATATATAATTTTATTAACTAATGATAAATTTAACCTAATCATAAGCTTAAAGCATGTTGGGTGCCAAGCTGCACATCATGCTTTAAAAAATACAAAGTAGCATATGATCTCTCTCTTGGAACTTGTCCCATCATTGGTTACCTTATGTCTATAGTCCTTTACCTGCATGAGATTCCGGGATGACTTGGGGTATTGTTAATCATCAAAACCATTTATCTACCATTTAGTTAATACTGTAAAAAAGGCATTCTCCAATATCCTCACTGCCCTGGATAGGGATTTAAATACATCATCTTCCGTGAGTCTATAACATCTTATACTCAGGGTAGACGATCCAATGTTCATCCCATAGTCACCTCCACATATTATTTCTATATCATAGTTAAGACATATTTGAATTTTATGATTGGACACTCATGAGCCATAGTCAAAACATAGTAGTCCATCAAGCAGATCTCTTTGGTGTCTAGGTCAACAAATCACTAATACAACTATGACATGAATGAACCACGACATCTATTACAATCTTTCATATGTATCATACAAGTATGGTCACATAGTGGTATTCTATACAGATAGTTTGATATTCCTTTTAACTATTAATTACACGGGAATATTCAGAATATGCATTTAAAGCCTAGGGATCAATGTCATATGATATCACAATAATTCATCATGTCATTGCATTTATTTATAGAATTTATTATAAACATTACAGTAGAATAATAAGAATAAATGTTTGTTTCAATGAACTTAAATGATTCATAGACTTGAATTTGACTTTATATCCACATAGAATCTATCACTTGATATGGATAAAATCATGCTTCCCTATGTCATTAATTTTAAAGCTTCTGTGTTTAACTAATAAATTGGTCAATAGTGCCGACAAGTTAACAAAGGCCTTAACAAATCATCTACAAAAGCCCTCGTGGCAGAGGAACCTTCTAACTGAACAGTTTATCTTCCGATGATATGTAGTGGAAGGTTCTAGATCACTTACATCTTGGCATTGTAGACCTCTACTGCATGGTTTCTGACCAAGTGCTCTAGTATTATTCCCTCTTGAACCGTGAAATAAAACTTTTTCCGTAACTAAGAACCAACCTTTTCTCCATGCATATTTGAAAACTTTTTTTCTAGTTAACCGAGCATGCATCATAGTTTTGGGCAAAAAAAATCCATCCATAAAAATTTCAAAAAATATCCTACTTTAATTGAATTTTAACATTCAATTTAATTTTGGCACTCTCTAGTAGGCTAAGTGTTCTCATCAGTAAAAAGTGTATGAGCACAGGTAGATAGACTAATTCTTTTATCATCAGAGATGGGCCGTTTGAGAGAAGATTTATAATTTCTAAGCGCATAAATCAATTTACACACTGAGATAAATAAAATATTAAAAGATAAATTTTACAAATATCATTTCATCAAATTAAATTTTAATTCTTATTTGATTAAAATTTTCATGAAGATGCTCATCATGAACATTCAGTTTAGATCTAGAATTTGTTTTCAAATCATCAAGATATAGAAGAGTAGGAACATAATTTTTCCAGTCAAGTTCTGTTTTTTATAGTTCCTAATGAGGCATTTTCATATTATCTACTTTTTTTCTGCCCCAAAAATGTCAGGAATTGCATGTAAGCTCTCATGATGATTTTCACCTGAGATATGATTATCAATACACTAGAAATTTATGGGATTAATCTCAGACTGAGTTGGGAGTGATGGAAAACACTTTTGTCTACTTCACCCTTTTTATTGTGGTCCTCTCTTACAATTTTCTCTTCTCTCATCCGCTCCAACTCCATCTTGAACTCTTTTCACATTGTGTTTTAAAAAGGTGAAAATTCCGGCTTTAGTTTGATATTCATTATCCTTTTCTTGTACATTCAGGTATGATGCATGTAAATAAGAGCAAAAAATCACGTGTGTATAGGTGATTATTTTTGAGATACACCAGGAGAATTTCAGAGACATAAATCCTATGATGGTCTGCTTTAAATGTTCATTCCTCATCAAACAAACCAAGGCAAATGCTAAGGCTCTCCTCAACAAAACTCCACAACCTGTTGATCAAGTTTCTTGAACTAGGTAGGATCTGGCGGTAATGAGGGAAATTTGGTAAGGGTGATCTAAAATGGAAAAAACTAACAAAATGACCCATTTATAAAGGGTATATTGTAGGCCTTGTAGGAGATGGAAAATAGCTATGAACTGAAAAAATACAAACCTTAAACCACAATAAAAAATAAAACTTAAATATCAGATCCAAGTTTGATGAACACAAGGTGTCATGACTCGATTCTCTCCTCCAAATGTTGTGGCATTCCTTCAGATGGCGGAACTTGGCTATGTAAGCCATACTTTTTTGAAAACATCATTAGTAATACATAAATTGAGTTATCATTTGAAATTTCAGAATGAAGAGTCTGTAGGAAGTCAAAGATTATTAGTAAGGTTGATTTCCTTTGACTGCTTCTTCTATTGTGACTTCATTATGCTCAATCAGATATTTTTGACCTATATCTTGAGGAATTTTCATAAAACCCCATAAGATTATTTTGAAATTGTTAAACAACATAAATGCATTCCATATTTGTTTCATCAAATGAATGTTAGAAAGATGATACATCTGACTTTGGGTCTTTGCTCATCTTCCATGAGGTTGATGAGAGAAACTTGTAGCTCATGATCCTTTCCAATATGCTCTATCCTCAGTAACATTATTGCATTGTTCTCTATCCTTATCTTCCTCATCTGCATTGTGGTATCATAACAATTATATTTGTCAACGGTGTATGCTGAAGTTGATGCATAGGTTCAAGCTTGAAAACTTGTGTTCTTTTGTTCTGTCTCATGCTTCATAGTTGTGGATTATGGTCAAAATATATAATCAAATACCTCCTCCATATGATGGCATGCTCCCTCTGCATGGCTTCATGTAAAGATAGGGATAAAAAAAATAGTTTGGTTTGATCATCATAGCGTTATTTCAAAAATATTGGTATCCTCTAATATACACCTGTTCACAAAAATAAAAGTCATCAAAACATGCATCATTCACAAAAGAGCCTTGATCATTGTATACGTAACTAGCTCTTATTCAATTAAAATGATAATTCGTTGAGGTATGATATAATTTAAAAAAAGATACAGTACATAAATATAATTAATGTATCCTCCTTTAATGCATTATGAAATCAAAAAAATATGTGATAATGAATAATAATAACCATTCACTCAAATTAGGCATGCTCCCCATAAACAATGCCACCTGATAGACCAGAAATTGGTTAAAAGATATTGTTTTAAGGCTTTAACTTTTTCAAGAACATTTATAAAGCTTCCTTAGCAAAACTAAGAGTCAAAATCCGTAGGAAAAAAATACTAAGAAAGTGAATGCTTGTTAATATATATTTAACAATATTTTTTATTTATTTAAGAATGTTCCAATATATATTTCAGAATATTCATTAGTCCCTTCTACCACATATATTTGGTGGAAATAGATCTTGCCACCCGAAGAGTCCTACATTTTATATCCACTTCAATGTTCACTATAATGCACATGTGATGCCTTATGATGAAATCCATGAACACATAATCTAAGTGAATTACTCAAGAAGTACATTTTAATATATGGATAGAATATCACCATCTAGTCCCATTTGTGTGATGAATATTGCTAATCTCGTGGCCATTATTCTGGAGACACGAAGCATACATAATGGGTGCTCTTGGTTGAAAAGATTTACTAAGTTGATACGTACAAATCCCTTAGTCCTATAACTCATCCTTTGACCTAAGAGACCAATTACATCTTAAGAATGGACAACTTTACCTTGACTATGCCCTACAAGTTCATAAACCTCTATTAAAAATAGTCATACTTTAGTGTAGCAAGAAGATGATTAAAGGATCAACATGGGATTGTCTCCCCTTTCTACAACATACCGCAGCTCAAGAAAGATAATGCAATAAAGTCCTTGGCAGAGGTGGTAGAATAAATTATTTACCGATGTATCACATTTTACTCAAATGACCTATCTAGATTTGGTAGTAAACCATACCCTGAGTTTCTTAGGAAGATAAAGTGGATTAGGAACAATGATTCAGTCAATACCCCCCCTTTTATCTTCTTGATAAAGAACTAAAGATAGCACCAAATGGTATAGAAACTCAACCTATCGATTGGGTCGAATTATTAAGTAATATATATGACAACATATAATTAATTTGAAAGGCCAATAAAAGCTTATTATGACCCTAGAATCCTCACTTGGACTAAACCATGGGCCTGTAGGTTCATACGCAAATGGTCTTGTGCGCATCAGAATAAAAACTTAAAATTTAGGGGGTTTTCCACAAAATCTTCATTGATTTTTCAGCAAGATCTTCATTGAGTATGGATAGCCCTAAAATCAACTTTACCCAGGCCTGAATTCTTCTGGTTCCCCACTCGTCCTCGCATTTACCTTGTTGGCTCATCTACACTCCTTTGTATCGTTGGCTCATCCACACTTATCTACATTCATCTACACTCAGTGATGGCGAACGAAAAAAGGGATTGTCAAAATGAATGATGAAATTTGGGATGTCGTGGGTCACATGGATAAATCAAGAGGCTGCATATTTTCAGCAGCTCAACGTGTCTCCCTCAAAGAACTAGGAAAATACATGTCATGTCCAATCAGTAGTGTTGTGATTATCAATTTTTAAAGTTCCTTCACGATTCAGTTATTCTCCTTTCACTCTATGAATCATGGAGGTTCAATCTCATATTAGGGCGTATAAGTGATAACATGATAACTGAACATATATTTTAATACATTTTAGATGTTTTTAGTAGTATTAATTTATAATTTATCATGTTATTATTTGAATTAACCAAATATTTATGCATTAGCTAGAAATTCCAACTTTTGCACATTATGATTATTTTTCACTAGTTTAATTGACTTCTATGAAATCAATCAGTTTGATTACTGATGAGTATTTTATAGTTCCAAATGTGCAGAAATTTACAGGAATTAGAAGGTACAATTCTTAGGAAATTGGAGGATTTTTGGGAGCTTAGTGATTATCAAAATGGGCTGCAAATGACAAAACAATGTTGTGCGCTTTTAAAGGAGAGATCAGAGGGGCTTGAGCCACGACCTGACCTACCTATTGGGCCTTCAAACACCTTAAAAAAGAAATAAACTGGAAATTACAAGGTAAAGCTCTCAACCAATGGAGAAAAAGAGGCAAAATGGCAAGAAAAGAGAATAGATAATGCCCAAAGGGGTATTTTAGTAATTCTCCTAATGTATAAATGGACTTTTCTCCCCCATTTTCCCTCATTATGGACGTGCTCTAGCAAGTGGCTGGGCAGCAGGACAAGGCATTTTTCAGAATCCAGGTCGTTCAACCTGCTTAATGTAAGTTTATTGAAGTTTTCTCTTAATCTCGTCTCTTATTTGCATTGAAAAACGCCTGATCCTGGAGAAATATAAGGATCCACACTTGAGAGGAAGCCTTGAGGGCTCCGTAAACTCGCATTGAGGCTTTAGGATATTAGATTTCTACTTACTCCACCATTTCCCAACCATTTAGCTTTAAATTCCATCACTTTCCCACTCTAAACACTCATTTTCTCTACTTTCTCTCTCAAGAATAGGTTTTTGTTTCACTAGACCTTCATCTATATCCCTAGTTACTCCCCTAAAAATTTCATAATATATCTTCTTCATTTGCACATTCAAATTCTATCTCAAACTCCTACACTCTCTCTTCATTTTCTCTCTCTATCTCCTCATTTTGGTACTTTCTCTCTCTAGAATTTTTTTATCTCCCTAGACCTTCATCCATATCCAAGGTTCATCCACTCAAAAGTTCATAAAAAATCTCCTTCATCTACACCTTCAAATTCCCTCTCAAACTCTCTCTACACCTTCGCTTCATTTTCTCTCTCTATCTCTTCATTTTCTGTCTCTATCCTCTCATTTCGACATCTAATTCTCAAAAAACATTTATTTATCCCTCTAAAATATCTCCCTATCTCTCTATAGATCCTCAAGCAATCCCTACTTCGAATTCCAAAAAAAATTGCATTAAAATATCATTTTTATCTTTTCAAAAAATCTAAATTTCTGACCTCTAGCCACCACCGTGCGGTGCTGTGCAGTGCCGTGCAGTGCCCGTGCGGCAGAGACAGCCCTCTTCCTTCCAGTCCGCGCACAGGTAGCGCACACGACCACATGACACAGGGTAGCCCTGTGCAGGACTTGGCCAAATCTGCCAAGTCCTGACCACTGGCTTAAGCCCAATAAGGCTTAAGCCCATTTGGATAAGTCTTCACTTACCCAAATTGGGCTAACCTTAGTGGGCTGACCCACTAAGGCCAGCCCTATACAGGCCACACCTGGCCCATCGGCCCATCTGGCCTGCCGCCGCCGCCGCCGCCGCCCTGCCGCCATCGCCGCTGCTGCCACCGCCGCCACTCCGGCGATCGCCGGAGTAGGTAAATACCATATTGTTAGTACTTAAACAATTATTAAAAATAGAAAAAAATCAGAACAAGTCAGAAAAAATCAGAAAAATTATTTTATGCATTTAAAATTTTGGAAAAAAATTAGCAAAAATCTATAAAATTCATATAATCAATTTACAGTCATTTTAACACCTAAAACAATTTTTAAAAAATCTCAATCTCTCGTTTTTAATATTTATAGTTTTTTATGTAAATTTAATTCCATAAAATTCTAAAAATATTTTTTCTGATTAATTTGTTAAGAGAAATTTTTCTAGTGTAAAATTATGATTTTGTGTTTCTCTTTGTATTTTGGCTTAACTTAAATCATAGGGAATTATGAAAATTACCTAAAAATCTAGAAAAATCCCAAAAATTGTATTGTTTTACTTTTAAAATCGTTGTCTTCACCCCAAGCTTGACAAAAAATTCTGAAATTAAATTTCTGCCTATCTGTGGATCGACCCCTTACTTTCCCTAGATTAATTATAGAGTATTTAAGTGGAAAAACTTCATAAATTTTTGTGTTTAAGTCTGAATCAAACAACAACATAAACCCCTGAATTTGGACTTATCAATAAGCCAACAGCATTCACCCCTTCACTCATTATACAACAGAGATCATGATATTCATTAATCAAACATAATAAATACAAAGGGGTTTCAGTTTGGATGGCCAGAAATGTATTTGGGTCTCCTTCAACCATCACATTATTCATTAATTTCTAATAAATGTTCCATCATTTCATCTTCATTTATGACTCCACTAGCATAACATTGATGCATCATTCACATTTAGGTTCTGAATTCATCCAAATTTAAGATTAATTGCTCTATTCAGTCCCATTTCCACTAATGTCTACATGAACTGTACAGATTTTCAACACATCCATCTAAGAAATAACCCCACTAGCTATGTCCACCATGTTTCTTTCATGGTCATTAAGTCCTCTATAAAAATTCTGGACCAATTCCCATGGTTATACCCATGATGCAGACATCTTCTTGTGAGCCACAAGTATCGCACCCAGTCTTCATTATAGGAATCATTTCCATGAATGAAATCCTGGATGGCTTTCATCAAAAAAATGTCTTCCAAAATGAATATGATTTTTGGAAAAATCATTTCTCTATTTTATGCCAAGCATGAGAATTTTCACCAGTCATTTGAGCAGATCACTTGCTCTACCATTCAAATTGAAATGAGAATATTTTTCATCTTCAAAAATTATTTTGAGACTGCTTTATAATTGTATCTGGAGTACTGATAAGTAAACACCTCAATATCTTCACTAGGTTCGTCATCAAGTCTACCAGAAAATATGTAAGAGTTAATGCAAATGTGGTCAATTCTAAATTCAACGACTCCAGCCAAATGTGAAGTAACTGTAATGTAAATTTATCAGATGGCTCTGAATATAAATTGATGTTCATTCTTCTAGCGTATTAACTGAATCATTTTTTGAGTTTTTATCTGACTTTCTCTATTTTTTTGTCAAATACAATTTGCTTTCCTGCTGAGTTTGAAGGAAAGGCACCTATCTTCGTCTTTATCTCTCAAAGACATAGGACAACTAGAGCCAAATGTAAACATATCCTACCTTGAATTTATTATTAAATATATAATTAAACCAAATATATGTTTATTTTAGAATTTATTTCAAGGCTAAAGCAACAAAACATAAAAAATTTTGAATTTCCAACATTTTCTTCCATTTTATTTTTTTTAGCTGCTTAAAATACAAAAAATTACATTTCCATCACTTCAGGGGGAAACTAGGTCAGTAGACCGCCATCATCCTATAAAATTACAGAAAAGAAAATTTTATCAAAGTCTAAGGCAGGGAACAAATAAGATGTAATGAAACTGGACTTCTTAATTGAATTGGGATAAATACAAAGCATAAAGCACAATGAAAATTAAAATGGTGAATGGATGATTTTTAAAAGAAATTTAATCTTTGGTAACTAGAGATAGTATGCCATGTTTAGAGTGAATAATTGTTAGATAGAGAAAGAAAGGGTTGTAATGTGAAGGAAAAATAGGCGAAATGTATATCCTAACCTTCTCGAGATCATCAGCCGTGATGGCCCCAACGCGGAGCTTTCAACCAAGAACCCAGAATCCACAGCCATAGTCGAATGCATCCTCTGCCTCCTCGCGAGTTACTCGATCCTTTCTTGCTCCCTCACCATAGACATGGTTATTCGGTCCCTTATGTGTGAATTCGGCAAATTGTTCGTTCTGTTCAGTTTTCTGAACATAAAATATCAAATTCAAACAGAACATTGCGCAGACACGTGTGCCGTTCTATTGCTCATTTTGTGCGAATGTTATTCTAATTTTGTTCAAATGTGAAATTTTTGTTTGTTTTTGCAAAAAAAAGAATAGAACAAAGATCAAGGCTCAGTGTGGTTCTTTTGTGCAAAATTTTTGTTCGTTTCAAATGAACAGAAGAAAAACCATGTCTACCTCGCCAAGGGCCAGGATGGAACGGCCCGACGGTGTTACGGGTTGGCCCCCATCACGAGCTTCCTCATGTCCAATGATGACGGCGTGTCTCTGTCCGCCCTGGTCCTCATGAACTAGGACAAGGTCCTTATGGAGAGCTGGTACCATATGAAAGAGTCAGTTTTGAATGGCAGGATCCCATTCAACAAGGCCTACGGTGTGTCAGCATTCGAGTTCCACGGCACGGACCTGAGATTCGACAAGGTGTTCAATCCCGACATGTCCATCCACTCTGCCATCGCCATGAAGAAGATGCTGGAGGTTTACCGCGGGATTGAAGGGGTCGGCGTCTTGCTCAATATGATGTCACCATGATGTCACCATGGCGTCTTGGTCGACCGTCCTTTGTGACATCCTTCCTATGAAAGTAGGAAGAATCATCTTGGGTCGCCCCTGGATCTATGACCATGATGTCACCATAGCCGGCAGAGCGAACACGTGTTCATTCCTGCACCAGGGACGACGGGTCACGTGGTACCCTTACGCCATGAAATCTGGAACGAAGAGTGCCCCGACCAGAAGATCAGGCTGATGGCATAGCCCTCAAGTTATCTAGTTATTTTTTTTGTTTTTCTAAGTCTAGGTTAAAATTTCCTCTTTTCGCTTAGGGTTTTTCCTTTGTAAACCAAGGGGCCTATATATAGGACCCCTAGGGTAAGAGCAAGAACAAGTCCATTTGAATTTTTGGAAACGAAAGCCCTGTCCCGTTTTTGTGTGAGAAGAAGAGCGAAAGAGGGTGAGAGAGAGTAGGGCGGAACGGAACAAGGCCGACTTGGCCACCCATCCCGTTCCGCCCCCCCCCCCTCCTGTTCCGTTGGCCTCACCCGACGAAACCCTAGGCGGCCGCAGCCACAGCCGCCGCAGCCGCCGCCGCCGGGATCTTGGGTCTCAGGCCCGTCACCCGCCCACGAGGCCGCCCCCACCTCGCGGATGCCGGCGCCACTGCCTCGCGGGAAGCCGCCTGCTGCTCGGGGATGCCGCCCTCGCAAGGGGCAGCCCGCCGCACGAGGGTCGCCGCCGCGGCGGGCAGCCGCCTTCGGCGGGCAGCCGCCCGCCACCTCGCCACGGAGTCACCGCCTCGCCACCTCGCCATGGGGTCGCCGCCTCGCCGCGCAACGCAACACCTCGCCGCGCCCCGCGCCGCCTCGCCACGCCGTGCCCCTCGGCTGCCGTAAGCCGCTGTATCGTTCGCCGCCGTATTCGTCATCCAGCCGGCTGAACCTATCCGCCCACCGATCGTCCGGCCCACCAATGCCTCTACGATGACCGCGTGGGCGTTGACCGAGTGGAGAACGGTCACCCTCGGCTTCTACGAATTGAGGCCCAGTGCAGGACCTTTCCGGGACACCCACCGACAAGCGGGATGTGCAGTCCAAGATAAAAGTCCCCGAGAAGGACAGACGGACCCACGCTCCCGTCGCAGGACGTCGGCAGCGTCTGTCCTGCATCACAGGCTAACGGTTGTCTGCCATCCTATGGCCCCTCAAGAGCCACGACGTGACAATGACAACACGTCATCATGCCCTACTGACCACACCGCCTTCCTGGCCACCCACGCAATCAGCCAGGACACTCATGACGCACACTACACCGCTCACTCACCAACCACAGCCACCCGCGCCAGTCGCTCGGCCACTCACGCCGCCCGCCCGGTCGCCTGCGCTGTTCACCAGGAGAAAGCACGTGTTACCCCCATCGGTTTTGTCTAGCAGAGCCCCCGATCTGGTGCAGAGCCTGCACTCTTCCTAGAGAAGGATGACAAGCGGCAGACGCATTGCCACCGTCATGCCATCCACGAGATAACAGCCAACCGATGTTACTCCACCCCGCACGTTGAGCACACGCCTAACTCCCTAGAGGCTTGCACCACCGGGTTGAGCCTACCCGAGATGGTCAATGGCCATGTCCCTCATTGACCCCATACCCTAGCAGGAACGTCATCATTATGCATTCGGCCAGCATGTTTTGCCATTGCATCATCATCACCATGATAGAACCACGCATATGCATGCAACGTACAAGCAGGCTACGAACTTGCATCGCTGACTTTCAATGATTGATGTGAGAGACCGAGTGATGGTGAGAATCAGGTCAGAGAGTTATTCTCCCAGGTCGGCTGCACCGCTACATGTTCGTAGCGCTGACCAGTTCTCGATCCTCCAACGAGTGGGCGATCACACTTACGTCGTTGATGTCCCTCCCTCGTGGGGGACCAGCTCAGTATCGAGGCCCTTCTCTCCCCTCCAACCTGGCCTTTCTAAACCCTTTCAGTGTGAGTGAGTTTGTCGCGACCACTCTCCCGATGATTTCCCCCGATTGGCATGAGTTAGTCGATCGTATACTGCATGGGGTAATTAACAATGCACGGGATGAAGTATCGCAAGGGTTTTTACGTGCAGGTGTGAAAGACTCACATATCACGGAGAGCGAGTTACGTCGTTGACAACTGGGTCTTCTTCAGCTGCCACCACTAGCTACCCCAACTCATCGGAGTCGAGTTCTTCCAGCCCGTGAGGATTGATGGAGTTTGCGTGCTGTGTCTTCGAAACCTTCTTCATCATCTTCATCGACCCCAGCCAATTTGCGTGCCTCTGATCGGCACGCCAAGGTGCAAACGAAGGCACCTGGGTTCTACCCACCCCGGGTGAAAAGCTCGTTCATATCTTTCCTGTGTTTTGATTTCATCTTTATTTCGATGTTTTTGTCTTCATCATCGTCTTATCATTTTGTCTCTATCATCTCCTTCATCGTTTCAACTTCGTCATCACTTTCTATGTGTCATTTGAATCGTTATTCCTATAATGTTGTTTTGAAGAGAGTCCATGTGTTAGACTCTCCAAGTTGTAAGGGCCAATGGACCATCTTGTAAGGGCCCATCATGGCCCTATGTAAGGCATGATGGGCATCACACATTCTCAGATCTGGAATTTTCAAGTTGGTTGCAGTTACATATTGTATTCTAGGTCTCACCTTGAGAGAAAGAAGGAAGAGTGAAGAGAAGGAGGAGTTCCTGACAACAAAGAGAAGGGCCCTAGGAACGGCGAGGGGTTACCTTGCCCGTGACTCCCCACTCTGACGGAATCAACCGCAGTTGTCGTCGGTCGCTAGGGGATTACATTCATGACTCTTGGCATGCGCAGGTGCCGATCTCCTATCAAATGGTCGAAGGAGACACACCACCTTAGAGACTCGTCGATGCCGCCTAATCAGACCTTATGCGTAGTCCGTTGACCCCAACCTCATTCTTGTCACGACGATTCGACTCATTGCACATTCAATAGTCCACCACGAAAGGAGCAGTGTCCCGTGTCCCATCTGATCTGGGAGTCCCTTTCCTAACGTGGCCAGTTGAAATGTTGTTCCATGACCAACCAGCAAGAGTGTGTACTGGCGTGAATTAGGCGCCTGGATCTCTCACCCATGACTGATCATGCCGACTAGTCCACACCCTCAGCCAATGCCTTGTTAGACCATGTTCTCTCTGCCAGAAATGATCCCCATCATGAGGGTAGCTTTCCTCATCAGTAGTGCATTGTTTCATTCTCGGACGCCTCTAATATTGTGATTCCTCCTGTTCGGTAGTACATCGGCGTCCGCATCAGGGCTACCTCATTGTTGAACCGCACTCGTTGACTGTCTACTGGCATTTGCACATGCCCGACCTCCACAAGGCATCGGCCTACCCCCTGGTCACACGCGGGATTCGTCAACGCTGGACAACCTCTAAACATCACCTCTCACGGCCTTCCTTCACTACTGAGTTCCCTTACCACTCCAGCTTCGTGACGCCGCATGATGTTGAGCTATCACTCTCTACACATCTCCAATATCAGCCCATTCTGGCCCTCGGCCTTTGACAAGAATTCTGAACAACGAGCTGCTCTCCGACGAGGTACGTTGTCCTCCCGCTGCTCGTTATATTATCCCTTGCAGTATATTTTTGAATTGGCTCCACCGCGCTCGGCTTGAGAGAAAACTACGGTAATTGAGCATTTTACCGGTACAGTTTAAATCCATCCATTACGTGCAAGCCCCTAGGGATTAATTTTGTCCTGCACCGTAGTTGCCTTCTTTCCTTCCGATGAGGCTCGAGAGGCCACAATCGTCGTCACTTGGCGACCCCTTCTGAGCTCGAAGTTCAGCATTCTCATCGAGTTGGGGCCTGCAAGTACGACCACATAGGTGCAACATTAAATCGTAGTTACATCAACATTAGGGTTTTGTTTATCCATCAGACGATGACACCATTGACGTCTGACATCACTATCTTGGTACCGACCGGACGACGTCCTAGATGACGTCTGGCATCAAATTAGTATCAAAGCATCATCTTGATACCCATCTGGATGACGACATCCTCGTCGTCCAACATAAGTGTATGTTTAGTACACAGAATGGCTGTATTTATAGCCTTGAAGACTAGAGTTAACCTTACCATGGATTGGTTGGGTTAACCATGGTTTGGATAAGCATCAGTTATCCAACTATGCATGGCAAAAATGCGTGTTATTATGGTGGAGAATTGACGGTCATGACGCATCATGACTTGGTAATGGTGGAGCATTGACGGTCATGACGCGTCATGACTTGGTAATGGTGGAGCGAGACGTTGTGAGCACAGCGTCCTTCTTCAGTGAATCATAGCTCTGCACGTCATGGGTGGCTTGAGGCATTGCTGCTGCCATATCTTCTTGTTGTACTTTAACATCCCCCTTCAAGCTCATGAAGGGAACAAGATTGAGCTTGGGGCGGAGACGCAGGAACACTTGCTTGGGCAGACTCTTGGTGAGTATGTCAGCTGATTGATTTTGGCTTGAGGTAAACATAATATGAAGTTGATTATGATTTACACGTTGTTGGACGAAATGAAAGTCTATCTCCACGTGCTTGGTTCATGCATAAAAATGGAATTTCAAGCGAGATATGTAGAACCAAAATTGCCACACCATAGGATTGGAGTGTGTTTGAGGTGTAGTTTTAATTCAGTTATTAGATATTTGATCCATATAAACTCTGATGTCACATTGGCCATCAACTTGTATTCAGCTTCTTTGCTTGACATGGAAACAGTGGCTTGCTTTTTGGAGTTCCAGGAGATGAAATTCTTCCCATGGTAGATTAAGTATCCACTTGTCGACCTGAAATCATTGACATCGCCTGCCCAGTCTGCATCACCAAATAAGCTCAAAGTGGAATTAGAGTTACGATAAAAAATAAAACCTAGGTGTTGGGTTCCTTTAAGATAATGCAATAAGTGCTTTAGTGCCTTCCAGTGAGTGAGCAGTGGGTTGTGCATGTATTGACACACTCTGTTGACTGCATAACAAATGTCTAGACGAGAGAGTGTTAGATATTGTAATGAGCCAACGATTTGTCTATACGGCACTATATCACAGGATTCATTGGTGCATGTAGAGATACTTGTGGGAGTCAGGGTGACCGTAGGGTTACAGTTCAACATGTTAGCATGGTGAAGGATAGTAATAAAGTATTGAGACTAAGAAAGAATGAGACCATCTGCATGAGGAGTGAGTGTTATGCCTAAAAAATGGCAAGCGGGACCAAGATCTCGTATGGCGAAAGCTTGATGTAAATTAGAGAGAAGATTGCTGACACCCCTACAATCCGAGCCAATAACTAAAAAATTGTTCCCATAGATAAGAAGATAGAGAGAGGTCATGGAGGTGATTTTAAAAAACAGAGAAGAATCTGTGTGAGAGCCGGTGAACCCGAGACCAACGAGGAATTGGGAAATTTTAAGAAACCATGGGGGGAACCTGCTTTAGGTTGTAGAGGGATTTGCGAAGGAAAGCATTAGACACATCTAATTGATGAATGTGCTAGCGTTGGGAGATGGCGATAGAGAGACACAAACGAATAGAGGTTACCTTGACGACTGGGCTGAATGTTTCTTGAAAATCAATACCAGCCGTTTGGCGATAACCTTGAGCGACAAGATGTGCCTTGTACCAATCAATGGTCCCATCCGAATGAAGTTTGAGCTGATAAATCCACTTTCAACCGAGAATGGTGGATGAGGGAGGTAGGTGGTGGGACCAGTACCCAAGTGTAATTGGGCAAAAGAGCATGATATTCAGATAGCATAACAGCACGCCAGGAGGGATGTTGGGAGCCTTGGGCATAAGTTTGTGGTTCAGAGGGTGCAGTTGTTACGGTGAGAAAATGGGCGGGGGCTCGGTGGTGGCAGGATGGTGAGTACGACGGTAAAGAGAACTGAGAGTGTGATAGGGGGAAATGGGGGAGGACGGTGTTGTTGGAGTGGATGAGGTTGTTTAAGTTGAAGGATGAACAAAGGCGACTGGAGGAGAAGTTGGGGTGCTAGGAGTGACACCAAATGACGAGACAGATGCCTAGGAGGGGGTTGGTGTAAGACAGGGAAAAGACGCGGGGAGACTATGAGAAGTTTCAGTATGTATCTGTGAGGGTAAGATTGCAGGAAGATGTGTCACTGCAGCAAGCGAAGAAGTGTTGATTGTTGTAGGAGGAAAATTCTGACACGAAAAAATGGTTTTGTCAAAGAGAGCAGCACGAGAGATATAGAGCTTACCTGATGTAAGGGAGAGACATCTATATCCATGATGATGGGTACAGTAACCAAAAAAACAAAACAGTCAGATCTACCCGTTAATTTGTCAGTAGCATATCTCATAAATTGGGGAACCAGAGACAAGCGAATGTTTTGAGAAATTATAAATCTGGCGTACCCTAAAGAAGATGTTCATAAGGAGAGTGTTGTGCTAACACTACCGATGGCATGTGATTGATAAGATACGTGGCTGTAGATGCAGCTTCATCCCAGTAGCATTGTGGAAGTGAGGGATGAGTGAGAAGTGTGAGGGTTATCTCAATTATGTGCTTGTGCTTTCATTCAGTAGTGTCATTATGTTGTGGTGTGTGTGGACAAGAGACCTGATGATGAATACCACAGGCTTGAAAATGCTTGTGGAGGGCTTGAAATTCACCTCCCCTGTTTGACTGGAAGGAGAGAATTTTTGTGGAAAAGTGACATTCAAGGAAGGATTGGAATTGGAGAAACGTGGAAAACACATCGCTTTTAGACTTCAAAGGATAGAACCATGTAGATCGAGGGTAGTCGTCAGTAAAAATATCATAATAGGTTAAATTCAAGTGTGACTTAATGGGAGCTGGACCCCACAAATCCGAGTCAATAAGTTGTAAGGGTTTAAAGATTTAGAAGAAGATGACGAGAAAGGAAATTTATGTGCTTTAGCTAAAGTGCATGAAGAACAAACATTAGTTTTGGAGAGTTGACTAGAAGGTAAACCAAAAATTGAAATCATTTGATGCAAAATGTTAAAAGGCGGTTGACCGAGATATGCACACGGTTGACTCGTTGTATTTAGATGATACATTCTGGCATCGATATTTCCTTTGATAAGTAATTGTTCAGTGTAACAGTCCTTAACAAGGCAGTGATCAGGATGAAACTTGACAAAGACATTGTTGTCAGCAGTAAATTGCCTAAAAGATATAAGATTAGGAGTAATAAATGGTACGTGTAGTATATTTTGAAGCTTTAGTGATCTTAAGGGTGTATGGAGAGAAGCATGACCTGAAGAGTGAATGGACAAACCTGAGCCATCACCTATTTAGAGTTTATCATTGCCCGAGTAGACTTGAGGATCAATCAATAGGTTGGGATCTGTTGTGACATGATGAGTAGCTCCTCTATCTGGATACCAATGGGAAGCAAACGGTGAAAACGACGAGGTAGTGATGTAAGCTTGCAGAGGCGGCGGTCGATTAAGATTGAATTGTGAAGTTGTGTGGTTGTAGTTGTTTTGGTTATCAGCAAAGGAATTTTGATTCGCCCTTGGATCTTGTGGAATGAATGATCAATTGAATCTATCATAACTTTCAAGTGCCCGAGGACCCATTCGAGAACATATCTGACATCTTGCAGCTGGCCAACCATTTGCATTGCTGTTGGTTCTGCCGACTCCATGCCCACCATTCCTGCCAAAGCCACCACGACTTCAATTGTTGTCAGTTTTACCTCTTCCTTGGCTATTGTTATTATTTGGAGCTACTTGAGCTTGATTCACCATGGTTGGGAATTTGGACCCCTTGATAGCTTGATGCTGAATAAGCATAGCTTCATTATCCCTCAAAAGGGAAAGGACGCACTCGCGAGACATAGGATGTGCATTAGCACGTACTGTCATGATGACGGGAGCATATTGCGGGCCCAAACCGTGAAGAAGTGCTCGTATCAGGGTGCGCTGATTGATTTTTTCTCTAGAGGCTGCCAGTGCAATGCTGATAACAAGAAACTGAGAAACATATTCTTCGAGCATTTGAGTACCTTTGGTATGTGTATGTAGTTTTCCCAGCAGTTATTGTATGTGAGCTTCTACTAATGATGCAAAATCTTCAGCTATGATGTCCCATGCAGCCTTTGCTGTTAGGGCTTCGGTGACACTTCCAATGACTGATTCAGTCATGGGTGGTAGAAGGAAAGCTGAGACATATAGGTCATAGTACTACCATTTGTCAGCCTCTGGAGGAGGTTCATCTATAATATGAGATATCAAACGATGAGACTTGAACGTTGGTATCACGTGTGTTTCCCAGATGATGTAATTTTCTTTTGACAGCTCGATTGTAGGCACAATGGTGGACAAAATCTTGATTGGAGTCTTCTTAGAGACAGTTTTCTTTGGGACGGTATAGAGAGATTATTGAGAGGATGCTTCGGAGATTACTTCCTCTCTGAGTCACTCCTCAGACATGGACTCCAGCTTTGGCTCTGATACCATGTTAAAGATGGTGTTTGACACACAAAAGGAAGAGCAGACACTTGAGAATGAGAGACAATCAAGATACGAGATAAATAGAAGACAATAAACTTGAAAGGAAACACAAGGGTGTCTGTTTAGTACACAAAGTGACTGTATTTATAGCCTTGAAGACTAGACTTGACCTTAACATGGTTGGGTTGTGTTAACTATGGTTTGGTTGAGCATCGGTTATCCAACTATACATGGGGAAAACGCGTCCTTCTTCAGTGAATCATAGTTCTGCACGTCATGGGTGGTTCGATGCGTTGCTGCCACCATATATTATTGTTGTACTTTAACATCGGAGACGAGCAAGGAGGTGCAAGATCTCTTCCATGTGGACCTTAACGTGCTTGCCCACAACCCCGGCAGCAAAGAGAGGACAGAGAAGGAATTTGAATCGCTCGCAAAGAAGGCTGGTGTCTCTGGCTTCGCCAAGGTCTGCTCGGCCTTTGGAGTCTAGAGCATGGAATTTACTAAGTGATCCGCCAGGTTTTCCGCTGATCGCAACATCTATATCTGCCTTAAAAGAAGCAGCCCTTTGTTTATTCTAGTGTTTGAATGCTCTGGGTTAGGAACATCACTCATCTGTTTTGTCTTGGAATCTTGTCGTCGGCTTTATAATATCTTATTTTTTCAACAAATACTCACTCTTATTATCCTGGTGATGGACATAAGTTCTTACTATCTCGGTTGCTAACACAAATGATGCACCGCTAAACATTTTACCAAATCTATTGTTTCTTTTGTATTTAATTATATTTGTAACCAATAGTTGTTATCAAAACTGCATGGATATGTGGAAGTAGTAAGACATTAGGATTTTATAAAAGTAGTGAGACCATATAGTTAAAGAAGAAAGAAAATGATCCTCATGGAAGATAAGTGTCCAAGGAGAGCCCTTTACCTCTCAGCCTTCCTCCTCATTTCTCAAATCCCATATTGCTAGATTTCCTTTGTACATTTTTCTGTCTCAACTCTTTTAAACTCTGGCATCCAGGATAGAAATACCATTCCTTCATAAGTAAACCTTTAAATCTATTTGTCATATATTTCTCTTCTTATATTAGATTAATCATCTATGTTATCTTTTATCCAATCCTGGTCGTCTACATCTGATAACAAATATAGGTATGTGTTTAATTCTTACTATTTTATTATTATTTATAATACTATTGGTTGTTGACGATACTGATGTGGCATTTGTTTCACTGATTGTTGATCAGCAACTCCTCTTCACACCCCCGCAAGCTCATTGGCAACAGAAATGACGTTGAGCTTGGACCGAAGCTCCCACAATCTTGGTTTGGAGAGTGTCTTGGTCAAATCATCAGCTATTTGTCCATGACTTGTGATGAACTTGATTTCTAGTAGGTAGGCAGCAACTTTCTCTCATACGAAATGAAAATCAATCTCAATATCCTTCATATGTGTGTGAAATACTGAATTCTTGGCCTGGTAGGTGGCACCAATATTGTCACAACAGAGTGTGTGTGTAGATGGTGGTACGATGTGAAGTTCGGTGAGAAGAGAGTTGATCCAAATAACTTTAGATGCCACATTTGCCAAAGCCTTATGTTCTGCTTCGGTACTAGATCTGGCCATAGTTGATTGGTTTTTTTAACTCCAATAAATCAAAATTTTACCCAGAAATACCAAATAACCACTAGTAAACCTTCTATCAGTCTGATTACCTTGCCCAATATGCATCATTAAACACATTTAAATATAAGTTGGAATCAGAATAAAAAATTAGACCATGTGTAATGCTGCCTTTAAGATAATAAAGTAAATGCTTTAAAGTTTGCCAGTCATCAGCAGTTGGTTTATGTATCTTCTGTCATGCCTTGTTAACAACAAAAGCTATGTCAGGAAGAGTGAAAGCGAGATATGTAAGGCCTCCAAATAAGCTTCTACAAGCATAATCATCTAATAAATCAGAATAAGTAGATGATATAGATGATTGTCTTAAGGGATACGGAGTGGGCCATGGTTTGTTGTTTTCCAGATTAACAAGTAGTAAAACAGAGTGGATGTATTTTGATTGTGAAAAAAGATATCCATGTTTGAGTTTGATTTCAATGCCAAGAAATAAATGTACTGGACCAAGATCTGTAATTGCAAAACGTGTTTGAAGATCTGTAAGAAGTTTACTAATGGTAAAATGGTCGGGGAAAATAATTAAAATAGCATCTACATAAATGAGAATAAAAATGAGTTTTATGGGATAATATTATTAAAATAAATAAGTATCAGTCTTTGAGCCAAGAAATCCAATTCTAATAAGAAAATATGTCAATTTAGTAAACCAGGCTCTTAGTGCTTGTTTTGCGACTAGTCGGGCTTTATAGTGATCAATATCTCCAAAAGCTTTGCATTTGAGGTTGTAGACCCATTTACAACCTATGGTATGTAAAATTAGGGTTTCTAGGGATCCAATATCCCACTTACTTGGATCTTCAAGTAAGACATATTGAGCTGCTCAAATGTGAACCATCTTGAAGTATCCATGTAATCTTTGGCAGGACAAATCTCCTCCTACACTTAAAAGAGCCCCTTTCACACTCCATTGTTGGTAGGCCATCCTGCTCACATATGGAATGAATAGGAGTCAAAGGGAGATGGGAGAAGAAGGGGAAGCACATTGGAAATGATGGACTTGATTTATTTCATTCAAGGCCTTCATCTATTTGTAGTAAATGGGTCTTTTCATAAAAAAACACCCAAACATTAAGTATATCCTCCAATCATTGGACTTGTATGTCACCTTCTAGGTCCATGTATCAATATAAGCAATAAAGTAGTGGCCCGACAACCTTAAATGGCCATACAAATTAACTTACTCACTCATCATATAGATGAACCTATAACAGACCAATTTAACCTAATCAATAGGTCAAGTGTCCAACCCATGGATTACAAGGCCACACCTCATTCTCTAGAGGATAAAAAGGAGTGTATTGAATCACTCATGGAACATGTATGTCATTTTTATTCTGTAAATATAGTCCCCCTTCCATTTGATCCTCCAAGAATGATTTAGGGTTTCTTCAATTATCAAACTCTAACTGGTCATCTGAGTTAGTAGTGATGTGTTCAAAAGTCATTGGAGAAATCTTCTCTAATATTGCATTTCCTTGGATAAGGACTTCATCAAATTTTCTACCATGAGTTGTCCCTTATTATAGCAAATGTGGACAATTCCATTTTGGCCACTCAAATCATCTTTTTGAACTTATTTCTACACACAAACTAAGATTGGTTGGAATTCCATGATTAGGAGCTGGTAGGTCATAGTCAAAGTACAATCTCGCTGGTCTAAAAGATGTCTTTAGTATCTCAGGTCATTCAAATATTTGTACAGGAAAATTCAGTTAATTGTTTCCCCTAAAGAATACCCCTTATATATCCTCAGAGTCTCCACTCTAATGGCTACATTAACGGTCATATTCATATAATGAGTGAGCATAGATAATCATATTCTATATGAATACTTCAATATTGTTTTTATTATCATCTGAATATAAATATTTAAAATGCATGATTGGAGACAGGTGATATCCATAAAATGATGTCATTATTACGCATTCAGACACATCATGCATCCATGGACTTCTCTATTAGCATGAAAGGTGCATTATATTTAATACATTGTATTAGTGAACTTGGAACATCTTATGGAATGTGTGATTAGCTTTCCAATCACATATAATTCAATGAGACTTCTAGTCGTACGAAAGTCAATGACTTTTAGTGAAAAATGGTCCAGTAAGTTCCCCTCAAGGTTATTTGATTACTCTTGCTTCATAGATTAACTATGAATTTATCATTCATATTCTGCTACAATAAAAAGAGTTTGCAAGCTCCAAATCATAGCTCGGAAACTCAACAGGTCATGAGTACAGTTCAGCCTATCCACACTGTGCAGTTATACCTTGACAAAAAAAACGCAAGTGTGGAGTATAGTATGGTTTTACTATGTGTAGGGTATTGTCATGAAATTTTATGTAGCTCATTAGGTGTAACCTATTAATTTTTGTATTCTAACAAGATAGGGGGATTTGTATAGCAAACCTAAGGCAAGATCTATCTAACCTCATTACCTTTGTTGTATACTTGTACTCCACATTTGGTTTATCAACACTAAAGGGATCAATACAGAGTTTCTCAAGCATTTCTTGAGTTTAATCAGGCATGAAATTTTAGTCTCAGCCCATAAACTTGACCTTATGTAACTTACTAGAATGGTCTAGAAGTTACTTGGTCATGATTAAGTGATACATGTTTTTGAAATCTCTCATTTTTCATAATAACTGTTAGGTGTTTTAATTTTTGGAATAATTTGGCCGACATTGACTTCTAATTTTTGCTCAATGTATCATTCAGTTTTGGTCGTAGTGAATGCCCCTTAACTCACATATATGAATCAACAAAAAATAGGTCCGATAAATGTTTAACGACATATTAATGTGATAATTACCCACCATTTAAAATATTTTTGTAGAAGACACCCATGATTTAAAGTCAGGACTAGTGTTCACTTCTTCCCGGCCCAGTATTGGATGCCAATAATGGGAAAAATGCTCTACCAGATGCTTGAAACGAAAAAAATTTACCAATATCCAGGTGTTTGATGACCATATCAGATATCTGTCGCTACAATATCGACACCCCGAATGGCATACATTTTAATTTTGCCTCAGAGGTTGGACAACGATATTGGATATTTGGGTCTGATATTGGTTCCTTTGGTATCGTACATATAAATGGAAATATAATTTAACTAACTTTTCTTCTTTGTATGAAACATATAACAATATGACTAAGCTATTGGACATATATTTCTCCTCTAGGTGAATAGTATTAATCATTACTATAATAAATCCATATTGAGTTAAGTTGAAACGGTCGCAGTTGTAGGAAGAATATTGAATTTCAAATGGGATATTAATTAGCACGGTCCAACCGAAAAGGAGTTCAATTATGTGAACTCTTTGTCCCAATTGACTAGGTAAGCAGTGTAGAACTTGTGATTCCTAGAGCGCATCTGTTTGTAGAACACGTAGTAATTTGAAGTTATTTATATTGGTTTTACTTTGCTTCTTTCTTTCCTTTCATTTCTGCGGCTGTATCCTTGGAAAAATAAAACAATTTCCAGATCTGGATTATCTGGATACCAATTTTAAGGTACAGATTTTGATGTTAGGACATCAGATTCTGAAATATCCTGTACTGTCGTCGGCCGCATACTGACCACTATGAGCATCTGAAGTCATCTAGATTTCATCAGGATATCGGATATTAGTTGTCTGGCATCGCATAAGCTGCAGGAAAATATGTAGGTAATGCATGCACTGTGGTGTACGTTGCAAATAATGGAGAGAAGAAAATGAAAACAAATGAGGATCAATTTGAAGTATGACAGAAGGGTGGCTCGCTACATAGTTCTTTATATTTTTAGAAATTTGCACAAACCTACATCGTCCAACTCCCGGGGTCGCAAGGATGGACCCGGGCGAAATCCCTTTTTCAGCAACATCCCTACGCAAACGCTGGCCCAAGACGATGACTGTTTGGAACATGTATCGGGAGGGATGTGGTCCTTGACAACATGCAGTCCCTCTCTCTCTCTCTATCCCTTTCTCTCCCCCTCCTATCTCTCTATGTTTGCCACTTGTAAACTACTTGCATTTAGGATGAATATCTTTGATCAAATGTCGCGAAACATAGTCATCTCACCTTTTATCGAGAGCATTTACATTGTCTACTTATCTTTCGTCCTATCACCACATCCCCCCTTTTATTTCACATCTCTCTCCATTTACGGGCATGCATTCATGTGAAGTATCCGTTAAACGCGATTATAATGGTGTCAATGGGTATCCATTGCCACTGTTAGTAGCGATAACAGTAATAAGAAGGATATGCATGAAGTACAAAAATATTTAAAGCTTCCAAAGCGGGCCCCAGAATGCGTACAGAAGACATGTTCCATACCGTCACGTTATGAGATGAGGAAGAAGGCCATGGCGATGACGAAGGAGGAGAGAGAAGAGAAAAGGCCGGGCGATGGCGTAGAGCTCGTTGCCATTCCCGGCTATGGTCCCGGCGGCAGGCGCCGGCGCCGCATGTGAAGGCGCCAGGAGTGGAGATACGTCGCTGCCTCGAGACGGCGACGCGTTTCCAAAACCTTAGCCGCAAAATTATCGTCAGAAAGTAACGAAATTAACGTCGTATTCTCTTTAAATCACCAATCAAGCAAAGAAAATTTTTCGTTTCAAGGTCTCTGTACTTTCTTAATGAAGATACTATAAACACATGTTTACATCTGCGGACGAAAAAGAAAATACTAAGTATAAATCTCTCTTCGATTTAACGCTTTCTGATTCGTCAGGTTGAATACCATCGCATTCGACGGGTCTCTGCGTTGCGCCTAACGAGGCAATTTCTTCGAAGCCTATCTCTCTCGCTATATTTTCTCACTCTATTACAACTTTCTGAGGGGCCGATAGACCAGATACGAACGATTAGATAATACCTGAGCCGTCCGATCGATATTTTATACCGGGGTACAAGATCCGACTGCACTGTGGAATTTCAGACCCCGCCGCAATATCTAGATCCGACCACCTTGGTCATCAGGTCATCATCTTGTGTCTGTCTCTCTCTTGCTTTTTCTTTCTCTCTTTTCTCCAGCGTTTACATTATTTGTCTTCTTTTAGTGTCTCGTCGGCGATCAAATAGTTCTCTTCGCATTGTATTCTCTGCCACTCGCCAGCGCAGTCGTTCGCAGCGGAGAAATTTGAGGAGGCCAATCTGTCGATTGACATGGTAACAATTTTAAATCTGTCATTTTCTTCTGGATTTTCCTCTCGGTTTCCATTGGCAAGCTTGGAAGATTCTTTCTTTCTATTTCATTTATCCGAGCCAATCGCCATCGATTTCAGAAATCCACGGCAGGATGATCCGAATTTGTTTAATTTTTCGAAGTTTCTCATGCGGCCTGATGATTTCTTTCGGCATGGTAGTCTGAGGAGACGAACGAGTCTACTGGAATCGAGCGAGCTATGTGGATGTTTGAAGAAGGTGGGGATAAGGCGGGGTCGTCGTCCATGGGAGAAGCTAGTTCTGGAGAGTCCTCTTGGGCAGAGGGCGTTAACTTGAAGAAAGGGCCTTGGACGGCAGGAGAGGATGAAATTCTCAAGAGACATGTTAAGAAGTATGGAGAAGGGAACTGGAACTCTGTTCAGAAACGCTCTGGGCTTACAAGATGCGGCAAGAGCTGCCGCCTGCGATGGGCCAATCATCTGAAACCAAACTTGAAGAAGGGCCCATTCACCCAAGACGAAGCACAAAAGATCATCGAGATGCACGCCAAATGGGGCAACAAGTGGGCAAAGATGGCTGCCCAGGTACGCGTCCTTCCTTTCTTGTTGTTACCAACTAGCACATTTATCAGTTCGGATTAAACTGTTTATCCTTGCCTTTATGACCGTAAATTATTTCTTCGATGTCGTTTGATCATTTCACTGCTTTTCATGATGTTCTTCGCCAGAGTTATTTTTTATTCTTAAAAATTCTCCAGAATTTTTGTTTGAAAGTTTTGATACGGACCGTTGCAATTTACTGAAACCAAACCTTTCGCAGATTTATCGAGGTACTAACCTACAATTAAATTGATGGGTTGTAGCTGAAGGGGCGAACGGACAACGAGATCAAAAACTTCTGGAACACCCGCGTTAAGAGGTGCGCCCGGGGCAAAAAACCGATTTACCCGCCGCACATTCAACCGGATATCTCGAACTTCAAACCCATGGAAGATAACAAAGATGGGTTTTGTACCAGGGAGGAAAGGTACAATAACGAACAACCTCTCTTTCCATCGGACTGCATGAAACCCGCCTACAGACTCTACAACGACCCCGTCGCCAGAGACCAGTATTTCAGACGGCTCATGTTGCCTTCTTTCACTGGTCTGAACTCTATTATGGGTCTGGACTCGATTACAGGCCTACCAGGTTTGAGCTACCCTCCGTTACCAATCCACAGCACATTTATCTGGGCAACAGGCTACAGGCCACCAATGGACATGGACCCAGACACAAGCTGTAACACCGTCTTTAACGACGGTGACTTGTCCGCTTCTCAAATCCTTGAAAATACAGGGCTTGAGAAGACGGAGCTCCCTTCATTCCAATATCCCACGGCTTGCTTCAGGATGGTTGATGTGACTGAGCCGGCCGTGTGGACTCCTGAGTCGCCGCCCGTTGAACCGGCTGAATTCTCCCCGCCCTGGAACGACGGGCTTCTCGACTCGATTATTCTGGGCTCGATTGCTTGCGGTCAGTCTACCACTCTACTAGCAGAAACCGAGAAAGATCCAGTATCTCCACCGTGTGTCGCTGCTAGTCCAGACCCTGCCATTGAACCAGTTCCCCTTCCTCCCCCATCCGACATCCCCCCTTCTCCCCCCATCAATACCGCACGGGACGAGGGAAACATCTTCAGCGGTGCGTATATCACCGTCTTAATCTTCTTTCTCTTCATCGTCATCATTACTCTCGTCAAGATGATGGTATCAATCGCCATCTTCTTCATTTTTTAAATGCAGGCTTGGGAGACATCGTGTTGGAGGGGGGCGCGAATGAGGCGACGAACACTCTTATGGACAGTGCGTATATCATCCTCTTGAAGTTCTTTCTTTCGTCGTCTTTGTTAATTAAATCATCACGATCGTCATTATATTCGTTATCATGTGTTTCCTGGGTCCAGGGCTGGAAGATATTCTGGTTGAGATGGGGGGTGTCGAGCCAGCTGACACGAATATAGACGCTGCTTACACCACCCTGTTAATCTTCTTTCTTTTCCTAGTCATCGTTACCCTCATTATCATGAAGAACATTAACATGATCATCATCGTTATATTAATCATCTTAATTTTATGATTGCAGGTTTGGAAGACATTGCGGTGCAGAGCGGTGAATTGTAAGAAGACGTGACAGAGAGGAAAGACACAGAAGGTGGGAGATAAGAAGGAAGAATTATCAGTGTTGAGTAAAGTGTTTAGAAAATTTTAATTAGGTATAAGAAAATGCATCATTGTGCCATATTGAATGTATCATTTGAGCTCATCTTTAAACGGAACATCTGTGAAGTGTAGTAAGGATATTAAGATGATGCATAAAATCCCTGGCCAGGGTAGTGAGGATATTAGAAAAGGCGTTCTCCATTGATCCCCATTACGCATCAGTACTAATTGAATGACGGATTAGGGTTTGATGATAAACCATACCCCAAGTCGTTCGAGAGTCTCGCGTGGATGATGGATTATACATATACGGTAACCGATGACAGTAAAGGTTCCATGAGAGAGTTCAAACACTACTCGGCATCTTCAAGAGCACGAGGTGTAGCTTGGCACCCCAAAGACTTGAAACTTAACCTATCGATTGGGTAGAATTGATCCCTAGTTAATTAATCTATATGTAAATATATTTAATTAATCAGGTTGGCCAATAATTGTTATTGGGCCACTAAAGTTATTGACTAGAATGATCCATGGGCCTAGAGGGTCACACGCATAAGGTCATAAGGGTATTGGTACATATATTTTACTTTGTAGGATTTTTGAGAAAAACTTAGGTAAAATATAAATAGGGAAGAGGCACTCATTTTAAGCACCCAGGTCAGCCATATTTGAGAGGCCCCCCCTTTCTCCACTCTCTTCTCCACTCAGCCAAGGAGAGTGTCTTCATAGTTAGAAGATCTTCAAGATTTTCAAGAAGAGCAGAAGAAGACGAGGTGGAGATCCAAGTGCCAAGTGATCGCGTGGATACTTCTAGATGTCGAACACGTGAACGGCTTCAGAACGATCTCAGAGCGGCAAAGTCAAGGGTAGAACAAGTTCCCCATAACGTACATTTGATGTATGTTTTAAAGATCGATTACGAATCGATGAACATGCTTCCGCATCCATGGAATCATGTTTTCCATGGATGAACCAAGGGACATAACTCAACAGAAAGAGCACCACTTGGTCCTTGGGCGAAGTGACAACAAGGTTCATGTGATCTCCTGAATGTTTGATTTGAATTTTCTCAATTTTTTCTCTAATTAAACATTACAACGGATAGCCTAGACTTAAAACCTTTTGACACATCAAACGGCAATAAACAATTCATCTCGTAGCAAAATTTATTGCGTTTTTCTTCTCCTACCGGCCCAATGGAGCACCACTGCCAACAAATTGCGGTCGAAGGTTTTCTTTAACCTTAAATCTTTTTTTTTTGCCTAGAAATTCTCCAATAACTCATTAAAAAATATTTATCATATATTTATTTATTAATTACTGTTCCAAGTGAATTTTTATTTTACCTAATTTTCTGTTAATTTATGATTTTTATAAAATTTCTTTAGGCTTGGAATAAATCTATTTTAATGGAAATGGCAGATTTGAAAATTAAACTTAATTTTAATTAATGTGGGGACGAATTATTGAATCTTCTAGATTTTTTGAGAAGTTTATTTATTTTTTTGGGAATTTATTCGAGGAAGAAATAATTTTTTAATAGAAAAAGGATATAATTAAAAGAGAAATAGGAGTTTAAATTAATTTCTAAAGCTGTAGGGACTTTTCAGATAATTTGGTTGCAAATAAACCCTTAAAACAGCTCTCAGTTGCACATTGCAAGCATAAATATCAAATTAAAAATATTTATAGGATCTTCTCAAATTAATCTGGACTTTCTATGGTTTTTTCAGGGAAATATGGAGGGGAGAGAAATCGGAGGGGTATATCTCTAATTATTTTTGGGCAGCGTCAGTCTGCGCGTGCAAATAAAAATTGGGAGTTATTTGCAAAACTTCAAGAAACTGATTTTGCTGGGCGACATGGCAAGATCTCGTCCATCGAAAAAGAATCCGGCGGATTGAATGCATCAGCAGAAGTGTCTCTTGTGGGCGGTAAGTGCACCACCCATGTTGTGCATACAAGTCACGTGCACGAGAGGTGAAGTGGCAACGACTGAGTGGGTGTCGCTGGTAACAACGCACAAGTACGTGCAAATGGATCTGTATTACTATTGATTTATTTTATTTTCTTATTTTCAGCCCGTGGCACGCCGAGAGAAAACCCGCCAAAATGACTTTAATTTTTCTAACCAATCAGAAATTGACACAAAATTGCGTGTAAATACAAATTTAATTAAAAAATATTACATTGATCCAATGGCTAGGATTGGTCGGTATTCATTTATTAATTACTCTTAATCCTGAAGTCAGATTGAGCTCAAATTTTATGGGCTTTCTATCTCGACCTCCTCTTTCTATCTTTATGGTTAGATCATTCAGATCAAGCCTATATTGATGGATAAAAATTAATTAGTTATTGGGACTAAAATGGTAATTTCAACCATTTAACCCAAGTATAAAAACAAAAATGATAGTTGAGGAGGCCATTCTAGAAGGGGCTCTTTCACAGCTGCAAGACAGAGATGCTACAGCCTGGATGAACCCTATTTGGTACTTTGTATTTCATTGTATTTGAATCTTTAGTGTACTTTGGATTATTTGTTAGTGAATTTATTGATTGGGCTTCTTGATCTTAGTATGAAACTCTAAATTGTTTGGCTTGACCAGCATGTACAAGCCCTTACAATTATTAAGAGGATTGATTATTGAATTGAACCATTTATTTCACTTGCACATAAAAAAGCAAAAAATAAAAAAAGAAAAAAAAGGAGTTTGATTTCTAGGTTGATTTGATCTTCATTGAAGATTAAATTAACCCTAAATAGGGTCAGATTATTCAAGTAGATCACTAATTGAATTACCTTACTAGCTTCTCTAGGACAATACCTATGTTTATCAGTATACATCTTAAGTAAGGGTTTTATAAATTTATTGCATAAGCTGAAATCAACAACGATAAGGGATTGAAATTGGATAATTCACCCTCTATTTTTGGCTTATCACCCTTATTTTACAGATGTCAGGGCCAAAAGAGCACCCTATTTGGGTGAGTAACACTTATCCTCATAGGCTGGGAGCTTAGTTTAAAAACATCATTTTGGCCAACGTACCTTGGTTGTATAAAAAAAATAATCTATGACTGTTTATTATGATCTGGTTAATTAAACAAAGGCCTCTTCATTGTCCAAATTCATCAGGATGACAATAGTTGAAGCAATATGGCTTCTCAAATTGTGATGCCATAGTCTTTTTTCTTTTCCAATTCTTGTGAGCCAATAATTAGCCAAAATTGGCTAAATATGTGTTGATACATCGTGAGTGAGAACTAAACCGCAAAATATAAATATTAAATGTATATAATAAATCTAAAATATATTCTGACAATTCTAGAAATTACTTGTCACAAAATTCTGAAAAGATATAGAACGATTCAAAGAAATTACCAAATGTATTTAGTAATTAAAAAAATATTATCTGAGTTAAAAAAATTTCTTAACTAAATTAACGTCATAAAATTCTAAAGAAAACTAAAATAATGTGGAAAATCATAAAATCATACCACGTGCAAAAATTATTTTGCACATAACCTCCATGTATGATGTGTAGTGGAAATTTGCATGGAAACTTTTGTCACAAATCACACAAAATAGCAAATGTGAGTAAATAAAGAGAGGTATGTGAGAGCAACAAGACTGATCAAGATAGTGTGAGAGAGAGAGGAGTGAACGAGATAAAGAGATAGATCATCTAGTGAGATATTGAGACAGCAGAGCGAGTGAGAAAGAGGAGCGAGTGAGAAAGGGAGAGAGGGAGAGAGGGAGAGTCACAATCAATGTAGAGAGACCGAATTGTGGAGTAGATCAATCACGAGAGGGAGAGAGAGAGAGAGAGGAGAGGAGAGTACAAGCAAGAAATAACGAGGAAAAGAGAGGGGTGAATGAGAGAGAGAAGAGCGAGTGAGAGAAGAGCGAGTGAGAGAAACATAGCAAACAAGTGAGAGAGATGACAGGTCAAGGCAGAGAGAGATAGGGAGTTGAGGAGTGAGCAAAGAGTGATTGAGTGAGAGCTAGAGAGAGAGAGGAACGAGCAAGATAGAAAGTAAGAGAGATAGTTGTCAAGAGAAAGAGAGAGGCAAAGAAGAGCAAGCAAGTGAGAGAGAGAGACTTGAGAATAATCTAGGAAATATTTTTTGTTATTTATTTATTGGGCACAAAACAAAACTCTGTGTGGTGTCCAGTGCGGTTTATTGAATGGTGTGCAATCCGCGGTGATAACATCAAATTAAGTCCATAATAAATGCTTTTATATTTTATTTTGGCCCCTTATTTTTAGTTTAATACTTGCATTATTCACCATTTATTGTTAAAATTAGATATTATAATCTATTAACCTAGTTTATACTTTATATGATCTATTGTTTCATAGTCTAACCGCACATGACCTTATAGTCTAGTGGATTTTCTAACATATTTATCGAGTTTTATTTGCAATTTAGGCTTAGGTGAATAAAATGGTGAAAATTGGATGCAAATGGGAGGAAAAGAGAAGCCTTACACATGTATTGTCGGGTTCTATTGCCTTTATCTGGATGAAAAAATCAAAATGATTCCTAGCGATAGACTCAAACAGAATCATAACGACATTAATAAAATATTAGAATGAATCACTTGTGCACAGATTGTATCCATGATTTCTAGGATCCTCAAGCAAGTCATTTGAAGCTGCTCATATGTGCAGCCTATAAACACATTCATGTGATCTTTAATATGTCAAATCTCCTCCATTACCTTGACGAGCTCCATTCAACCTCCGTTGCCATTGTTACGCCGTCCCGATCGTATCAAGAATGGAATGGAGTTGTGGGGAGAAGGGAAAAGAAAGGGAAGACCCCTGAACAATTCTGGCTTGGGCTAATTTTGTTCACAGCTTTCCTCTATTTATACTAAGTGGATATTTTTCAGAAAAATCCTCAATTTTTAAGTACAGATTCTGACGTCCAAAAGACCATTTGTGTGTGACCCACTAGGCCCACGTATTGGTCTAGTTAACAACTCGTAGGCCCAATAACCTTTATTGATCTTCTAAATTAATTAACTATATTATCATATAGATTAATTAATGTTGAATCAATGTGACCCAACTAACAGGTTAAGACTCCAACCTGTGGGGTGCAAAGTTGCACCTCGTGCTCTAGAAGATACAAAGGAGTGTGTATCAACTCACTCATGGAACATTGATAACATGCAAATTATAATGCTAAATTGATGAATATTATTACATTATATATATGTGTGTGTGTTTTACTAGCCATATTTGCATGTTATCATACTTAAATGGACATAAATGATGTGCACTATGATTTTATGATTGTTTTTTATTTTTTAGTATTTTTTACATGACATTTAACCTCATTGCATTGAAGAATTAATTTTTTTAGGGCATAAAAAGACTTCGCTAAGGTTGTTAAGGGTTTTACTAATTTTTCTGGAATTTTGCCATGTCTTTTTATAATTTTCTGGCCATTATATAGCCAAGAAAAAAATTTAGAATTAAAAGAATATGTTTTATGATTTATATAGTATTTTAAAATGTTTTTTATGAATTTTGTGTCATCCACGTCATTTGCCCGAAAATTCGAGCGAATGATTGGATGCGTTAAACGAGCGCATTATTGGCTCATTATGGCATCACAATGCGCGACGCCATAATGAGAGAAGCATTATCTCAAAAATGACATGGCGCGGGAGGCTCGAGGAAAAAGGTAAATTTGTTTTTTTGTTGTTGTTTTGGCATTTTTGGGCATTAAATGCAGGCAGAGAATCGATAGTCGTGTGGAATAAATGCACGCAGAGAATCGATACTCTGCGTTCAATTATTAAAGAGGTAAGGTTACCGTTTATTCCTTTTTAATTTAAAATGAAAATGGATGAGGTGATGTGGCGATTTCCCAGCTGTTAAAAAGGTATGATCTCTCTCCTTCGTTAACACCAATGATTTTGTTGTTTTCAGCGCACAATGACGTGGCAGCATGCAATCCGAGGGCAGAGAAAACAAGGCGACGAATAAAAAAAAGGCATTTTCTATCTGCGTGGACGAGAGATAAAAAATCTAATGACCAGGATTAATCCCCAATAAAATGGCGATATCTTGAGATCTAGCCGTCTGATCGTGCTCAAATTTTGAGGGTAGATTTGTCTTTTCGCCCTCTATGATTCCTTGTTGTATTTATTAAAATACTCTATTAAATATTGATCACTTTCATACGAATCATCAAGTCGTGAAATTTTATTTTGAATCGATGCATAATCATTATGCATACTTTTAGAATATTCATGCATTTGGCTATTATGAAAAGATTGAAAATGATGACTATAAGAAGTTTCATGATTTTTAAAATAACTAGGGGCATCAGTAAATTTTGTCAAGAGGATTGAAAATCAACATGAAAACGTTCATGTAAATGTGGATCAAAATTTCTCTCATATCTCCTCTCATGAAATTCAAAAGTTTGTTTTGGAAGATTTGAAATCATAATATGCTATCTAACACAAAATTATAAAAAGACATCTAAGAGTTATCTTCAGCATTAGGAAGAAAAAATTTCATGCCTGAGAATGGTGATTTCCTCGTACTTGGCATACTTAATTACCCTTAGAAGATATTAGTATACGGAAAAAAATCACTAGAAAGAAAATAAATCCCTAATGGCCACTGTTCCCTGGAAACAAGGCCAATTAATAATCTCTAATTTAGGGGTTTTAATTTCGTCGTTGGTAATTGGGATTATTCAATAAAAAGTATGTTTAATCGTACTTACTTAAGAATATTTAGTTAGTGATGAGTACGGATCGTCTCCACAGGGAACAATGATTAAGTATATAATTTTCTCACTATACTAATTATCGGTATGAGAAGAGATAAATACGAGAATAGAATCGGCGAGATAGTGATATCGAGGAAATATAAGTAGAATTACATGAAGTGTTAGGGGAAGAAGGTGGATGGTGTGACGGATACTATAGTGATCTAATGCGCTAACAGTATGATGATAAAGATACAGACGAGATAATGGGGACAAGCTATATTTACGATAACGATGATGTCGGGAGAGAAACAGCGTAAGGCGAAGACACCTACCTTAGCTCCTTACGTTTAGCCAGGATCACGGCAATTTACAAATGCCGGTAAGCTCCCGCTCTTCTCTTATGCTTCTTCCCACACACCCAAGACACCAAGAACACACTTGATGGATCTCAAAATTCACTATCTTTCAATCAGCCCACACAAGTAGGAAACAAGTTCAAGATGAATTTCACAATGATCTAGGCCTCTAGTTATAGATCAGAGGTTATGGATGAAAAGAGGAGGGGAAGACAAAGCAATGCTTTTCAGCTCAATCGGAGTTGTAGATCAAAAGTTATGGCCAATTGAAGTTGAGCCAATCCTAGCCCTTGATTTCCTTCTCTCTCCTCGTCAGTGTCCGCATTTTTCATGTTCGTTAAGAAGTCAAAGCGCTTGAGATTCCGCACATTTTGTATTTTGCGCGGGCGCTTTTCGTATTCCTCACCATATGTGCCTGAAAAAAAGACCAAAAAACAAAAGAAAAAGCTTTTAAAAACTCTTTCTTGAGGCTGACATGGCAGCGCGTTAGCGCGCCATGTCACCCTGTTTCTTCTTTCTTCTCTTTTTTTCTGATGTTTTAAATGAGTGGACACAAGCGTGCCACGTCACCCTATGCCAAAAAAAACATAAAAAACATGTTAGTCATTAGTGCAATCATCGCTTCGCGAATTGCGAAGCCATGATTGCCTGGTTAATGATTGGTTGTTGCCAATCATTTACTTAGCTAATGATTGGCTGGTGCCAATCATCATGGGGCACGATGATTCATCACCATTTGACAAATCGAATGGCGACACGTGACGGCGCAAATAAAAAAACCAAAAATACTTTAAAATTTCATATTAAATAAAATAAAAGCCCAACAAAATATGTATAAATATATTTTTTGACTTAGAAAATCATATCTTTCCAAATTCAATGTCAAAAAATTCCATAAAAATCATTTTCTGTCTCAAAAAATATTTTCTTTTAGAGTACACAAAAATGTATAAAATTCAAAAATTCATTCTAAAAATAGATTTAATCATTTAAACTTGATAGCATGCAAATATGAGTCATCTAATGCAAATATCCTTATAAATATGATCAGATTAATGTACTCAATATGCATGCTATCAGGAACAAACAGAAAATACCATGTGACAAGGTGAAATGATGCGGTGATTAAGAAAATTAACGAGAAGTATGTCGAAAGCCGGGTGATCCGAGGTGTAACTCAGTTGACGACACCGGAAGGGACGTGACACGGCCAAGCTCCTAATGACCCGCATGATCAGCTCGAATGCCAATGGAGTGGGGGACGAACTTGGTCCAAGAGTGTCCCGTCCTTTGTTGAAAACGAGTGGATCCGAAACCGACACAGATAAATTCCTGGCACAGAGAAGTTGGCTATTCCTAATACTCAAAAACTCTCAAAACAGTGGAGCAGTCGGATAAAACAGCACTGAGGGACGTAACAATGCTGCAAAGACAAGGGGAGATGGCAATGACCTGCAGGCAAATAGCCTAGATGTTTGATGCAGCACGAGGTAGCTTGGGGCGGGTGTCGTCTACAGTGGTTCCATCCAAGAGACCCAGGCGGACGTCTCTGGGTTAATGAGATCGGCAAGCAACTATAAGGGGCCAAAGATCTCCTGTGATCCACAAACAGAGAGCCTGATTATCGTACAAGGATGCTTGAGTTCTACGTAGGAATGGATCTTCACGGATGACTGGATTGGTGGGTTGATAGATTATAGCAGACTAGCACTGACAGCAAGCATTCAAGGGTTTCCAGGCAAAAGGAAGCTGTGATTGATCTGTAGTGATCAGATGTGATAAGCCAAGGACCATCGAACCACTGTTCGACAGGGAAAGACGAATCGTCTCCAACGACTGATGATGATTGGAGTATCGGTCGAGATGACCAAGGCGATCGCCGTGGACAGGGATGGTCAGGCGGATCTGACCGAGACGGCTGAGACTGAGGGCTAAGCGATGACATGTAGCAACCACGGCAGCCATTCACAGAAATTACTCCATGGTTGAGACGGTTACTTACTGTGGATGCAGTTTCAGATGCTGAACACGTACGATTTGTGGAGGATGAATACATATATGAGTCGAGGAAGGTTTGCTCCGTCGATGATGAACACTTCTGTGGACATCTGGATTCGTTGTGGATGCAACACGGATGCGGCTGTAGGGCTTTGACGCACAACGGTGCAATGGCAATCAATCACACTGGTCGGTGATAACATGCAAATAAGAGCTGATAAACTGTTAATTTCATCATATTTTTGGGTTTTAAATTCTTTAAACATTAATTATAATGCATGTTATCATGATTTTAGGTTAAAAGAAGAATTTCCTTAAATTTCAAGTTAAATAATACATTTAATAAATAATTAGGTCAATTTATAGATTTTTAAATGTTTTTAAAATGAATTTTAAAAGAAATTAAATGTTTAATTGACCTATTTATATAAATAAAAATAAAATAAACAAATGAAATGAATTTTATAAAATAATAAAATGAATTTTATAAAATAACAAATCAATTTTAGGCATTAATAAACAATTTTTTAGAATTTATTTTAATTTTTTTATTAATAAAAACATTTTTTATTGAAACTGGCCCTTATTGGGCTAGTTTAATCGCTAAAAGGGTGTTAAGTGCACAGGGAAATGCACCGAGGAGAGTGTCGACGAATCAGAAGACGTGATTGGGATTCGGTCCGTGACATGCACGCACGCACGGTTGTGTGTGTCGGCACCACGCGCAGCATGGTGCGCAGCACACGCGGCGCGACGTGGACCAATCCCAATCGACTTAACTCAATTCAGTACGGTGTGTCGTGGACCAATCGGAAGAGAGATCTAAACATAACGTCTTCTCTCTTCTGTGCGTTTCACACACATGATCCGCCGTGCGCACGACGCACGGACCTTCACATCACCACGTGGCCCAGTCTGAAGCCTTCGTGCACCGTGCATACAAAGCGATTAACACGAGAAAAGCAACGGAATCGGAAGAACAAGTTATTCCAGTTCCGTGGCAATAAAAAGGGAAAAACAAAAAATTTCGAGCTATTCTTGATTTTAAGCTCAAGGAAAGACAACCTAGCCTCCTCGAAGACTCGAGAATCAGCCAGGAGCGATTAGGAGCTTAATTTTGACAGGAATTTTTCAGATCCACCGCAGCATTTCTTCCCCAAATATTTGCCATTTTTAATTAATCAGGATATAATAAAAATATAATAAAAATATAATAAAAAAGTATTCTTAACATCCTAAATCCGTGAGAAATAGATCAAATAAAAATGCAAAACACTAGAAAATATTACCTTAGGGTCTCTAGTCCATAAGAAATTTGAATCAACCCTTATAAAAAGATTGGTAATAACAAATGGGATCAATTTTCTTCTCTAAATCATTTCTAATTGACTAAAAAATTTTAAAAAAATTATTTAAGCTGAATTAAGTATTTGGGTTAAATAAATAAGTAAAGCATGCTTAATGAGAACTGTTGATCTTTATTGTTGCCACACATCCTAAAAATCTAAGATCCATTGGATACTTAAACAATCTAGTAGGGGATTAGTTAGTAATTCTTATCAAGAATTGCTAACTAATCATAAAATCTGTTAAAATATGAAAAAATTATATATGTTAAAACCTAGAGCGCTAATCCCTAATTTTAGGAAAACTGAATTTCCCTATCGCCTCCCTAGGGTTCTACCCCTTACTTAAACACTAAGGGATAAAATAAATATTATTGCTTAAGTTTGAAAAACCCTTAAATAACGACATATAAACATGTATTTTTGAACTTATCAGTCGGCACGGATGACCGATTGTGGCACAACGTCTCAAGGGATCTGCAGAAGTCAAACTGATGTCGAGTAGATACTACGTTGACTTGCACTGGCAATATCGAGCATCGATTGCTGTCTTCGTATTGGACTAACAATACTGACAGAAAATTTCCATAGTGACGATGGGGTATTCCAACATGAAGAAGAAAGTTCAATATCCAAAAAAAGTCTTCTTTTCCATAACAACAACAAATGTCCCATGTTTGCCCACCCCACCTCTCTTCTTATAGTACGAGAAGGCAGTTATGGGCGCCTTAATGGGCCCCCTTTAAGGGGAAAGCTTATTGGGCTTCCCCCTAAAAGGGTCCTTTAGGAGGGAAGAAGTCAAACATGGACTCCCCCCCTAAAGGTGCAAACTAAATCACCAAACAAAACAAACACATACGAGGAGGCCTGTACACATGCAGGAGGGGACTTCCCTACAGTCAAAGGACGATGATAAAAGAGTAAAGTGCTATGACAGGGTCGTACAGGAGGAATGGGCCATCATAAAACACAAATGGACACAACACGTAACAAGATGACGCGAATGCGGCTTCTCAAACCTGGTAGCGGAAATGTGGGTTCTTCACATCGGCTCGGGCTCTGCAAAGTGGCAGGACAAGTCTGGACGCGCTCGACTGGATGGTCCTACATCAATCAACTTGATTGATAGTTTAGTATGATACCATTCACAAATTCTTATCGAACAATTCAGTGAAACTTTTCCATTAAATAGCACCCACTATCTATCCTTAGTGTCTCCACACTAATGGCTATGGGAATGACAATACTCACCATATAAGTGAGGCCAGATAATGTTATTCTATCTTGATACTTTGATGTCCTTCTTGAGTATCCTTTGAATATGAATATTTTGGAATACATGTTTAAAAACTAGTGAACCTCTGTATTATGATCTCATCGTAATTCACTAAGTTTGATCATGTATTCATGGACTTCATTATAAGCATCACACGTGTAGTATAATGCTCGAATGGCTATGGGACCGACCACACTAATGGCTATGGGACCGACCATACTCACCATATGAGTGTCTCCACACTAATGGCTATGGGACTGACCATACTCACCATATGAGTGAGGCCAGATAATGTTATTCTATCTTGATACTTTGATGTCCTTCTTGAGTATCCTTTGAATATGAATATTTTGGAATACGTGCTTAAAAACTAGTGAACCTCTGTATTATGATCTCATTGTAATTCACTAAGTCTGATCATGTATTCATGGACTTCATTATAAGCATCACACGTGTAGTATATTGCTCGAATCACAGGATAGGTGTCTAAACCATCATCGTCAGGGTAAGTGCCCGTGCGATGAGTGTAAACCTGATCTCCTGAAGGAAGATCATAAGTGCAGGGATCATTCTCCCATCCCTAGTCCAACGGGTAGTCCCCTCGAACACTATTACGTGTTCAGACCATCGGCATAGCCAGATACTATGTAAAGGGTAGAAGACTCCTTCAAAATGATGAGATGATGAGTATATGTATGAATGCACATGCTATGAATTTCAAGATATGTGATGCGTGCAATTAAGTGCGGACACCAAAAAAAATTGACCAATAGTGCTAAATGCAGAGGTAAGCACCATTGGCTCGGATACCAATATGATGTATATGACAGATCGTGAACCAGAAGCGCTTAACTCAAGCTCTTATACCAATATGATGTAACACGAGGGACACTGGGATCGAATGGCTGGTGTTACACACAGGGAGGGCCAAGGCAGTCATGTCATGTAGGGGAGACTACTAGTACGGACGTAATACAAGTGATGATGCAACAATGAAATCACTGAGAAGTATAAATCCTGCGTTGATGGACACTAACGATCACTAGGCTACGGTAAGTATGACCTGGGAATGCCACTACGCTCCCGATGACCCGGACGACGGGTTGAGGGCAGATGGCACGACTACGACTATTGCCGCTCATCTGTGCATCGTGCAAACGCCAACCAAGATCGTACTGATAGAAACCTATTCCCATTGATGTATTCCTATCTATCACTAACCTGACCCCGGCAGTGGAGAAAATGTTTAGAGGCACTGAAAGAAATAATATAACGCCGAGAGGGGGTTGATGAGTGTACCAGGAGCAGTAGACCCGAGCAGTAGATAAGGTCAAATAAGGGTAGTATTTGCATGAATTCTTCATCTTAATCTCATGAAATTTAGTTTAACACTGCCAAAAATTCTCATTTTACATAATAATTAGTTCAAGCTTTAAACTTTTTCCAATGATTAAAAAAGTAAAATTTTCTACTCAATTGAGGTTTCCATCAATGCTCTGACATATATTTTACCAATTACATAGTTTGGGATTTTTGTTTAGAGGATTTCAGGGATATTTCTAAACCCCACTAGACTCAATGAGTCAAGTGGGATATGAATCTAACAATTTATCTAGTATGTTGATTTTTCAGGTCAAAGTTTGACTTTTGGTGGTCATAAAATTATGAAATTTTATGAGGAGGTCAAGACATGGGTCCTGAGGCTTGGTACAAAGGTCAGATCAAAAGGAGCTATGAAGAAAAATATGCGTGCTAATCAATGGAGCTGACTCGACCAATAGGCCTGTAGTGAAGGAGCTTGAAGAAAACCTTCTAGAAGGTCATTGGACGCTTTGAGGATGGTCAAGACACCTGAGGAGGACTCCAGCTGGCAGGTCCTGTTTGGAGGAGAGCCCAGGGTTGGATCCAGCCCAGGATTCATGAAGTGGAACCCATCCATCCGTCCATTCCAGCTCAAATCCAATGGCTAGGATGATTTGTAACTAACTCCAAATTCAAACTAGAGGGAAAGAATCTGATTGGCTGGGGTTTGATCACCTGGATTGAGGCCTCAAGAACTCAACCTTGGACTTCATTCATGATCCAACCACCAAGAATGACTAAAAAAAACAAATGTAACCCTATAAAAGGGCCCCCCTCACCCTCCTTGAGAGCATCCAAGAATTGAGTATTGTTTTGTTCCACTTTCTCCCTCTATTGAGCTTGTTCCTGGATCCACCTTCATCCTGAAGGTGCAAGGAGTTTTCTTGGAGCATCCTGGATCTTGAAGCCAGTTAGTAGGGAGCTGAAGAGATCACCTTGGGCCCCTTGGGTGTGACGAAAAAGGTTCATCTATTCTTCTCATTCAACCTCCTCCTAGTATTTTTCTAAGATTCTTAGATATCACTTAGTGGATAGCCAACGTCCTAAGCTTTCCAATGCCTACTCACACGTGTGTCAAAATGACTTTTGGAACTCCAGATATTGTCATTTTGGCCGCTACACGTGAGAGCACCTCCGCCGGCCCAACCAACGGTGAAGCGCCGAAGCCAAGCACACAAGAGGGCACTTCTGCCCGTGCAATCAGTGGCGAAGCACCCACAGAACGCGTGCGCCTCTCTCTTCACTCAAATTGTAGGGAATCATTCACAAACTGAGTTAACTCAGTTCGGTAACGTTTCTAACAACTCTCTCTCATCCGATTCAACAACTCTGAACTAGATAAGTGAATTATAATCTTATTAACTTCAGAATTTTTTATCTCTCTCTGGCGATGATAAAAAATTCCAAACCAAATCTCAAAAGTCATTCTCTGTCTAGGCTCTTTACGGAAATTTTTCCATACCTAGTAAAAATAGCATGCATATTTTTTCTTTGAAAATAAATCCTCTTAACAAATAAAAACATTATCAAAGAGACATAAAATCTAAGAACCTAAAATTCATATTGAATTTCATCCTAATTTGCTACCTAGCTTCCTGTGGGATCGACCCTTACTAATTACTACTAATAAGGTAACAAATTTGTCGATTAAGTCCATACTGACCTTAAAAATGAACTAGTTAGTGATCTTTTCATCATCAATTTTGAACCCCTAGTTTGGACTAATCAGCGGTGTCTGATTAGGCAGCAGTGGAAGGCAAGCAACACGTGGGTGTGATGACGACCCAGGTAGGTGCGGCGGTGCAACATGCAGGTGCGATGATGACGTAGGTAGGTGCGGCGGCTCAAGTAGGCGCGGCGGCACAAGTAGGCGCAGCGGTGCAAGTAGGCGTTGTGGCGCAAGTAGGCATGGCGACACAAGTAGGCGGCTAGACACGGCGACGAGCGTGATGGTGAGGCACCATGACGATGGGCGCGGTGGCAAGGCGTGGTGGTGGTTGTAACGACGGGCACAATGGCGAAGTGCGGCTACGGGCGTAGTGACAGACGTGGCAACGGCCATGGCAGCGGGCGTGGCAGTGAGATGTGGCGGCGGGCGCAGCGGCGCCGGCTGGTTGCATCGAGTGTGGCGGGTTGTGGCGGTTATGACCGCTGGCTGCGGCACTCGCGGCTGGATGCGGCAGTCGCATCCGCTGGTCGGCAATGGTGGAGGCTGGTCGCAGCGGTCGTGGCCGCTGACTGCAACAATCGCGGCTGTTCGCGGTGGCCCTGACAGGCCACGATAGCCACAGCGGGTCGCGGTGATCGCAAAGGTAGCGGCGGCCGTAGCTGGTCGCGTTGCCCGCGGCAGGTCGCGGTCGCAGGCTGCAAGTGGTCATGGCCACAGGCTGTAGTGGCAGCGGCTGGTCGCTATGGCGACCGCAACTGATCACGACTGCCGCGACAAGTCGCGGCTTAGGGCCAGGGCAGCTCCGGCTGGTCACGGCCGCTGGCTGCAACGGCTACGGTTGGTCGCGGCAGTCGCGAGTTGCTTATGGTCGCAGCCGCGGGCTGCGACGGCTGTGGCTGGTCACGGCCGCTAACAGCGATGGTCGCACCTGGTCGCGGCCACTGGCAGCGATGGGCGCATCTGGTTGCAGCGGCTGCGACTGGTGGCTGCGGCTGGAAGACCGTAGTGGCGGTGAGGATTGATCGAGGCGGTGGTGCGGGCTGCCCGTGGAGCGACAGTCACGGGTGGGAAGGTCGGCGGTGACGGTGGAGCTCCGACGAAGACAGCGGCAGTTTCCGGCGATCTCTACGGTTTTTTCTCTCTCCTAACTTTGCAATGGCTGTTTCATAAATATTGAAAAAACTAAAAAAACACAAAAAAATAATAAAATCCTTCAAAATCACATTTTAACAATATTTTCTTCTCTCCCTCTCTCCTATGGGTGGCCCTACCTTTTATAGGGGTAAATATGGGCCTTCCCCCTTACAAATAAAGGGGGAGAAGACCCAATTAAATGTAATTAGGGGCCCCAATCGGCAAAGCCTCCAAGATGTTCTCACTCCTAGGTGTTCTCAATCAAAGGTGTTCTCAATCGGCGAAGCCTCCAAGGCCTTTTAAGTGTAGATCTCAATCGGCGATGCCTAGAATCCTGATTTCGAAATTGTACAAACTAATACTACGTCGTCTTTTTTTAATGGTTTAAGGCCCCTTCCAAAACACATAGGGGTGTCCATCTCGATCAATAGCTCGATTATCCTTTCTTACAACTTTCTTTGGTCTTATAGATTCTATACAACTTTCTAAATGGTTTTAGTCCCCTTCCAAAACACATAGGGTTGTCCATCTCGATCAATAGCTCGATTATCCCCGAACACACCCACAAATGGGCTCACACACGCACAAACGTGTAGATCCATACACGTGCGAACAAACAAAAATAAACACAAACGCGGCCGACATACAAGGCCTACTAAACAAGGAAAATATAAGGAAAGATGACGTCAAACCTTTGTGGCTCATTGACTAGGCCGGGTACTCCGAAGGTTGTGTCTCGTGCATGAACCCTCACTCGACGAACAAGTTCGAGGGGTCTTCAAAGTTGGATGGTCCCCCGTCAAACAGGTTCCCTGGGTGAGTTAATACACAATAATTCGTGTCTTCTAAAGCACGAGGTGTAGCTTGGCACCCCACGTGTTGGAGACTCAACCTATCAATTGGGTTAAATCAATCCGACATTGATTGATCTATATGATGATATAGTTAATTAATTTGGAAGGCCAATAAAGGTTCATGCATGGAACGCTAAGATTCATCAGTAATAAAACTTCTTAACTTCAAAAAGTCAGGCATGGTTATTTAAAAATGTCCATAATTTGATGAAAATGAAATTTAAATTTGATGGATGAATATTCAATTCATATAATAATTAGTCATTCATGTAACTTTTTGCATGCATGGAATCATAAGAATCATCATTATTAAAACTTCTTGACTTAAAAAATTCAAGTATGGTTAGTTACAGATGTTCATTATTTGACGAAACTAAAAGTTAAATTTGATGGATGAATATTCAGTTAATCCATATAATAATATGTTAAACTCAAGCTTGATAAGAATTAAATCATATAAATAGATGAATTTTTTTTTTACTTATTATGTTATCAATGTAACATGTTCCAAAAAATCTAGGTCAGCTACATATTTGCAATAGAATAATAGGCAGTGTACATGAAAAACCAAGCATTTTTTCTTTAAGATATACTCATCTTGCAATATTTAAGGGTTACCACTTTCACGTTGCCTGAGTTTCGAGATTTAATGATCATCCTAATATCAGCTTAACTTTTCTTATGATCTGCAGTGACTCGTGATCTCTGGTCACTTATATGAACTAATTTTTATGAGTATAGGGGAGTGCTCAATACAATTTGTAAGGGATTGCAGTAGGAATAATAAAATGACATGAGCATATATGTTAATGTCTTTGTTAATTTTGGTACTCTAATGCTTTTATGTAGGGTTGGGAATGGATGATGTCAGGGCTTGGCGCAATGAGACACTAAGTTGTCCCGAGTCGGAGGACACGAACAGACGACACATCATTTCAGGGATGATAAGTGTTTAGATATACTAAATACATAAGAATAATGTTATGGTCCAAAATTCACGATTAAAGGTCATAATTGTCAAGGACCAAGCCTCTCCAAGACGCACAACGTTCATTCTTTACGCACTACAGGAAGGTGCTGCAACAAAATTCAACAACTTCGAGGATCAAACTTTGTTAGTTTCTATCTAAATTCTTCTTCATCTGAATGTGACTCATATTTTCTAATACAAAGGTCCATCTAAATTGACTTTGTAACATTCATCTTTATCATAACCACCACTATCCAATCTTTATCATAACCACCACGCACCTCTAAGATTCGTTTGGTAACAAGAATACCAAGTATACTTGATCAAGGATCCCTCCCCATAATAAGTCCACCATCCTAATCTTCCAGAATGAAACAAAAGCCTTCTGCCGTCATCAAGTACCAAAATCAGCTATTTTCTGTTTGAAGTCTTCTTTATCTGAATGTGAATCATATTTTCCAACACGACAATCCATCTGAATTGACTTTGTAACATTTATTTTCATTTCCTGTTCATCATAACCACTACACACCTCTACCATCATTTGGAAAGTACCATACCCAGGATACATGATCGAGGATCCCTACTGATCGAGGATCACTCCACCATCCTAATTTCCCAAGATGAAGACAAAACAAATGCCTTCTACCTTCATATTAGGGAACAGCAAACGTCATCCGTCACGTCATTTGTAACAGTGACGGATTCACGACGGATGACTTTTTTGTCCTGTAACAGTGACAGTGACATAATATCTGTGATGGGTGACGTGATGGTGACAAAGGGTCTCGGACAGGTGACGGGACGGGACGGACAACACAGATGGTGTTTGTGACGAAAATCTTAAAGCATGAAATTCTTTACGTCATCCCTCCTCGCCCTTCCGTGGCAGTGGCACTAGCCCCATGCCACCAGAAACTACTGACATCTCGCTGCCGAAGAGTTGCAGCACCACCATGATCCAGCCAAGCCCTTCATTGTCGTCCTCCGGCCGTCCGACGCCTTCCCGACTGTGTATCATCTTCCCCAACTCCAGCTCTGCAACTTCACCTCCAAACCTCCCCAAAACGGTCATTCCCACTCACCCTCTCTCTCTCTCTAGCATCTCTTCACGACCATTCACATATTTTCGTCACGTGTGACAGTGACGCCGTCAGGTGACAAGACAAAGACGAGACAATGGATGCGGTGACACGCGACACATATGTGACAGATTCTTTCAAAATCCTGGGACGTGTGACGGGAAGGGAGAACTGACAAACTTCTCGTCACGTCCGCATCCGCCACCACACCTCATCCTTCCGGGCACGTCCCGTACTTTGTATCATCATTCAATTACCGTCATCTATCACCGGCGTTGGAACCTTAATATAAACCTGTGTGTGTAGTCCGTGTCTTCTAGAGCACACATGTGACATATTCTTTCAAAATCCTGGGACGTGTGATGGGACGGGAGACATGATAAACTTCTCGTCACGTCCCGGAAGTGTCGTTCATTACTTTGTGTCATCATTCAATTGTCGACATCCGTCATCCGTCATCCGCGTTGGAACCTTATATAATCCGTTTGTAGTAAAAGGGGCGGCCGCGTATGAAGGCCGTCGTCTTCCCCGGGCAACCGCAGAAGGAAAGAATTGGGGAGGGGCATGGACTACTACCAGGCGCTCGGCCTGCGGCGAGGGGCCAGCAAGGAGGAGATCAAGGAAGCCTTCCGCCATTGCGCCCTCAAATTCCACCCCGATCGCCACTCCCTCTCCCCCCCAGCCGTCCAAGACCAGGCCGCCCTCCGCTTCCGCCAGGCCGCCGAGGCCTACCACTTCCTCATCGACGACCGCCGCCGCGCCCTCTACGACCTCCCCTCCCGCTCCTCCTCCTCCGCCCCCTTCGCCTACGCCCGATCCGATCCCCCCCGCTCCCCCGCCTTCGATTGGGATCTCCTCTTCCGCTACCTCACCGGCCGCCGGTTCCTCCTCCACCTCGCCCTCGCCAGGTACTCGCTCTCGATTTTAGGTTCTTTCCGATCTACGCTCGTTCATTCGAGGTTCTTTCCTCCTCCCAGCGCGATCCTCGGCGGTGCCGTCGCGATCGAGAGAAGCGGCGACGCCATCTGGAAGATGAACAACTCCGGGGTGAGTGAATCGATTCAATCTCCCCCCCCCCCGTTCCTTGCTCAATCCTCGGAAGATTAACCGAATTGATTAATCGGGCAGAAATCGTTCGAAGAGGCCATGGAAACGATCGAAAAGGCGCGGCGACGGCGAGAGGAGGGCTGACTGCTTAGCCGAATCAGCCTTAACTTTTGGGGAAATGCACAATAATACGAATTATATGAAAAGAGTGGAAGTCGACTAGAAGCTGTTCATCTCGAGGAGGTAGATCCGACGGTGGAAGAGCGCTCTGGCGGCGGTGGCGAAGGGCTCTTCGAAGAAGCCGTGGGCGAGGGCATCTCCGTCTTTTCGCCCTGCGGCGGCCTCCGGCGAGGGTCGGATGGCCACGAGCGTCGCGCCGTGAATACTGCCGCCGTCGGGGAGGAGCAAGCGCGAAGCGTAGCGCAGTTTTAAGAGAGAGGCGGGCACCTGCGTACGCTGCGCCGCCGCCGCGGCCGCCGCCGGCGTCTCTCTAAACTCCCTGAGCTGCTCCTCCCCCATGGTCAACGTCCCCTGCCCGTCAACGTCGGTCAACACCAGGCTCTTGAGCGTGGGATGGTCCTTGACGATCTGACGGAGGAGAAAGTGCCGCGTGGACGCCGCGATCAGCGAGCTGATGGTCCAGACGACGCGCAGCTTCAGCCCGCCGTCCGTGTAGAACGCTTCCGGGATCCCGCCGGCGCCAGCGCCAGCGCCTTCATCCGCCACGTCGCCGCCCACGTGGCGGTCCAGGCGGGTCCCACCGAGGATGACGCAGCTGTGGAGCGTGCTGCCGAACTCGGCCCGCCACTTCAAGAGGACGCCGTCCTCCGTGGCGATGTCGCTGGCGGGGAGCTCGATGCGGAGGTCCCGCACGTGCGGGAAGTTCTTCAGGACTTGCGCCGGGGAGCGGTGGCAGAGCGGGGGGAGGAGGGACCTCCCCCGGAGGTGGAGGATGGGACGGATGACGGAGAAGATGACGTAATTCAGTACGTTGCAGAGGAAACCGGGCTGCTTCGGGGACGCGTCGGACGACGACGCCGGGGACTCGTCGCCGGAGACGACGCGGTCGATCTTGAGGAAGAGACGCTGCACGTGCGGGACGAGCGCGCTGAAGCGCTTGGATACCGCGCGGCAGCGGCCGAGGGACCGGACGTCGGCGACCTTGTTCAGGATCACGAGGACGAGGGAGTCCGGCAGCCTATCGAAGAGATCGTCCGAGCAGTTGAAGTCTACCGCGTGGATCTGCAACATGTTTTCCTCGACCTACTCGATCGTCGCAGATTACAGATCCGTGGAAAAAGGGGGAAAAGAAGAAACCGGCAGAATCGACGCTGTTTTCCGCGGATTTGAGACCGGAAACGAGGAAATCGACGAGCACAAACCTCTCAGGCATCAAGAGCTCCGAAATCCATGGCGGCGAGCGGCGGATCGAGCCATAAAATCCTCGGAGAGACGGAGATCAGACCGAGAATTATCTCCCGCGGCTGCCGATTTCTCAGCCACAGAGAAGAGCGGAGGAAAGCTCGCTAGAAGGAGGTTCCCCTAGAAGGGATTTGGGGGCTCGCCTGTTGTTTTCCCGACCCCCCTTTCGCCAAAAAGACAAGTCTACCCCGCTACCGAACACGTCAGTATAAATCACTCCTCGTCACGTGGGACATTTACGTAGCCCCGCGCCAGAAAAGTCTACCTCAAAGAGCGTTCCCAGCCGTTGGATCGGTGGATTCCATCGAGATTCCGACACCAGGAAGATATTCAGAAATAGTCTGGGGGATTTTTATCAAAGGGGCCCCTGCCGGGGAGAGTGTCGTTATTCGTCCGTCATCGCTTCCGCGGGGGGCGGAGGGGACGGCGGCGCCGCCGGCTTGGCGGCGGCGATTTGGCCGACTTTGACGTACTTCTCCGTGAACTTGAACTCCCAGTCTTGCAAGGCGTCGAGCTCGGCGGGGCCGAGGCCTTCGAGGTCGCCGGTGAGGTCATTTTCGTCAAAGGACATGAGCGCCAACGCCCGGCTCGCGTCCCTCCCCGCGAAGAGCGCGTACGGCCCCCCCGGCCCGTAGAACATCCTACAATATCGCGATAACTTTATTCATTCTAAAGTAACAGGTATCCATTTTCCAATTAAAAATGTCTTCGTAGCACGGGAAATACGGGATATCCTGTCCGTTCCGTACAGTCGCGGACGGATGACGTTCGAAGGATGACGGGCCTTAACAAATTTAATATACTGGGGTCCTCTACAGTTCCAGTGACTGATCTATATACAATTCAATGACTAGAACAGTTCCAGATAGAAACTGCGACAGAATTGGATTCGCCGGAAAACAGCTCTCAATGCCTAAAATCGCTTCTGGAAATAAATAGCTGCCAGCTTGTAAGCTTGAAGAAGAATTGTATTACGACTATGGAGGTTATTTCATTGATGGGTACAGAGTCAGATAGGTTATGGAGGTTATTTCATTGATGGGTATAGAGTCAGAAAGGCTATGGAGGTGATTTCATTGATGGGTACAAAGTCAGATAGGCTATGGACGAGCGAGTTTGCGAGCAGGTAGGCTATTCTGGTCTCTAGGAAACTCAACTAAAACCACCTCCGCAAACATTGAGACTAGGTACTATGCGAGCTCTTGATTTGATACCCAATCCACTTATGGTTTGGCAAGTTTACACTGTACAATGACCATACCGATAATTTTCATGGATGACGGACGACGGATGTTGCTCGGAGGAGATTACCTGGATCTGGAGACGTCGTAGATCTGGCCCTTGATCGCCATCAAGAGAGGCTTGCTGGGATCTGAGCCGTCGTAGGCCCGTAGCTCGTCCAGCGTCACGTCCCCGATCTGGACCGGCGGGGGCGGCGCGACGTACGCCGCCGGACCAGCCCGCGGCGGTCCGGTCGCCGGCGCCACGAACATCCCCGACACAAGGCGATAAACTCCCACCATGAGCACCAATAGCGTGAAGAACGCCGTCGGCGACAATCCAGTGTACGAATCGATCGCCACGACCAGCGTCGCGTACAAAGCCATGCTCCTCGATCGAGCCCTAGCTTTCCTCGCAAGAAACCCCAATTGAAAGCTTCTCCAACGTATTTTACAAGGCAATTTCCATCACCTACCCACAATTTTTGAAAAAAAAAAACTTCCGTTGACCGTCTAAGCGCGTGGGAAAGAAAGCGGAAGTCAACGTTTGACGATGACGGGTTAGAGATGCGCGCGACAAGAAGAAGAAAGGACGTTGGAGGACTCGGTCAAGGAGTCGACGGCGACGGCGCAGCGGAGCTTGACGGCAACCGTCCACGACCAGACGGCGCCGACCTTGAACCTCGCCGGGACGGTGGCGGAGAACCGGAGCGCCACCTCGCGGCGGCGGCGCGCCGCCGCCAGCTCGGCGGGGAGGAGGACGCCGGGGGCGGATAAGCCCACCTGGAAAACGTCCACGTGGCGAGGTGCCTGGTAGAGCGGCGGCAAGGCGCCGCGGCAGAGAGTGGCGCCGCCGAAGGAGACGGCGGCGCCGCCGCCGCCGTACTCGACGGCGATCTTCCCGTTGGGGTTCTCGGCCCTTAGCGTGACGACCATGGCCGGGGAGCGGTCGGGGTTGGGCTGGGCGGCGGTGAGGCTAAGGATAGAGTAGACGGGGAGCTTGGGGCGGTAGACAAGGAACAAAACGCCGGCGGCGGCGGCGAGGAGGAGAGAGAGGAGGACGGCGGCGCCGCCGGCCCAGCAGAGGTATTGTCGGCGGCGGCTCGGCCGCCGCTTTCTCCGGCTACGGCGGGTGTACTCTTTGTACTTGCTCTCTGTTTCCTTCGTGGGCACGCGGAGTATTTGATCTTTGGGCACGTCGACGATGTAACAGCGGTGAGGTGGCGGCAGGGGCGGCGGTGCCGGCGGCGGCGGCGGCGGCGTTGGATGAACTCGCTCAGCCATCGCTGAAGAGCGAGAGATGGGATTTTGGAGTTGGGACGTGGCTGTTTATATGCTGCGTGGAACGCGGTGCCAACTCGGCGAGAGTTGACATGCGCTACGTCATCATCTCTCTGTCCTCTCTCTGTGTCTGGTTTTCCGACTTGTATGTGCCACGTAGCATCTCTCTCTCTCTTTCTCTTGTTGATGTGTCCATCTCTCCACTTTACCGCGTCTTTCTATGTCTGGATTCCAACTTCTATGTGCAATGCAGCATCTCTCTCTCTTGTTGATATATCCATCTCTGCGCTTTACCGTATCTTTTTATGTCCGACTTTCTAACTTCTATGTGCCATGCGGCATCTCTCTCTCTTCTTGACATGTCTCTCTCTCCACTTTAACGCATCTTTTTTACGTCTGGATTCTGACTTCTATGTGCCACGCAGCATCGCTCTCCCCTGTCGATGTATCCCTCTCTCCACTTTACCGCATCCTTCTGTCTTGGGATTCCGACTTCAATTTGTCACGCAGCATCTCTCTCTCTTGTTGATGTATCCACCTCTCCACTTTACCTCATCTCTTTCTATGTCTGGCTTTCCGACTTGTATTTGCCACGCAACATCTCTCTCTCCTGTCGATCTCTCTCTCTCTCCTTTTTACCACATCTTTCTAAGTCTGGCCTTCCGACTTCTATTTTCCACGCAGCATCTCTCTCTCCTGTTGATCTATCCCTCTCTCCATTTTACCGCATCTTTCTATGTCTGGTTTTCTGACTTGTAAAATGCCACGCAACATCTCTCTCTCCTGTCGATCTATCCCTCTCTCTCCTTTTTACCGCATCTTTCTATGTCTGGTTTCCTTACTTCTATGTGCCACGCAGCATCTCTCTCTCTTTGATGTATCCTTCTCTCTACTTTACTGTATCTTTTTTCTTCGTGACGTGATGTCCCCTACCTGCCCTCTGAGTGACGTTGCGTTGACTTCGTGGTATCGAGGGTGTACACGGCGAAACTCTAATTTTGACTTTTTCAGGCCGCTTGATTTTTTTAAATTTTGGTGATTTATTATTAATTCTTTGAAAACAGGGGAGCTGTCGACTGACGCTGTCAACCGACCCGGTGAGCGATTCCGGTCGATCGATCGAATTGAGCGATTTCGGTCGATGGATCGAAAATATTAAATAAGTTTTTCAATGTCAAAATTTTAATTTCCGATATGGGCACTGGATATCAAATATCACTGTTGTAGCGAGTGATATCCATTATCAGCACCCGACTGCATCTGGCTTAGTGTTCACCCATTCTAGACACTGAAATTTGTTGCGGATATCGGTCCGGATCTTGATATTGAATATGGCGAAATACTGTATGCTGATAATTATATATCAGTACTATAGCAACCGACACCAGATATCAGCATCTTGAGGATTGGACGCCAACTTCAGATATAGGACTTGAATACTGGATTTTTCGGACCTTGATATCTTCAACATGTTCAGAGCCACTTGCACGAGCTCTATCTTTCATGGGGAGAAATTTTCCATAGAACGTTATCTGAATATCAAAGGCCAAGCATCCTGAATTGAAATCTTTATCCCGAGGTTCAGACCACTCATTCAGATGCCTAATACAGGTAGTTTCACAAAAGAATTGTAAAAATTTGGTTCACGTATAATTTATTTACATTTCATCAATTTTCTTCGAAATTTTTTTTCATTGCATCGATACACTACAGTATGTAATTTGAAGCTGCTAATAGAAAATGTGGAGGGATATTTATGGCTCTAATAATGTGACTTTTATGAAATACGAGTGATTATTTTTTCTTTTGATAATCCATGGAGTGACTTTTAGTAATTTTGATTTGAAAGATTAAAAACTGATCACTCTATGAGAAAGAGATAAAACCAAAATTATTAAAAGATCACCTACTAAGTACCTTCATAACCACTTGATAGCTTTTTGGTCTTCTGATTACAGGGCAAAGTTGTGAGCTTATTAACTTACAACCTCAAGAAGGGCAAATTGGAAAGGATCTTACAAGATATATTTTCTGGCCAATATAATTTTAAAATGATGAGATGTGAATGCGAAAAGCCAAGAGAGAGAAGGTGGATAAAGGGGCTGAAGAAGACAAAAGGCAATACTTCATAATCTTTTCAGAATGTGGGGTTGCAAGGTTGAGAGAGAACAAACAAAAAATATCCTTTTGGGCAATTACCGTTCGCTGGGTTGTTACAAAATGGAAGTACAATGGGAGAGTTTTTCCATCTAGGATCTTATGGCCAATCATGATGGCAACAAAATTGCATCAAATTTGCTAAAATCATCACAGAAAACTGTCAACATACAAAGGCTGATTTCATGATAGTCTAATGCAATTTGTGATATCTTTTATGAACACATGTCTTCTCTGTAAGAATGTGCTATGATGACTAAAAATACATCGAGTAACAATAGGATGTTAGTTGTCATCAGCATGATGCTACATGGGAAAAATTAACACTTTAGTACCACACAACACAAGTCTGATTTTCCTTCATTTTAATTAAGACGTGGGTAAATATTTAAAGTGATTTGTCTGCATAACACTACAAAATAATATATGGTAAGTTGTCAATCGTAAAGGTGGGGGGGATTCAATCCCTGACTTTTTCTAAGATTCAAACTCAAAGAATTGTATAAGAAGTAACGCATATATGGATTTTACATAAATTTATATATTTCTTGATTGAATATTTGAGCAAAAAGGTAAGAAAAAATTTTAAAAATTAAATTCAATAATTTAAGCATGTTTGATTTAATAATAGACTGTATAATTATAAATTTTAGGTTTTTTATTTTTTGGAAGTATATTAAAATAAAAAAATGATTAAAGATGATAAATAATAATTTCCAATATTTTCAATAGAATTTACGTAAGGCTAGAATGATTAAATAGTAAATATGAGTTATAGATATTTTCAAAATTTTAATTTAGTTTAAAAATGTTGAAAAAAGTTATAACCTTCCAAGTAGCTGACGGTGACGATTGGTGCCAGCAATTGAGGACTCGAGCTGGGGGGAGGCACAATAAGAGGTGTCAAGGTCAAGGGGATCTACATAGGTCACATTTCATCTCTAGAGGAACCCTTGACTTGGCCATATTTTTCACAAAGTCCAGAGAGGGTCATTTGAACAAAGCAGAAGAAATTTGTGATGAGAATCAGAAGGATAAATGCGTGGTTCTTTGTGAAATCTTACTTACATAAACTAGACATAGTGTGCAAAGTTTAGGGAGAGCGAGAATCTTCAAGTCTAGAGACCCACGGTAGAAAAATGGGCATAGAGAAAGAGAGAGAGAGAGAGAGAAAAGTGAGATGAAAAAAATAAAGTGTGGGGAATTACATGAGTTTGTTTTGAAATTTTAAATATGGGTTGATGGGATGGGGGTTAATTATATTTTTCAACGTCATATTCCGGATGAAAATGATTGTTTAGGCTGGAATCTATATTTTTATAATTTTCCAACTCTCAGTTTGCAATGAAAATAATCATGCAAGCCAAAATATATATTTATGGAAAATTTCACATTATACTCAAACATATTTATTATTGTTAAATAAAAGTACATGTCTAATATTTTTATTTATTGAATTTCATAATTTTTATGGATTTTAGAAATTTTCATGACACGTTGGCAATCCTGATGGAAATATATATGGTCGGTAAGCCAATCACACATTACACACCTTGTTCCATGTTCATTAATAGAACATATTCATTATAATGCACGTGTGACGCTTATAATGAAGTCCATGAGTGCATATTCGGACTTAGTGAATTATGGTGAGATCGTAAAATGGAGATCACTACTCTTTAAGCATGTGTTCTAAACATTCCTATTCGAAGGATACGCGAGAAGGACTTCAAAATATCCAGATAGAATAACACTATCTAGCCTTAAACATATGACTAGTATGGCCAGTCTCGTAGCCATTAGTGTGGAGACACTAAGGATAGATATTGGGTGCTCTTTAGTGGAAAGAGTTGACTAAATTGATGTATATGAATCCTTGAATGGTATTATACCGAACTGTCAATCAGGTTGATTCACGTCACGGTTGTGTAGGTGGTCCTTAGTAATGGAAATATATGTGGATGTCAAGCCAATCACACATTCCACATCTCGTTCCATGTTCATTAATAGAACATATTCATTATAGTGCACGTGTGATGTGTATAATGAAGTCCATGAATATATGATCAGAATTAGTGAATTATGATGAGATCGTAATATAGAGATCACAAGTCTTTAAGCGTGTATTCTAAACATTCTTATTCAAAGGATACGCGAGAAGTACATCGAAGTATCCGGATAGAATAACACTATCTAGCCTCACTCATATGATGAGTATGGCCGGTCCCGTAGCCATTAGTGTGGCGACACTAAGGATAGATAGTGGGTGCTCTTTAGTGGAAAGAGTTCACTAAATTAATCCGTACAAATCCCTGAATGGTATTATACCAAACTGTCAATCAAGTTGATTCACTTCACGGTTGTGTAAGTGGCCCTTAGACCTGAGACGCCAAAGACATATTGTGGACGGACGGTTGTACTTTGGCGATGGCCAATGAGTCTCTAATCATGGGATTTTTAATGGTCTTAGTTTGGGTACATCAAGAAGTTCACGAAGACGATTGAGTGGTCAAGATGGGATCATCCGCCCTCGGTATAAGAGGTGACAGCTCAAGGAAGATGATGCGATGAAGTCATTGGCCAAGGTAGTGAAATATCAGAGAAGAGTTCTCCGATGATTTCTGAATGCATCAGTACTAACTCGGATGACCGATTAGGGTTTGACAGTTGACCATACCCTAAGTCGTCCAAGGAGCGTCAAGTGGATGAGTGATTATACATACACGGTAACCGATGACGAACAGGTTCTATGAGTGAATCGATACACACTCCTTTGTATCTTCTACAACACGAGGTGTAGCTTGGTATCTCTCGTGTTAGAGTCTCGACCTATCGATTGGGTTAAATCGATCGAAAATTAACTAATCTATATGATGATATAGTTAATTAATTTGGAAGGCCAATAAAGGTTATTGGGCCGCTGGAGTCGTTAACTAGACTGATACATGGGCCAAGAGGGTCACACACAAATGGTCTTTTGGACGTTGGAAGATATACTTAAGTTTTTAGGGTTTTTATGAAAAGTACCTACTTAGTATAATTAGGGAAAGGCCCTGAACAAAATTCACCCGAGCCAGAATTGTTCAAGGGCCTTTCCCCTTCTTCTCTCTTCTCCCCACACCCCCTCTCCATCCCCGATGCGATCGGGACGACCTAATGACGACGACGGAGATTGAACGTGGCTCGTCAATGAGAAGGAGGAGATCCGACGTGCCAAGGACCGCGTGGATACGTCTAGAGGCTGCACACGTGAGCAGCTCGACTCAGCTCACTCTGGGATCCATGAAATCACATATGCGATCCGTGGAAAGGTACTTCGTTCAATGTTCTTGTTGATGTCGTTCGATTCGTTTAAGTCTTCCGTTGCATATTATTTTTTTTTGTTCATCCATGTCAAGGCCTCTAGAACCCAACACTTAGACCTGAGACACCAAATACATCTTATGGACGGACACTTGTACTTTGACTATGATCTATGCATCCATAAGATAGTATTCTAAATAGTCTTAGTTTGAGTGCATCAAGAAGTTCATGAGGAATATTGAGTGGTCAAAATGGGATTGTCCACCATTGGTATAAGAGGTGAAAGCTCAAGGAAAATGATGCGATGAAATATTAGAAAAGAACTGTGTATGTACTAACTCGGATGACCGATTAGGGTTTGACAGTTGACATTACCCTAAGTCATCTTAGGGCATCAAGTAGATGAGGGACTGTACATACACAGTAATAGATGATGAATGAGTCAATATACACTATTGTGTATCTTAGAACGTGATAGATTATGTATCAATATACACTGTACATACACAGTTCCCCACGTGTTGGAGACTCGACCTATCGATTGGGTTAAATCGATCGGACATTAATTAATCTATATGTTGATATAGTTAATTAATTTGGAAGTCGAATAAAGGTTATTAGGCCACAGGAGTTGTTAACTAGACTGATACATGGGCCTAGAGGGTCACACGCAAATAGTCTTTTGGACGTCAAAAGATATACTAAAGTTTTGGTGGTTTTTATGAAAAATACCCACTAAGTATAAATAGAGGAAGGCCCTAAATGAAATTCACTCATGCCAGAATTTTTCATGACCCATACCCTTCTTCTCCCTTCTCCCCACAACCCCTCTCCCCTCCCGATGCGATCAGAACGATGTAATGACAACAATGAAGATTGAATGGGGCTCATAAATGAGAAGGATGAGATTCAATGTGCTGAGGATCTCGTGGATACGTATAGAGCCTGCATAGTTGAGCAGCTCGACTTGCCTCACTCTGGGATCTAAGAAATCACGGATGTGGTCAGTGCAAAGGTACTTCGTTGCATGATTTCATCAATGCCTTGCAATGTGGCAAAAAGTCTTCCGTTGTGGATCGTTTCCATTTCTTCATCCAGATCTAGTCCCCTAGAACCCAACAAATCCACCTCATGAATCAAGGATAACAAAAATTCGAGGGTTGAGAACAACAAAAGGAATTTTGCGACAAAATTTTAGGGGTACATATAAATCCGCATGGGACTTCTCTTCTACTTCATCTTTCTCTTCTTTCTATCCACATGGTTGGATATATAAATAGAAACCTTGATCCATGCAAAAATCATATCATAATTGGTTCTACTCTTGTAGGATGAGAGGAAGAAAGTGTTTTCATGATTCATCAAGTTTTCTTAGTATTCTTCATTGATTGAAGGTAGAAAGCAGAAGTGAAGTCGAGGGACACTCATGTTGTTGTAAATCACCTTGATCTTGGAAGAATTTAAGCACACATGTCTCTTGTATACCTTTTGACATCATCCACTTGCATCAACATCAATTTATCACATCCATCCAACCACATTTAACTCATCATCTCCCACACTTAATTTATATATCATCATCATTCACCACGCCCACTTATTCCTTTCATATCCATACATAGTTATCCTATAAGTGAATAATTCATTATCATTGATTATCACCACAATTCAATGTTAATTTTCATAATAGTTTCATGTATTCTCTGTGAAATGATCACAAATCTATGTTATAAAGGCTTATAAGGATTTACTACGTTTATAGAATGGAGTTCATAATTTTCAAAAAAATCAATGGATAAAATGTTTGTCAAAAATACATATTTAGATTTATTTATTATTTATCAATATTCCTATTATCTTAAGAATGAAATTGTGATTTTTGTGGAATTTCTTTTATGTCAAGTTCATAAAGAAAATAGTTCTGAGTCAAAAATAAAAATGATAATTTATTTAAATATTTTAACATTTTTAATGATTATTTTAATATTTTAATATTTCAAAAATGTTTTAATATTTTTTTCTTCACGAACATATTAAATATTTTAATATTTCATATTTTTTCAAGTCTTCCTAGAACCTTGTACCATGTTTGTGATCGGCCAAATGAATAGGAAGAGAGAGAAACATCAAAGAAATGAGAAAATAGATTAGTTCAAATTGCTCCAGCTTCAAACGATGATATCTAAGGATCCATAAGGAATTTTAGGCTGAAATTTTGAGGGCGGCTCTCTTTTTTACCTCCTGTATCCTTCCCAATCTCATATCTATAAAAATGCACCTCCAGACTTTCTTCTCAATTATGATCCGGCGAGTGATTTTCTCATTGAAAAATTCATTTTGGTCCATTCTCGCATTCCAAGAGAAAATCTCATTCAACATTTCTCCATGTGGATTTGACCCTTGATTGTCTTTATGTCATAGGGACAATTATAAATATTTTTTTGTAAACCGGATGCCATAAAATGACATTTCCTTTTATCAGATTTGCCAATTGGTTTTTGTTGCGAATGTGCAGGTGTCGTTGAACTAGTGAATTTTAATTTTGTTATTATTGATTTTACTCATTCATTCACACATTTTTTTAGTACAGAAACGCTTCAAAAGATGAATTCTTATGAATGAAGAAGAAAATAGCATAAAATATTATCACCTTGTTGTAGTTATGGTCGTGAAGATGGGGAATGTTAGGGAATGGAGGAGGACAATGACATGCATTTTGAAAGAAAACATGATCATTACAGTGGAAAATGAAAGTCCTAAAAATGCAAGTATTTGTTCTTGATATTTGTCTATGTGTTTTAATGTTGATCATTCAGATGAAGATTGCCCGTTCTTGACATATCATAATGGTGATCATCAATCTAGCTGTCAACAAAAGCCAGGCTATTGACATCCTCAAAACAACATGCAATATGAAGTAAATAAGATGTATTTCAATACAAATGGAGAATGCCAGGAGGTTGAAGAAGTGAATGCCATGAATTTCGACAAACTCCAAAACCTCTAGAATGCAAGAGGGAATTGAGGCAATACCAACTAGAATGGTGGACCACGACATCCATTTAAACAGTGATCACAATACTCAAATCTTGAATCTCAATCTAAATATCAACCTTGATTCAATCTATACCCGTGAATAAAAAAGCTTTAACAAACCTACAATGCAATTGATGAATAGAAAATTCAGGTTATTAATCCCATTCTAAGGCTTCTAGTTTCTAAAACAATATTTATAATTTTCTTTACAAGCACATTGTGAGCAAGGGTCTAATTCACAAGGTGAAAGTCTTAAATAAATGTATTAGATTGTTTTATTTTTTGTAGATTTGTATCGTTGTTTTACGAATTAAACCTAATTTAATGAAATAAAAATAATATTATTAATTCAAAATTTTTTGAGGAAGATGATAAAATATTTATCTTAATGGTTGATTGTGTCGCATGAGTGAAGTGGATCAGATGAATAAAATACAGCCTCTAGATGAGACTTATATGGTGACTAATACGACCTCTTTTGCGACATAGTAGGGGCAAGCAGATTTACAATCGTTGGTGGTGACAAAAATGAGATATATATGCACAGACGAGGTATATATTTTTGGTGAAAGAGGCATAAGATGAAAACTTAGGCTATCGACGATAGTAAGATAAGAAAAAGAGTTCTGAAGATGTGAGTCAGACAAAGATGAATATAACACTAACCTCGTAGCCGTGTGCCCAACTAGCCGAATGGTGTTTTCTCTTCACACATATCAATCTAAAAATTGCTTCTTTAATCATTTGTTATTGGAATGCAACAATGGATCCGATCAAGATTCTAAAAGAGCAAATGACTTTGCTAAATGTAATTAGGAATAAAATCCAAGAGTGCCTTTTCTACAAGGAGGGGGTTCTACTTATAAATCAAAGTGGTGGATGCACAGAAGAGGTAGAGATGGAATACACTCGGATTTTCAGCCTGAAATGCCATTTGGATTGTTAGATATCATCGTCTGAATTTGGAGCAATATGAGACATATAACTTTCAATTTCTCTCCCTGATTATTGTGGTGGGTTGCCAGTGTGGCTATAAATTCTAGGAAAGTGTAGAAAAGTCAAATTTTCATTAAAAATATTTTAAATAAATTTATAAATATATTTTATGACATGTAAAATTATTTATCAATGAATTTAACGTTGAAAATTAAAAACAAAACTAAAAATATTATCCTAAACCATCAAAATACAAAAAAATAAAAATTTGAATATATCCTAAAAATATAACAAAAAAATAAAAAACATTTTAAAAGAAATCCAAGTATATATTTCCTGACTTATTAAATCATTTTATCTGTGAAATTACTGTCATAAAAATATGTTAAGATACCATCAAAACAAGAAATTATTGTCATATTTTATTTGATGGTATCTTAAAAAATTCAGTAATTCATCATTAACATGTAATAATTCATTTAAAATTTAATAACAGTAATGTATTGGATTTATTAAAAACATTTTTTAGTTCAATTTACACAAATTTCTGGGACATCACCGAGATCAAGTAATCAATTTATGTATTGGTAATTAATGAATTTTTTTAGAATTTATTAATGTTTTTTTCCATTAGCAAACATGCATTTATTATCAGGATATTTCTAAAACAAAAAAAATTGCAGTTTTGTCCTCAAAGCCCATCACGATAAGCAAGTTAAGCAACCAAGTTAGTAGACGACTTTAATGTTAGCCTGGACAATAGTAGTTGCTTAGGCCATTCTAGTTTTAATCTAGAACTTGAATGTTTCTGACGTGGGAAAAATTATTGCACGAAAATCTCTTTAATATATCCTTAAGATTAGCACTGAAACATTGATGAAGGGCAGGTTGTAATTGAATTTTTGGATTTTAATGGTGTTTATGTACACCTCTAGTCCCAAAACCTGGGGTTATGAAGCAATGATGATTACCGACTCATTATTCTCTAAAAAATTAATGTAAAAATGTTTTAGTCATATTCTTGGATCATCTGTAGCATCATATTTTACATCATGAAGGGCATTTTTGGTAGAAATTAAATGTTAAATGTATAATAAAATTCCCTTACTCTCATCTTAATAATTTGCTATATCCAGATAGTGGAACCCAATATCAAACATAATGTATCTGATATAACTTTTGATATATAGTATGTGGAAGTATCCAGTCTGATATAGGTGTTTTACACCAACCCAACTATTCATGATATCAGACGCTGTTTGGTGCGTTATCGAATATCGAGACAGATGATAATAGGCAAACCCTAGCTTAAATGAGCGAGAAGGTCAAGAGGCAGTACCATTGACTCTTTGGAAAAACATTCATTTTTCCTTTTTCTCTTGTTTAGATTTTAAAATTTTGAGAATTTATTTTAAAAATTTGAGAATTTGAGATTTTAAAAATTTGAGAATTTATTATTGGGTGTACAAGAAACCCAACTTTTCATTATATCAGATACTATTAAGTCCAATATCAAGTACCCAGAGGGATGCCGATAGGCAAACACTAGCTGAAAGGAGTCCCAAGGAGGAGAGGTATAATTTTGGCTTTTGGTAAAACACTAATTTTGGCTTTTTTGACTCTTTGAAATTTCCAAAATTGGTGAAATATCATTACTTAAAGGACAAACCAGGGGCCTAGAAGTGGACGTGGACGCTGGCCCATAATCCCCACTGGTCGTCTACACCTATCTATTGGGCCCATATCCGTTGGGCCCATTATATATAGCCCGATAAGACTTTGCCCGATCGATCGAAGGCCCAATTTGAACGATCTTTCCGATCGATCACAGCGTTCATATTCACAAGGACTCAGCGCGGGATTGGGGAGCAGAGAGGAGGAAGCGGAGTTCGAAGGTCGAGAGGTAGCATCTATCATCGGTTTACGCGGGATGAAGAAGGAATCTGATGCGAAGAAAGAAGAGGAATCAGAGGTCGGCGAATCTGTACCAGTTGCCATCTTCGTTGAAGTTTTTTTTTTGCTGTTTTTTGTGTTTGATGCCTTTTTTATTGGCGATTCTGTCCTGCGAGGGCTTCAGAATGTTGGGGGAGGCGTCGCTGATGACAAGTACGACGTGGAGGCCGCGGAAGCGCTCGCAAATGATGCTCGGGTGAGTGAATTTGCTTGTTTGATTGGGGAAACTAGGCCTCGAGCTGAGATTTTCTTGCTTTTTTTGTGCTTCTCTTGTTGTTTTTTCAGAATTTGTCAGTTGCCGACGCGGTGCCTATTTACGAGCGACTCGTCGCGGCGTTTCCGACCTCTGTGCGTTCCTCTCTCTGTTGCGACTTTCAAATTCTTGAAGAATGAGGTTTGATGTGCTCTTACTGCTTCTGTACAGGCGAAATTCTGGAAGCAATATGTGGAGGCGCAGATGGTTGTCAACAAAGAGGATGCAGTGAAGCAAGTATTTGCTCGTTGTCTGCTGAATTGTCTTCATATTCCACTCTGGTAACTCTTCTTCCTTTTGTCGTGTTCTTCATGTTCACGATTTCAGAATGTTTTTTATTTTTAATTCCGCGTAAGGGCCGGTATGAGTAGGGATAAAGTGAGGATGCTAGAAGTTGGTAACTTCAAATAACCCTTCGTGTCTTCGCAAGCAATATACATGACTTAAAGACCGATGATTGGGGTTTGTTTGTTTTGAGGGTCGTAGATCAATGTAATCACCGGAACCATCTTATAATCATGTTTATTGCACTATTAACCCTGACTTTTAAAATTCCTCTTAACATTTCTCAAGCTTCTTTGTTCATCAATTTTCTACTAAATATTTGCATTACTGGTGCTCAAGATCAGAAGAAAAAGATAATCCGATCCCGCCTCATGATTTAAGTTCTCTAAACGCCACACTGTATAACATCATTCAATCCTGTTCTGTTCAAGGGGTCGATTTAAACATGAATATTTACTTTCTTGGTTCGAATATTACTCATCATTATAATCCTTATGACTTAATTGGAATCTTTAATTCTTGTGAACTCAACCTTCTCTTCTGTCAGTCATACGAGCTGGGATAATAATTTTGTTTCTGGTCTCGTATCATCGTTTCAACCGTATATTGTTTCTCCTATGTAGGCGATGCTACATACGCTTCATAAAGAAGGTCAATGAAAAAAAGGGCGCTGATGGTTTCGAGGAGACCCGGAAGGCATTTGATTTCACGGTGAACTACGTCGGTACGTCCAAGTTTCATGGAGATGTATGACCTTTCTCAGTTTTATTCTTCAGTAACTATTCTGTCTGGTGCCCATGATTTTTTTGTGGAAGGAATTAGGCATGCGGGCTTTACTTTTGGTTTCCCAGGGTCATTACTTTGAAAAAAACTAGTCTCTTGAAAGGTGATAGATAGGAGAAGTTCTGAGCATCAAATGTATTTTCTTGAATTTTCCTAGTTGAAACTATGATAGGTGTCAAAAATTCAGAAGATCTGGATTCCTGAGACGAGGATTGGGGACAGTGTAAAGGATTAGAGGGAATTTGGGGCGGTATCAGTGCCTGACTCTTGGAAATAAAGTACAGCTTAACCAGATCTCCCGGAAATTGGATCGTTTCCATCAGATTCTTTCTACGGCCTCTTTTTAGTTAAATTCCTAGATCCTGACGGAACCCTATCAAACTACTATCAACTTTATGGATTTTTGGATTCTCGTTTCTTCACCCAAAAGAAGTGTCTGCCTATATTCATTTTGGTGGTGGTCAACACCTGTAGCTATGCCTATTTCAAAAAAAACACCTGTAGCTATACCACTTGGGTATTTTAGTTTCTGATTTCTTTTGTAAACTCTGAAATTTTAAGGACTGCCTTTTATACTTTTGCTAATGAAATTGAATACCCGAAAACAGAAAATTTGTGGTGGAACTACTTTGCTCTCACATTACGGGAATGTGGTACTATATTTTAGAAAAAAACAGGAATGAGGTATTGCAGTAAATGCCAAAGTCAATGAGTCTCCTCGAAATTTGATGGATGTTTTAAACTTTGTTACTTATCCTGTCACATTTAGATGAGTATTCCATTTAGGTAGTAATATTGAGACTGTGGCCAGAAGTCACTACCGTTAATTTCATTCTCCCTTCTTAGTACTTGGTTTCTTTTACCTTTGGTCATCTGCAGTTAATTTGCACAACATGGCGACTGGGATGATTTACAAAATCGTCTGGCATGTGACTTATATTTCTCTTTATTCCGACGATAAATTTATTAAAATATTTAGTCATTGAAATAGATTAATGAACCTTAAAACTTCAAATATTCATTCATTTTGAGTCCAACATTGAAGCCCAATGCTTTTTCAGGTACTGACATTTCATCTGGACCTATTTGGATTGAGTACATTGATTTCTTGAAGTCGCGGCCGGTATGCGTGTTGTTGTTCCCCATTTAGCAATATAATTCCTTAATTGTTTTCATGACTTTTAACTTAGGTTATGACAACTCAAGAGGAATCGCAACGGATGACTGCCGTCCGAAAAGTATACCAACGTGCAATACTGACCCCTAGTCATCATATCGAACAGCTCTGGAAGGATTATGAAAACTTTGAGAACTCTGTTAGTCGTGCACTGGTAACTACAATTTGTTTGAGTCTCCTTTCGAGTTGGCTATCATCTGGAAGATTTTTAACTTGCTAAGTTAGTCATCAGCAATGTCCTTCATTGAATGTAGTGATGTCCGATTCTGCAGTCATGACCATGTTTGTTTTATTTGACAATATTTGATGTTCTACTTGCAATTTTTTCTAGGCGAAAGGTTTGATTTCTGAGTATCAACCGAAGTTCAATAGTGCCAGGGCAGTCTACAAGGAACGGAAGAAATATATTGATGAAATTGATTGGAATATGCTTGCCATTCCACCGACTGGTTCCTGCAAGGTGAAGTTTTACAGTACAAACTTCTCTTCCGTATGACTACAGAATCGAAATTGTGTCTCATTCCTTACGATCTTGATGGAATTTTGGCTATCTGCATCTTTTTAGCATCCCATAAATATATTTTTGGTGACATTTTGTTAAGATCCTCTGCAAGACTTATTGTCAAAGAGGCAAGGGAGCACGATCAGGCCCATCAAAGTGCACCTGTCCAGCCGTTTGGCATGCCCACCCAGATGCCCTTAAGTTTTCTTTCCTTTAGAGTTTATAAATGTCTTGTAAGGACATTTAGGTGGGATTAACAAGTTTTTGTTGTTAACTGAGGTTCTCTAACAGCCGCTGGCTGGGAGCCGCCTTGTTGCATCTGGCAGGGTTGAGGGCCACCATCTATCTCTGCTCTCTTCTTCTTTTTCTCTATCGTCCTACTGATAGGTTCCCTTGCACGATCCGATCACATTTTGTTAGAACCCGGTTTCTCAGTTGAGTAGGAAAAAGGAGGATTCAAGACAGATGCAACAAAATAGTACGTGGCCACCCAAATGGTTCAGAACAGGGGAGAGGGAGAGAGGGAAGTTCAGATAGGGGGAAGCAGGAGTGACGCCCTGGATCGGAGAGCCCTTCACCTAGTAGCCAGTCTGTCGGGAGCTACGGTGCCTGGTGGGAGGGGAAGGACAGGGGAGAAAGACAATACTGATTCTTCACTCCCTATTTCCTCCTTGATCCCTCCTCTTAAGGGGGATCCCGCTCCCGTGACCTCTGCCCTAATAGGCTCTGTTGCAGGTCGCGAGCCCAGAGGTGGCCCACGGGGCTTTCTCATGTAGACTCGTAGTGGAGTCCTAACACATTTCTTCCAAATGGTCACAAAAACTGTGATTTTCGTTTTTCTTTTCTCGGGTTCCCAGGATGCACTAATGCCACACCTTATTATCCTTATTCTTTCAGACTCTATACTCCAGTCCTGGACTGTTTACCATGATCCATACTCAAATCAATCTTGGTCTACGAAATCTTGAACTATCTGGAGCAATTTGCGTTTAAAATGGAAGGAATCTGATAGCATATTGATTAAATGCTTTTTGAGAACAGCGTTGTATCTTTTTTATTTTCTTTCCTGAAGAGTAGGTCTAATATTCTCTGTATGAACCACAGTAGTGAAGTGTGCATACGACATTGACAATTTACCCACTAAATGGTTTTTTCTCTTCTTTGGTGGTTAAAGTTTCCCATAGCTCTCATCGTTTACTCTTTCTGTTTGAGTGATTCCGATGTGATGTAGGAATACGTTTGATTCATTACCCATTGAATAGCCTGTGCCCGCAGAGTGAATTAGATCATGTTACAAACACCATGAACTTGATATTTTATTTGTGTCCCGGGCTTTTTGGAAGCTGTCTGAAATTCATTTTTATCCTGTCATGTTTTCACTTGGCTAGTGTTTATTTTTCAATATTATGGTGTTTGAATATTGTTTAATGAACTATTTGAATTTATTTCTCTTTGGCAGGAAGAACAGCAGTATATGGCTTGGAAGAGATTGCTCGCATTTGACAAGTGAGTCCATTGCTAGATAAAAAGGCAGGCAGTATAGTTACCTTTAAACATCTTTCCAAAAAAAATAGTCACCTTTAAGTACGAAAATTTGCCGTGTACTAAGATAATAATCGATTAAAATGTTAATGATATTTCCTGACTGGACAGCGGTTCTATCCATTATGATGTTTAATGTTTACCCTTTCGGTTTTTATCTATTTGGTGCACCAGCTTTCTGCATCTTTTCATCATGATATTTTATGTTTACACTTTCGGTTTTTATCTATTTGGTGCACCAACTTACTGTATATTTTCATCATCGGTGACATTTACTAATGTATGGTTTACCTATATTTTCCCGTTTGCTATTTATATGACACATTTTTGTCGCTTTTATTTTCCTTTCTCTTCTTTTCCAGAGGGAACCCACAGCGAATCGACAGTGCTTCATCAATGAAGCGTATTACTTTTACGTATGAGCAGGTCATTCTTTGTTTACCCAGTCCTTCTCGAAGCGTCTTTGAGACAGAGTGATAAAATTTCTCCCTTGATTCCAAGGGATAATATTTCGTTAAAATTTCTACATCTAAATAATTCCAAGGGGTAATATTTTTATTGAATATTCACTATTGCTACTAAAGGCTGGCTTTCACATTAATATTCCTTTCAAGTTCTTGCAAAGTTGGGCCATTTTTCCGTTAGCTATTTCAAATGTGGAACAACCAATTTGGTTCAGACTTTAATGACAGCCTCTGTCTATACCAATAGTGGATAATACTCTTTATTATTGTGATCCGATTTCTGAGCTAGTTTTGGCAGAAGTTTGGCAAGTAAAATATTTTATTGTTTATTCAATTATAATCTTTGGGAGACAGAATAGGACAAGTACGTTTTTGTCCCCCCAAATTTCTGTATCTGTAGCTTCCTTCTCTTCGAAATTCTCACATAACCTATGTGTCTAACTCGTTGTCGCAATTTTTTCTCTGGAGAAATTTAAAATCAAAATTTGCGTTGAAGACATGCGAATGAAATGTGGAAGACTGATAAGATTGTATGATGTATATGAACGTCGTTGCAATTATAGCTTATATTCCTTCTTTTTGAAGCATTTTGTTGTGCGGAAATAATGTTATTTAGTGTATTTCTTTTTGGTTTCTATTAATATGGCTCACAGCGTGCTGATTCGAATTTGCAGTGCCTTATGTACCTCTATCATTATCCCGATATTTGGTACGACTATGCTACATGGCACACCAAAAGTGGCTCTGTCGATTCTGCTGTCAAACTGTTTCAGAGAGCTCTGAAGGCACTTCCTGGTACTACCCGTTTTTGTTTCTTCCTTCAGTCTTCTGTGTAGGTTACTAGATATCATGTGAGCAGAGCTTTATAGTTTGATTTGCTTCCCTGAATAATTAAAAATTATCCTGAATTGTATCATCTTTTTTGAAGAAAAGAGGGAAGATCACCCGCGAAGAGTGATCAACCCAAATCCTGAATTATATCATATTTTTATGCTTCATGTCATGTTTTTCTGTCCTGTACTTCCTCAATCAATAGTCTTTTAATTTTTAGCCGCATCTCCTTATTTTGTCTTTGCATTTCTAGAATCTGAATCATTGCGATACGGTTATGCTGAATTGGAGGAGTCTCGTGGAGCCGTTCAGGCATGATTTATATCTTATCTCCATCATTTATGAATAGCCTCAGAATGTCTTTTCTCCTTCTCATGGCTTGGAAATTAACCTACAGTCAGCCAAGAAAATTTATGAGAATCTTCTAACCTGCAAGTCTGATTCTCCAATGCTGGCCGCTATTCAAGTGGGTATAATTTCGTCTTTTTGATTTTCTTAGCGCCATCTGTATTTGGCCGTTCTTTACCCGGTAGGTCATTGGCATCTGCAGTACATTCGTTTTCTAAGGAGAACTGAAGGAGTAGAAGCTGCTCGAAAGTATTTTCTAGAAGTTCGAAAATTGCCCGAGTGTACTTACCATGCGTATGTTGCTTATGCAATGATGGAGTTCTGCTTAAACAAAGATTCAAAGGTTCGTTAGTATTCATTTTATGTTTCTATGTATCCGATTTTCTCTTTTTACATCCTCATTACAGATTTTGGCCCGTCAGTCTCCGATACCATCTGGAATCTTTAATCGAATTGATGTCCTGGATGTGTGATAACAACATCCCGCGATCCAATCTTTTTTTGTGCTTCTATTTAATTCATAATTTCCGTGTATCTTCCCAAATGTTACAGTTGGTACTTCAAAAGACTGCCGCTGCTACCCAAGTGAAGTTCCGATGAAGAAAATTCACTTCATGCGATCGTTCCTGTGTACCATGAATGAAACTCTTCCAGTCGCTGCCTCCACCTATCCTGTTAGGGTTAGCAGAAAAGATTGGCTAATGCGTTTCTTTGTGGATCACATCTAAAACAAGGGACCCTGTTTTCTTTCCTAGAGCTTTTATTCGATCTATTAATTCTTCATTCAAGGTCGCTCATTTATATCGTGAAAGGGAGTAGTGATACGGCATCACTAGGAGGAGAAGGTGATAAGGTCTTTTGGGGTTTCATTACATGTCAATATACCTAAATAAGAGGAAAGATCTATAGTTTTCCCTCTCTTCCCTCCTCTCTTCCCCACTCTCCCCCAGCTTCTTCAAATCTTCCCCGTTATTATCTAGGATTTAACCTGTTAACTTTGTTCTTGATTCAATATACTGTGTTCTTGGCTAGATTTGGTTAGAGCCCTATGCAGTTTCCAGCATGCCAGACTTTTTGGTATGCCTTCGTTACTTGCAGTGAGAATACCGAAGACCCTCTTGTGAATCTGATTTACTAATTCTATGATGAATCTTTAGATTCTGATCCTAGGCTTGCTGCTTGGACACATGTAGGGCTAGATGGATTTTTGTCCTACATGTTAAACACTGATGTCAGGTGGTGTTCTGTATCATGCGTGCTTATGTTACTGGAATTAGGCCATAATTGATTAGGCCGGAAAAGCTCGTAAAGAGGCGGTTCATCATCGCATTTTTGATGTTGATGATTACTGAATCCCATAGAGCGTGCACAGCCTCATAGTACTGCAGTCCCTCTCTCGTTGGAGGGTAAGATTGAGTAAAAAATCCTGTTTGATTGTTTTACCCCTCATCCACCCACTGATTGTATTCAAGATCTGAGGGAACTAAGGATTTCATCGTTAGGTGTTTAAGCTTGGTGAGTGAAAGAAAACATTTGAAGAGAAGGAGAAACGTATCGAGACTTACTGATGGAAACAACCGACCTTTTTAATTAAGTCTACGCCGTTCTAATTATTGGCCCGATCCTTTACCATGGTGAGTTTCCCATTTATATCCCCTTACACCTCTAACATTCAATCGAGGGCTTCATACAAACTCCAGTTTCTCATTGAAGATGGCTTTGAGAGAAGATTGGAACCAGAAGAATTTCAGGTCCATCTGCATTGCTAACTCGTAACTGTATCTCGATGAGGAATGAGTACTATTAAAAATTGTATTTAAAATTGAAGAACACAATTCTTTTTATTTTGACAGAATCTTGGAATGGTCTCAGAATTCTTGAGTTTTTTTCTGAGATTATGAACCCTACTTTTGTCCGTTCATTTCATTTGTGCGATGGATTAGTTTCTGTGATGTGATGGATACTACTAACCAGACCTTAATGTTCCTTACGATGTTCTCTATTTTTCACCATTGCAGAGAGTTTGTTTTTTTCCTTGTGGAATTTTCCCCCTCTACATCGCATCATGCTCTTTCTAAAACTCTGCTTCGGGGAATGAACAGTTTTATGTGTGGGATTATGCAAAAGAATCAATACACAACACTTAACTGTTTTCATTCAATTTTATGTCGATGAGAGGGTTTAGGCTGATTATCTATAACCTCACGGATATGGGTATTTATGTTGCTAACAAGTCCGTGGTTTTCAACAAGTATAGGCCAATGGAGAACTAAATGGAGCATTTTTGTTAACGATACCAGGGATTTTGATTCTGAATCGATTATCTCTATTTTGATGACTGAATCTCTCAATAAATTCTTCTTTTGTAGGTTGCAAATAATATTTTCGAATTTGGATTGAAGAAATTCATGCATGAACCAAGATATATTCTGGAGTATAAACTTTTCTCATGTTTTCCTATTGTTTGGATCTCTTTGACATTTGACTCTTAGAAATCCACCAATGTTTCCCTTATTGTCGGGTGACGTGTGCTTGTGACGCATGTACACAGATATGCAGACTTCTTGTGTCGTCTAAATGATGACAGAAATGTGCGTGCTTTATTTGAGAGGGCTTTAAGCTCTATTCCTCCAGAAGATTCTAGCGAGGTCAGCAATTAGACCCTATTGAAATTTTATTTTGTCCTCAATTTGTCCGACAAAGTGGGCGAACATGCTATCAAAGTTATCTGCGTTGAATTGATGCCACTTGACGTAGTAATAGTCTCTGCGTCTGGTTTGCAGCCATAAACCATGAAAGATAATTAACTCTAATAGATCTGGGTCACACCCATTTTTTGTTCCCTATCCATGATGCTTTCAACAGTTTTAAGTGTTCGTGAACTGAAGTCCTATCTTTATGAAGGTTTGGAAGAGGTTTCTTCTGTTTGAGCAAGCTTATGGAGATTTGGCGAGCATCATGAAGGTATGTGTTGTTCAAAGTTCAATCTCAACTTTATGTTTAATCTATCGTTGAACTTCCAGATAATACTCGAGGTGTCTTCAATTGTTGGCTCTGAATTTTTTCTAAAAGACTTTTCTACTTCACATTTTCTCTGCAATATTATCTTGAAATGAAGTGAAGATACCTTCGGAACATATAATAGGAAGCATGTGAATTTAAATGGGAAATCAATTGAATTTGCCATCTTGATTTCTGCTTGCTCGGTGGAGGACTGGGAATTTGGCGCCTAAGAAATTAGTACGTTTTGGGGAGTCAATAGATCTAAAAAAGCTAAAAGTCCGTGATCTACCCCTCAAATATGCAGTTCTGACAATTAATCTCACCGTATAACAGTTTGAAATTTTCATTTCTTGCGGCTCGCCAAAGTTATTCATCTTAGTTTCTTGCATTTCGTTCTACTCCTTGGTTGATTTAGGTTGAGCGGAGAAAAAAAGAGGCTTTAGCAGGAAGCGTTGATGAGTCTTCATCGGCGTTGGATTCATCTTTGTATGACGTGATATCTCGCTACAGTTATATGGATCTCTGGCCTTGCTCATCCGAGGAGTTGGATCACTTGTCCCGACAAGAGGTTAGCTAAAAAAAATTAAAAGTATTTTTTTCAAGGTTTTGATGGCGGACATGCATGAACTGCGATACCAGTGGATTGAAAAGAACGCGGACAAGAAGGCAGACAATCGGCCAGCTCTGGCTCAAGTATCCGCTTCCATTGGTAATTATTTTAATTTTTTATTATTTCTCCTAATACTACGAATAATTTTCTTCCTAAAAGATCCTTTTGTACATCCAGTTTCAAAGATGTCCACCCCATCAACCAAGATAACCTACCCTGACACATCTCGGATGATCACCTACAACCCTGCTCAAGTTCAAGGTACATTAATGGGATCAATAAAATTCAGTCGGCTGTAGTAGTCCAAAGAATGTGTCTTTCTTTTCCTTACGTTGGTTTAAAACAGCCAGCGCAGATTCGGTGATGAGAGAGAAAGAGATTCCTGCAGTTCCAGGCGGTATCCCGCCGGCTGTTCCGTGGGCCAGCGCGGGTGCAAGGAGGACTCTTGAAGAGATCATTAAAATGCTTCCTCCAACCCTCGCCACGTTTATATCTCAGCTGCCCGTTGTGGAAGGTACTCCTTTATGCAGAAGCCTCCTTAACGTGTTTGTGAACGATGGCGGCTCGTCATTCGTCTTCGCTGACAGTTTGAATGAGGGCGACAATTTCGTCATCGTCATTTTTATCCTGAATGCAGACGGTGACGGTTTCGCTATCCCCATTGGTTTCATCATTTCCTGAATGAGGTCAACAGATGGAGATGTTGAGATAATCGTCATCGTCATCCAACTTCCGGATTGGCGACGACGATTTCGTCCTTGTCTTCTTCCAAGAGGATTAATGTTAACTCGTCATCGTCGTCTTTGGTTACTAAGTTACTGGTATAGAGTAAGAACTTGTTTACAAGCAGGGCCGTTCCCAAACCCAGAGGTGGTGCTCTCTGTGCTGTTACAAGGGAGTGTTCCCTCGGGGCCAGCCGGCAAGGCCATCTCTTCGTCGCAGCGTGGACCAACTGGCCCCAGCGCGAGTGACCCCGCCGCTAGCGCGTCCTCGCAAAGGCTGCGCCGAGACGCTCCATCTGGGAAGAGAAAGGACCAAGATCGTACGTCCCCCCCTTTCTCCACACAGATTAAAACCCCAAACGTTCTTGAATTATGATGGGTTGAGGTGACTGTGGTTTTGCACAGGGCAAGAAGACGACGACACGATGACGGTGCAGAGCCGGCCGCTGCCCCAGGACGTGTTCAAGATCAGGCAGATCCGGCGTGCCCGTGGCGTGAGCTCGTCCCAGACAGGCTCTGTCTCGGCGAGCAGCGCGTTCTCCGGCGACCTCTCCGGCAGCACCGGGTAAAGAACTGAATTTGGATTATTGCTCTTGTAGAAACAAGGACACAAGGAAAGAATTCATTGAGGTGATCACTCGAGGGCTCGGAGATCGCGGAGGACGGTGGCCATCTCAGGCCTGTCGGAGGCTGGGCCGATGCAGCGGAGCGCCACCTGCAAGATGCCGTCGAGGACGGGGGGGAAGCTGGGCGGAGCCGGTGGCGGGAGGAGGAGGAGGCTCCTGTCGAAGCACTCAGCGGCACGGTTCTGTGAAGCGAGGAGCCGAACCCAGTCGGTGAGGTCGACGAGGCTGGGGTCGCCGGAGACGATCTCCGCGGCACTCCTACCAGTGATCAGCTCCAGCAGGACGACACCAAAGGCGTAGACGTCACTCTTCAGCGACGGGCAGGGCTTGCTTGTGGCGGCGAATTCCGGCGGACGGTACCCGAGCGCCCCTGCATTAAGCACCTGGTCCGCCGTCCCAGCTGCAGTGAGTATTCGATGCAAGCTGAAGTCAGACAGCATCGCCGCCGCCTCCCCGACCAACACGTTGCTTGACTTGAGGTTCCCATGCGGGACTCCCCTCTCTCCATGCAGGTAAGTCAGCCCCTTTGCCGCGTCCACCGCTATCCCCAGCCGCCGCTCTGCCGTCAGCGGCTGCAACTTCCTCGTCTCCCACTCTGCCATGCCAACTTACATTAGAATTCAGCAAGTAGAAGACGAAGATCATCATCATGATCCAGATGATGACGATGATGATGATGAATACAATGATAATGATGATGATGACAATGATGATGTTGGCAATGATGATGATGATGATGAAGAAGACAATGATAATGATGATGATGACAATGATGATGATGATGATGACGACGACAATGATGATGATGATGATGATGATGACAATGATGATGATGATGACAATGATGATGATGACAATGATGATGATGATGATGATGATGATGATGATGATGATGATGATGATGATGATGATGATGATGATGATGACGACGACAATGATGATTATGATGAAGACAATGATAATGATGATGATGATGATGATGATGATGATGACGACGACAATGATGATTATGATGAAGACAATGATAATGATGATGATGATGATGATGATGGCGATGGCGGCGGCGACGAAGATGAAGACCTGGACAAAAACGAAGGCGAAGACGAAGACTAAAATGATGATGATGATGATGCTTTGGCGCAGAGTTGGGAGGGTACCAGAGAGATGGGTGGTGAGGGAGAGGGCAGGGAAGTAGTCGGAGATTAGGAGGCGCTCGTGGTCGCGGGGGCCCCAGTAGAAGGCGCGGAGAAGGACGATGTTGGGGTGCTTGACGTGGCCGAGCTTGCGAGCCTCCCGGGAAAAGTCCTTCTTGCCCTTGCTGATGCCCTCCCGCAGCCACTTCACTGCCATGACGTGCTCCGCCGTGGCCGGTGCCGCCGCCGGCAGCGTGGCGCGGTACGTCGTGCCATGGAAGCTCCTGCCAATGATCTCCGCCGGCGCCCGGGAGAGCTCCTCCACCGAGAACGAAAGCGCGCTGTCGAGAAGATGAAGCTCACCCATCAGCTTGTCCGGCGACCGCACCTCCGGCGACGTCGTGAACAGCGACGACAGCGGCGACTGCTGGGCCGCCTCGTCCCGGCCCACTAATTCTCCTTCTTGTTGGGCTTCTTCTTTGTGGGCCGCGGCTACTTCTTTCTGGGCCTTCTCAGGTCGTCGCCTTGGGACAGTGGCCCAGTAGAAGACCAGCAGGAAGAAGAGGAGCGCCGCCATGGCGGCGGCGGCGAGGCCGACGATCGCCACGATCCTGATCGACCGCTTCCATCGGTGACGGCGGCTCGCCTCGTCTCCGCCGCCGGCCGCCCTCCGGGGTAGAATCAATAGAGAATTGCCCGGGAAGAAGGCCGAGTCTGGAAATCCCAAGAGATTGCTGGGGACTCTGCCTGAGAGATTGTTGCTGGAGAGATCCAGCGAGGTGAGCCTGCTGGAAATTCCCCCTGGAATCTCGCCTTCCAGTCGATTGTCGTGAAGATCCAGCGATTGAAGAGCCTTCAGATTGCTAATTGTAACCGGAATTGGCCCGGAGAAGTTGTTTCTCCCCAAGTCTAGCAGCCTCAGCCCCGCCAGATCTCCCATCTCCAACGGGATGAATCCCCCCAGAGAATTATCCGAAAGATCGAGACTCTGCAAACTGTAATTTTGAGGCGTACCCGTTTGAGAACTCGGCAGCGGGATTGAACCCGTCAAGCTGTTTCCCGAGAGATTCACCTCGGATAGCCGGAAAGACTCGAAGAGAGTCTGCGGTAGCGGCCCGAAGAGCTTGTTCAGGCTCAAGTCGAGAACTTGCAGCTCCCTGTACGTTCCCAGTACTGCCGGGAGCTCCCCCTGCAAGGAATTGTTCGAGGCCTTCAAGGAGACCAACCTCAGGAAGAGACTGGTGTTCTTGGGCAGCGTGCCTTGAAGAGCATTGGAGCTCAGATCGATGGCCTCCACGAAGTTTCCCCAGCCTCCGACTCGTGAGAAGTTTCCTGAAATTCTGTTGCCGCTGAGATCGACGGAGGCGCAGCTCCCCACTCTCAGCGGAAGAGAACCCGTCAATTTGTTGGAGGAGAGATTCAGAATCCTCAGCGTCGTCGAAGTGATGCTCCCAATCGGCCCTGAATTTCAATCAATGCTCGTGAACCCAGATGAGGAAAAAGGGAAACGAAAAAAGGGTTCTTTGAGCATTCTAAAAATCTTCACCTTCGAGCGAATTACTGCTGAGATCGAGATGACCCAGAGTCAACGAACCCTCCTTCAGCAAGAAATCTCTCAGTGGCCCGAAGAAGCGGTTGTGGTGGAGCAGTAGAACTCGCAGAGAAACGAGAAAATTGAAGGAAGGGATCTGGCCCTGCAGCTGGTTATGGCTGGCGTCGAACACTTCCAAGATATCAAACAGCGGCATCTGGTCCGGGAACAGTTCCCCGGAGATCTGATTATGGCTGATGTTCAAGTACTTGATCGACCCGAGAAGGGAGGAATCATCAGGCAACGATCTGAGACTCCCGGTGAAGGCATTCCGACTGAAATCCACTCTCACCGGAGCCTTCAACAGTAGAAGACATCTCTCAATCTCCCCCGAGATGGCATTTCCTGTCAAGTCGAGGAAAGCGAGGTTCTTGAGATTGCCCAAGGAAGCGGGCAGCAACCCACTGAAATTATTCGATGACAGATTGAGGGAGACCAAGGTCTCGATCATTGTCAATCCCGCAGGGATCTCCCCAGAGAAGAAATTATCCGACAAGTCGAGGAAAGCGAGAGAAGGAAAGGTCCCCAATTGGGGGAGGACGAGCCCGGAGAGGCGATTGTGGCTGAGGGACAAGTTGGAGAGCATCTCCATGCCCGTCAAGGCGGAGAGATCGACCACTCCGGTGAGATTCATGAAGTTGAGAGAGATGGAGACGATTCGACCGCTGGAGCATTGAACGGCTTGCCAGTCGGTGGGGCAATCGTTGGAGTTGGGGAGACTCTGGGCACTCCAGGATTCGACTGGCCCGCCTGGCGGATCTTGCTTGATCCCGTTCTTGAACTCCAGGAGGGCCTCGTAGTCGGATATGGCCTGCCCGCTGGAGGCAGAGAGTAGCAGAACGAGTATGAAAGCGATCTGCATTGCTTCTGCTGTTCTCGCCGACGACTCCGCTCTCTCCGCCGCCGTCGGCCTTCCTCCTCACTGTCATGGAACTCGAACCACACCCCCTCTAGCCTCTCTCTACTCCACTGGAGAGAGGTATACCGCAATTTTTTAATTTTACATAGTTTATTGTGCTCCGGACTTATTCAACATCCGTTGTCGTCTAGTCCGGTTAGGATATCTGGCTTTCACCCAGACGACCCGGGTTCAAATCCCGGCAACGGAATTCTTTTTGCAGAAACACAAACCTCTTTATTTTTTAAAATTTTGCCGTTTTTTAGTTATTTTCGAACTTTCAAATTTTCGCGCATTTGTCCAGTTTAATAATGAAAATTTATCTTTTAAAGTAGTGTCCATTCTTTGCGGATTTTCTTTGCTCGCATGATTGATTTTTTATTTATTTATCCGCTCTCCTAGCGGATAATATGATTTAAGTGTGACTTTCTCCGGATGATTTATTATTTTCAATTTAAATAAAAAATCATCTTTGTAAACGTTCATTCTGTACGGATGTCCTAAACTCAAATGGTTTATCTCTTTTTATTCATCCGTTTTCCGTAAACAATAATTCATCTTCTGCCATTGTCCACTTTAAATATTAAAAAGTATTTTTTAAATGCCCATTCTCCAAAGATTTCCTTAGTTGCCATGAGTCATTTTTCTTTTATTTATCTGCCTCCTAACGGGTAATTATCCGGGGGTGAGTTTCCTGCGACGCATTTATTGTTTTCAGTAATAAATAATAAGTCATCTTGGCCCATTGCCATTGTAACCTTAGACATCTGGTACAATTTTTTTTCATGAATGTGACAAAAAATAGTAATAAATCGTCTTTCAGGAGGACATTCTCTCTCTCTCTCTATCAGTCTATCTATCGATGTATATCTCTCTCTAGTAATGAATTAATAAATGTTTTTTTTAACAGCACGTCTGTCACGTGCGAATTCCCCTCTGGTTTTCACCCCATCTGACAAAGGAGACAGAAGGCTCACGTGGAAAGAAAAAAATTCGTCCTTTTTTTCTCCCAAGTTGCCATTAACGCCACCGCCGCGACTGCCGTGTCCCCATCATCACCCACTCTCTCTCCTCTTCTCTCTCTCTCTTTTCTCTCTCTCCTCCGCCACAGTCAAAACGGAAGAGAGAGAGCCTGGCAGACAGGTGGGATAGATCTGCCCCCCAATTGTGTTTTACTTCTCCCCCTGGGGTACGTGTTCAACGGAGCCGTGGACGCGTAGGCGGTAGAGGCAAGTGTGGGACGAGCTGCCGTGGTTGGACGTGAAGTTGAACCGGACGACGTTGACAGGCCGCCCGGGCTCCACGTGGAAGGTCTGCACGTTGCTCTTCTCCAGATCGTAGACGAACTCCGCCAGCAGGCGGCCCTCGCCCGTCTCCTCGGGCCACCCCATCAGCGTGCACTCTCTCGGCGCACTCGACCGGTCGTATGCCACGCTCTGCGCCAAATTTTCAAAAAAAAATTCTTAAAGGCCAGCCCAAAAAGCCCAATTGCACATTCATGACCAAACCCGTCAACCGTCATCCGTCATCCAAAATCTTGTAGTTGTAGGTGGTGGATGATGCAGAGGGCCATGGGAGTATAATCCCTGGCACCCGACGGAGGAACGGGACGTAACAGAAGGCACGAAGGCTTTCATTCCGTTTTCCGTTCAAGGTCGCGACGGGTGCCAGTTGACTGCAAGGGATGAAATCTCGTCGAGCCGCACCTTCAGCGGGTTTAAGGCACGAAGGCTTTCATTCTGTTGACGTATGACTGATGATAGTAAGGGACGGAACGGATGATGGATCTTCATCATCTGTCTGCGAGTCATCCGTCATCCGTCACCCACCATCTTATAGTTGTAGGTGGTGGATGATGCAGAGGGCCATGGGAGTATAATCCCCGGCACCCGACGGAGGAACGGGACGTAACAGAAGGCACGAAGGCTTTCATTCCGTTTTCTGTTCAAGGTCAAGATGGGTGCTAGTTGACTGCAAGGGATGAAACCTCGTCGAGCCGCACCTTCAGCGGGTTTAAGGCACGAAGGCTTTCATTCTGTTGACGTATGACTGATGATAGAAGGGACGGAATGGATGATGGATCGTCATCATCTGTCCGCAAACCTAAATTGATGTTTTTGGGGTGGTCTATGCTGGCAGATACGTCGTTGACCGGAGTTTGCAGACGGTTGACATTTTCGGCATCATCGTCAACCGTCGGTCAACGGTGCCATCAAGCTTGAGATTGAAGGAATTACCTTGGCGACGTGTTCAAGGGTGACAGAATCTGGAATTATAGCCTTTCTGAGCCTAATGTCAACAAACCCAGAGCTCCCCCGCAAGGCAAAGCACTGGCCGGGCTCGCCGAAGCTCGGCTGCAGCATCTTCTGCGCGTTGCCGCTTACCGCCGCCCGCCCTCTAATCAACTGCCAAACGCTCTTCCCCACGTAAGCCTCCGAGTGGCGAACGACGACAGCTCCGCCCGCCGCCAATGCATAGTCAACTCTCCCCAGCCCATCAGCCTCGTGCTTCTCTAATTCCCTCTGCACCACCTCCCTGGCGTACCTCCTCATCTCCTCCAGCCCGACGACGTATCTCCCTTCACTGTTCTTGAATCCCAGTAAGAATTCCTCAAACTCGTCTCTTGAAACCAAATTCTCTTCCTTAATTCCAGCGAGAGAAGTCTCCAGGCTTTGACTGCGCAATTCCAGCTTCTTCAATTCAACCTGCAACGATGAGATTCTCTCATCGATCTTCTTGAATGTCTCTTGACGGAGGGTCTCGGACTCGCTGTTGACTCTCTGATCAAGAACTTCAACCTGGAATTGAATCATCTTCGTCGTTTTCTTAAGGGAGGATTTGAGCTCGGAGAGTCGTTCTTCGAGATCCAGACTGGCGAATGGCATCTGGGTCGTGCCGTTGGAGTGATCAGCCCATCGATAGATCGATCGGCCGAAGAAGAACAAACCCATCAACAGCAGAGAGTTCTTCGTGAGAACGCTCAGCACGGTCAACCAAGCGGGCTTGTCGCGTCTCGAGAGGGATTTTCTGCGTCGTGGGGAAATTCTGCCCTTGATGGAATGGGGTGAGACTTCCCCTTTCATCCCACGGCTCAGATTCTTCCCAGGCGCGATGGGGATCTGAGCAACGGCCGGGATCGAGTTTTCCCCGTTTTGAACGGTATCAAGAACAGCTCCATCAGTCGCTTCCACGACTTGCCTCCGCCGCGGTTCCGATCGCGAGTCGGAATTCACAGCCGATCTTGTGTCATCGTCAGCCATGAAGGCTCACCTCACCTGTTTCGACACCGGCATAGACAAAATTCAGCGCATTTTCCAAGATTCATCGCAGAAGAAGAAGAAGAACACAATCCCGAACAACAAAAATCCTCAAGAACAATCCGCATTCCACAGATAAGACGACGAACAGAGAGAAACCGACGCGACGAACCAATTCAGAAACTAAATCAGATGGATAAGAAAATTAAACATGCCCTGATTACGAGAAAAAAAACAGCGAAAACCCTAAAAACGCGCCGCCAAGAGTTCAATTCGAAGACGATTAACCAAGAACACGACTGCGAGTACCCTCACCGAGCACCAGACGACGACGAGGAGATCGAAATTCGAACCCCACGCGAAGACGGGCAAGTCGCGCGGCTCACACACGATCTGTAGAGTCGCAAACAGACGATATACAAATTGATAAAAAATACTACAAATATTTTAATACTTTATCTAATTGGGTTAGGCCCATTAAAGCCCATAAAGGCCCAGCCCATCAAGTTGACAAGCTCAGGTAAAACGCCCCCATCACCGGGCCCACCACCCACCTCGCAGTTAGGTGAGAACCGCAAAGTCAATGCCCTTCACATCCCAGACAAACGGTCAACTCGTTGACCCAGCTGACCAGTCAAATATAACCGGCCAAAACCGGGCTCAAAGTCAACCCTCGGGGTCTTCGGTTAGGCTACTTTGTCAGTGTAGAAGGGGGCCGAAGGGTGGGGCCCAGTCAAAACGCGGCTTTGACCAAGCGCTCTTTAATATGAGGCCAGCGGCGAGCGAAGTAGCTTCGTTATCTCACTACGCGAGTCATGTCATATCTGGGCTTCATCGGAGAAGAGGCGACGGCGGCGGAGTTCTACGGCGGCGCCGCCGGTGTCAGCCGGTCGTTGGCGGCGCCGCCGAAGCCGACGTGGCACCCCACGGAGAAGAAGATAAGCAAGCGGAAATCGCGGGCGTCGAAGCGCGCCGCCACCACGTACATCACCGTCGACGTGGCCACCTTCAGAGAGATGGTGCAGCAGGTCACCGGCGGGAGGGTGACCGGCGGCGCTGGGGCGGCAGCGGAGGGCGGCGCGGTGGCGGCGCCGCCGTTCTCGGACTACCTACCGACGCTCGACACGTCATCGTTTCTTCTGGAGAGCTTTGCGGCCAGTTCTCCTTCTCAGGGCTCCAGCTTCAGCCCGCCGCCGCCGCCGCCCATGGACGGCGGCGCCGCCTTTCTCCTTGAGCCGCCGCCGCCGCCGCCACCCGCCGCCTTCCACTGCTTCCCCACTCTAGAGTCGTGGCGCGTCGTGTGACAGAGCCTACTGCCGGCGGCGGCAGTTTTTTCCGGCGGCGGCGCGGCGGCGCGGCGGCGGTCAACATTCCCGGCATGTCTGTACGGATCCCTTACAGTTTTCTCTCTGACGCGGGTTTGACTATTAATGCCTCTGACTCTTCAACGTTGACGGTTGCCTACCCGTTGGTCAAATCTCTGCTTCGTTGAAAGAACTGTTCTTTAGAGGTGCTGAATAGGGTTATAGAGATGGGTAGGCTTTTGTGATGAGACCCACTATTCGTTTTTTGTTTATTAGCTTTTCTGTCTCCCAGCTCTGAACAGTTTATTTCTTGTCTGCACTTGGAAAAACAAGACAGTAGTGAATAGTGATGATGTGATCATGACAGTAATCATGATGGTGAGCTGCAAGAAGATTAAGATGGAGATATACACGCTGGCTTTATATGTTGAGTTTCGCCTCTCTCTGGTTTATGTTGTCTTTCGAGTCTGCATTTACAAAAGTAAGGAGGTGATGACAGATGTAATGACGATGATTACAAGAGTGATTTGATCCCCTACTCTGTAATATGAGGCTGTGCTTACGAAAGTGAGATGATGGTGATGATGATGGCGATGATCATGAAAACAACGATGAAATAAAATGAAGAAGATTAAGAGAGTGCTTTATGTGCTCAAAATATATGTGTCTACGACGTTTCCCAGACAGTGGGACAGTGGAATGAAGGGAGCTTTGTGAAAGACAACCATATGAGCCAACGGAAGATACTAAAGACATCATCTCACAAATTTTTCATAGATATGGTTGGCTAAGTCTAAATTACAATAACGCCATAAAACCCATAATTATATAGTTATTAGTTGCACAAGAAGAGTCCTCTCAAGTGTGTGATGCATCTAGCATTATATGGGCTCAATCAGAGTATGTGGGCCTAGTTCTTGAAGTCTTGGCGTCTAATATCTGCATATGGCTTTGGTCCTCACATAGCTGAGCTGACAATGATATGGAATATCACAATTTGGGATATTGGGTACTGGCTGCATCTGTTGATGATATTAGAGGATGTAACACATATCATAAACTAATATATTTGACAATTAATCATATATACATTTTTTTTGCAGTCAAAATTCTCAGCCAGTTTATGAAACAATATTTTATGGTCCATTATGAGTCATCTATCGGTCCATTAGATCCATTAAGGGCTTATGAGAACCTGCATAGATCAAGTGAGCTTTTAGAGAGAGACTCATCTACATGCATCATAGTCATCTTCCTATAAAACCATATTTCTGTTGGGTTCTAGAGGCCTAGATCTGGATGAACAAATCAAAACGATGCGCAGTGGAAGACTCTTTGCGAATCGAACGACATCAACAAAAACATTGAAACGGCGTACCTTGCACGAATCTCATTCGTGATATCTTCGATCCCGGAGCGAGACGAGTCGAGATGCTCAAGTGTGCAGCCTTTAGACGTATCCACGCGGTCCTAGGCATGTCGGATCTCCTCCTTCTCGTAGACGAGCCCCATTCTTTCTCCGTCGGCGTCGTTACGTCGTCCTGATCACATCAGGGATGGAGAGGGGGTGTGGGGAGAGTGGAGAAGAAGGGGAAAGGCCCCTGAAAAATTCTGGCCTGGATGAATTTCGTTTAGGGCCTTCCCCTATTTATACTAAGTGGGTATTTTTCATAAAAACCCCTAAAACTTAAATATATCTTCCAACGTCCAAAAGACCATTTGCGTGTGACCCTCTAGGCCCATGTATCAGTCTAGTTAACGGCTCCAGCGGCCCAATAACCTTTATTGGCCTTCCAAATTAATTAACTATATCATCATATAGATTAATTAATGTTGGATCGATTTAACCCAATCGATAGGTCGAGACTCCGACACGTGGGGTGCCAAGCTACACCTCGTGTCCTAGAAGATACAAAGGAGTGTGTATCGACTCACTCATGGAACCTGTTCGTCATTGGTTACCGTGTATGTATAATCCCTCATCCACTTGACGCTCCTTAGACGACTTAGGGTATGGTCAACTGTCAAACCCTATTCGGTCATCCGAGTTAGTACTGATGCATTCAGAAATCATCGGAGAACTCTTCTCTGATATTTCATTGCCTTGGCCAAGGACTTCATCGCATCATCTTCCTTGAGCTGTCACCTCTTATACCGAGGGCGGATGATCCCATCTTGACCACTCAATCGTCTTCGTGAACTTCTTGATGTACCCAAACTAAGACCATTTAAAATCCCATGATTAGAGACTCATTAGCCATCACCAAAGTACAACCGTCCGTCCACAATACGTCTTTGGTGTCTTAGGTCTAAGGGCCACTTACACAACTGTGACGTGAATCAACTTGATTGACAGTTTGGTATAATACCATTCAGGGATTCGTACGGATCAATTTAGTGAACTCTTTCCACTAAAGAGCACCCACTATCTATCCCTAGTGTCTCCACACTAATGGCTATGGGAACCGCCATACTCATCATATGAGTGAGGCTAGATAGTGCTATTCTATTCGGATACTTCGATGTCCTTCTCGCGTATCCTTTGAATAAGAATGTTTAGAATACACGCTTAAAGACTTGTGATCTCTGTATTACGATCTCATCATAATTCACTAATTCCGATCATGTATTCATGGACTTCATTATACGCATCACACGTGCACTATAATGAATATGTTCTATTAATGAACATGGAACGAGATGTGGAATGTGTGATTGGCTTGCCAGCCACATATATTTCCATCAATTTCTATTTTGGATATGCTACAGACAATAGAGAGTTCAAGTCCACCTCCAAGAATTACACGTATGTTGTTGGGAATCTTATCCCATGGCACTATTGACACCATGAGGTGGTTTAGTGTTCCTGTGTTAAAGCTGAGTACAGATTGATAGCTAAGACTATATCTGAGATGGTTTGTTTAAGTTCATTACTCAAGACATTGGGTTCTGTCTCACTAGTACCCACGCCTTTCCACTAAGACAAAATAAGAGGTTACCTTTATTGCAAGAAACCCTATCTTTCAAAAGCATACAAAACACACGAAGAATGTTTGTGATTATGTTTGTGATAATAGCTTAAAATGAGTCATATCATACATACTCCCCACGTGGCTTCTTTGATATTCTGGTGATGGGTTTTATTATTGTGTATTGTGGAGTATCTATTTGATTCTGCCACCACCAACGGTTTGAAATGGAATTGTGTAATATAATAAAACATAATAAAATAAACCAAAAACACTAAATCAAAAACACATTCAGGACAGAATCACCGATCTTATAATCAAATTTCTTGCCATTTGTTTCCTTGAACTAGTCTTACTCAGCTATATAGATGTCTGCTCTTTGAATGTGTCCATATGGCCTTAAGTATGTCAAAACTCCAGATCTTACAATTAATATCTAAAACCATAGACATGGGATTTCTCACAGTTCTGATCGCATTGAGAGTGGATGATACTCAAAGAGGGAGGGATGAGGGGCACCTAAGAGAAAACTAACAAGGATATATTTTTCTTGGGGATTTATACTGATATATATATCAAGTGGGCATCAAGCCAAACAGACTTGCATTTTATTTTAGTTTCATTTAAATAAATATTTATTTCTCTATGAAGAGAAAATAGTTCAGCAATCATAAAATTCTAAACATATCCAATGGATATCCAAGAGGAACATCAAACTATCTACAAAGAATATTACAATATTATTGTACTTATATGATAAATGTAGATGATCCTGTGGACATATGTTAGGAGACACTGCATACAAATGGTGTGTGCTTTCAAGTGAAAGAGTTCACTGAATCAATCCATATGAATCCCACAACATCAATTTATCCATAATCAAATCGATTCATTCCACAGATACATAAGTGATCTAATGACTTGAGACACAAATGATACATTGTGCACTGATAAATATGTTTAGACTAAGATGTACACATCTCTTATCATGGGATTCAAACATGGATCAACTCAAATATACCACCAAAAAGTGCACAAAGGTGATCGAGCTGTTTATATGGGGTTGTCTGCCCTTTTGTCACCCGGTCAAATCCAAAGCTGAGAACAATACTTGGATTGAGCGCATGCTAACCTCAACGCTTGGGCATGAACATTGAGCAACCTTCACTTGTGTAGTGAAAGTCTCTTTTGACAGCTTAAGATTGCTTGGAGGTTGAGGAGAGAGGGTAGGGCTAGATATTAACATAAATTAAGGAAATTGTAATATAATAAGCATAATAACATAAAAGCCATAGCCATTACGAAAGGGAAGACCAAAATGCAGGTACAAAAGTAAAGGTATGGGGCACAACTCGTGAACTTGGGAAGTGGAACTATGATGGAGGACCATCTGGAAGATCACGCTTGAGCTCATCAACAGCCGCATCGTGGAGTCCGAGCTGACGCGAAGGACACCAATTTTGAGTATCCAGCTTGACGACAGGCCTCCCAGAGGTCGTTTATTTCTGCACATTTATTTTCTTCATGGATTTTATCGAGGCCCCCTGTATTTTGGGCTCTCAACGTCTTTTTTTTGAGTTTTGTTTGGTCCCTTAGGGGAAGTCCTCCACTTTGGACATTCCCCCAATTGGGCCCATTAGGGCAACCCTCCCTACCCTATATAATGGAAGGTACGCCCGAATAAACAGTCGGAATTCCATTAATGAAAATTGAAAATTAAGTGTATTCTCTCTTGGGGTTCCCCCCTCTCCATCATGGAGATTTATCTTATTGCTTTCTAGAGTAGTCTCGAGGATGACAACGTCAGAAGACCCACCGCCGCCAATTCACCGCCACGAAGCCATTACCGCCGCCCGAAGAACAGCGGTCACGATCAATGCCATTGCATGCCCTCGTCCGTTAGTAGAAGTCAGTAACGTCCCCACTCCAGCGCCGTTACAGCAGCTGCCGCCGCAGGAACAACACTTGTCGCCCTTCTCACCATCGCGTGCTTGAAGACCACCGCCACCTTTGTCGGAGCTCTAGTCTCCCACAGTTGCTGGCGCTCCCGCTCGCAGCTGTCGCCATAGTGCTGGCCTCCGCTACTGCGCTTCCATCCAAGATCGCCGCCATTTTGGCCGTTTGCTGTGGCTGCACCCGCACCCGTTGCCCTCACAGCCGCCAGGCACAACCTCGCATGCTACCGCCACCCTAACATGCACCAGCCGCGGCCCCGTGCGGACACAACCCTAGCAGCCGCCAGCCGTGACCACGCCCGTGGCCAGAGCCCTAGTAGTTTCCAGCTGCAGCCAGGATCGCGGCTGCCTCCCTAGCAGCCGCATGCCACAGCCACGCCCGCGGCTGCAGCACTAGCGGCCGCCAGCTACATCCACGACTGCAGCCACCGCCCTAACGACCATCGTGGCCGCCCTAGCGCAGCGTGACCCAAGGGGCCGCTAGTCGTGGCCATGCCTACCACCGCGACCACGCCCGCCAACGCCAGCCGCAACCTAGTTCACTGCCACTACCTGCGGTAGCCATCCGCCAGCCACCAGTCGCCTTGCCCATGGCCCGCCCATCAATGGCCGCCGCTGCGCTGCCGTCGTGCCCATCACTCTGACCTTCGCCGCGGCGCGCATCATCGCCATCGGCCGCTCATCTACTGCCTGGAAATTATCATCATCCCTTGCAGTCACTAACCAGCCGATCGCGTCGTCATTGACTGATCTCGTGTTTCTCTTTGCCATCGATGGTTATGCCTGCCTCGAGCATCCAAGCATGGGCCCGTAGGTCACACAACTCTTCCCCTATATTTTCACTATTATTATCTTCATCAGTGCCGTCCTCGTCTGCTCCGCAGCCAGAATTTTTGAGTCGTAGTATTAGCTAATGAACTCGTGTTTGGGAATCTTATTCTCGGTGTTGGATTTGTATCACTCTCGGCGATGGTCGTGGATGCTCACGGACAGTGATTGTTCCCCTCCCGTTGGCCTTCGAGCTGATTACTCGGGTATTGGGAGCCTGTCGCTGCCCTAGACCTCTCGTGTTGTTACTCTGGCCTTACCCTTAGATTCGCGGCTTATTTCATATATTTTCATTGATTTTACTTCGCTTGCATCATGTCCGCATTGCTGCATATATGATCGTACGCTCCTCCCTGTGGTGTAACACGAGCTGTTTAATCCTGGTGCCCTTTGTGTTACATCACACTCTTGCACCATGAGGCCCTCAGCCCCGCATGCCTGCACACTTGTGGGCATCCTCACTACAAGTGAGCCCTCAGGACGGGTACCACGAGCCCGTGGGCCATGGCCCTCGGTGCATCCACCTATTGGTTGTACCATACGCCCTGAAGTCTATCCATAGTACCCTTAAGTTTCTTGTCCAGCCTTGATACTCCACATACCACCAACAACCGTGCTGACATCTATACGGCTTTGGTACACATTGATGCCACTTTGCTTGGCGCCCCAAGCCTCGGTGCCTACGCACCGCAATACTATGCGTAAGGGTGCCCCGCACCTTGTAACCATCTCAGCGATACGTGCGACATGCCTTAATCTCCTGGGGTGATACAACCCACTCCTCAGCCTTGTGCGCACAATGCCTGGGGCCAGCACCGGGGCCCGCACATCCTCGACAGCCTGCGCATGCAGCGCGTGTAGCCTGCACACACAACCTACATGGCACATGGATGGTGCATAGCGCTCCCGCCTCTTCAGTGGCCTGAGAGTCTACACACACAACCTACCCTGATATGTTTGCGCGTCAGAGAGGACAAACACCGTGTGGGCTTTGGCTCCAAAGAACTGGGATGGGCATCACCACCTGTGATGCGTGAGGTGTCCACATTGCGAAGTCGGCCTTATATCCCAAGTCCAAGAATGGAGGCCTATCTTGAACATTTAGCACGCATGCCGCTTCTTTGGGGCCTTACATCTTGATATAGAAGGAAATTGATTTGATGAAGAAGATGTATTAAATCCTTGGCCAGGGTTGGGGATGCACTGGACTAGACAAATAAATATATGTAAATTGATGACTGTAACGGTTTCAAGAGTGAGTTCATTTGATACTCTATATCTTCAAGAACACGATTTGTAGCTTGGCATCCCATAGGCTGAAAACTAAAACTATGGATTGGGTTAAGGGGATCCTTAATTAATTAATATATATAAATATATTTAATTAATAAGGTTAATTAACCACCCTTATCTTTTAAGGGATGGTATGCCCTAATGCACTCTTGGACTTCTTGATTTGGAATTTGGAATCAGTTTCTTTCACGTTGAAGTTCCTTTCCCTTTAAGGTTAGAGATCTCAACCTCTAGAATGAACAGGAAGAAAAAGAGCGATGTTTGATCGTCGACCTCCAGTCTTTGCCGCGAAGATTTAACATCGGAACGATAGCTGCCCTCACCGTCACCGGCGACGGCCTGCCCAAGCCTGTGCGAACGCTCTGCCGTGTTGTGTTCACGTTGGATCATAGCAATCACGTCAACCATTTCGCCCATCGGCTCTCTATATCAGAAGACGACCGGTCACTCGCCTACACCATTGATCAGCGTTCCACCCGACCAGCGCCAGTCGCCTGTCGATCTCTGCCAAACAACCGTCTGGCTAGGGTGGTTGTCCTGCATCGGAACCGATATCCTTTCTTCCCTTCGTCGCCAACTGCGCGGATCAATCGTGCCGCCAGAGTAGATCGGGCCGTGATATCGTCCTCGATCTTGATCGTCCAGTGAATCGGTTTTGGTGGACGCCTTGGTCGGCAGCGATCGTCTCGTTCTTGCCACGGACGTTCGCTACGAGATCGACAAGTCTCTGCCTTCATTTTCAAAGACTTGTTGCACTACCGAGTACTCGCCCGTCTGGTGAAAATATCTACCGCCAGACGGTTGTCCACTGTCCGATCTTCGTTTGCCGCCGTTGGCGAACCCTTCCTCCGAGAAGAGGTCCATCTGGCTGCTGGCGCCGGTTAGGCTTCTGTGCGGTCGCGTTGACCGCCCCAAAGTTGTTCTGACCCAAGGGAACCACCCCTTCTCCCCGGTCGGGACTTCTTGGGCCTCCACTACTGGATCCATTGTTGGTCGCTCGTTGACCATGCCGAGCCCGAGAAGAACGAGCTAGCACTACCAAACTCTGCTGACGGACTTCCCTTCGCCGGACACCCAAGTGCCCTAACTATTTAAGGGAACTTACGCACAGGTCACTCTTTTTCCTTCGTACCCCTTTATTTTCTTCGGCTTAATTACCTGTTTCAGTGCCGGAGAGTTATATCTAGGACTAGCCAGCTAATCTTAAAGAATAGGAGTTTTCCTTCTTTGGTGTCGGAGTAGACTCGTTATCGACGACGGTTGTGGACACATACAGGCAGTGATTGCCTCCACGCTTCGTCGGTGTTCGAACAGATCCGTCGGGTCGCTGGGAGCCTGCCGGTCCCTAGAATTCCTCGTGTCATCCTCCCAGTTCTACCGTCCTATTCGTCGGCAATCGAGTGCTCTTCGTCGTTTTTAAATTTGCATCATTCATTTATCACATTGCACTCAGCCTATCTCCTGAGGTGTAAAACGACGAAGAGTACCCGCCGCATCGTGTTACATCATTCAGGCTCAGTCATTCAACTCTCTTGTGGCACCTGTTTTCTAATATCTTCCAATCCTACAATTAGAAAAAAAGATGAAAGATGATGATGAATTGAATGATTCCGAAGGTGATGAAAGCAATGATGGCACTGAAGCAAAAGAAGATTAAGAAATTCATTTATTCTGCTCCAACACCTCACTCCCTGCATTCTGAAACATGTTGTCATTCCAATATTGACTTATCAAAGCAAGAAGCTGAAATGTACTGGATGACGAAAAAAAAGACGATTAAGAGGGTAATTTATGCTCTCTCTTCAAGTAACATGTCTGCTCCGACTTTGAAACAAATCGTCTTTTGATCCTGAACTTACCCAAAGAAAAAGAAGATGACAGACATATTGGTTTCCATGGTGATGAAAATAATGATGCTCTGAAGAGAAGCATAATCATAAGGGCGATCTACGCACCCTACATATGCGGGAACAATTTGCTATTCTGCTCACTGTGAAACATACTGTATTATGAGTCTGTACTTACACAAGTAAGAATATGAAGATGAATGAAATGATAATGAGGAAAAGAAATAAGGTTAAAAGGGTGATCTGCTCACCTCTTCCACTAATGCATCTGAAATCTTGATCCCCCCCACAAAAACATTGACGATGCTGAAAAGAAAGAAACTTATGTGGGTGATATGTACACCCACCATGTAAGGGACCAATGCATCGTTCTCCACTCTATGAAACATGTGGTCTTCCAAGTCTGCAATTACACAAGGAAGAAGATGAAGATGAATGTAATGATGATGACCAAGATAAAGAAGATTAATTTGGTGATTTGCACATCCTCTTCCATTACTGGGGTTGATGTCTGGATCACCCCTCTTCCAGTAGCCCTGTATGGACCAGGACATTGAGGTATACATTTTTTTCTGTTTGGTTTGCTAGAAAATGGGAGGAAACAAGCAAACGTGGTTGAAATAGTTCAATCGATACTGCAGTTGAGCCATTTGTGGGAATCTCTTTCTACAGAATTTATCAACTGCCTACCATGAGTGGATGGATACAACACCGCCCAGGTTATTGTTCATCATTCCATCAAGTATGCGATCTTTACTGCAACATAGTCAGAGGTGAGAGCTAAAGGGGTTGCTCGAGTTTGGGTGATGCATGAGACAAAGTACTTGGGGATTCAACTTGAGATCATTAGGGAACATTGATGGAGACGATCTAGTGCCGAAGACCAGTCTCATCGAGCTCATGGAGTGTGGGCTATTGGAGAGACCTGGCCTTCAAGTATTTGGCCTAGTCAACGGGCCCCCGAAAGTTGACGTTATCTTATTCATGTTTTTTATCACTTCTTTCTAGTTTTGAAGGCAGTGTATGTGGGCCTACATGTTCATATGTATGGTCCTCATTTACGTCTAGAGGACTCAGAGGACCCTTTTAGTGAGCCTCTTTCCCCTTCCCTTAGAGGGGCCCATATTACACCCCTATGAAAAGAGAAAGAAAGGAAGGAAAAGTCTAAATTTTCTTTTATTTTTAATTTTTAGACTTATTTATGGATTTACCACTCCAAATTTGGGTCTTCTCTTGGAACCCTAATTAGTCATCGTCGCTGCTGCTGTCGCTGTCTTCGTATCACCGCTAGTGTGACCGCTAGTGTCACCGCCACCGTCGTCTGCCGCTGCCGCCGTTGTCTGCCGCTGCCACCGCTATCTTCTCCGTCTCATCAAGTTGATTCACATCACAATTGTGTATGTGGTCCTTCGACCTAAGACACCAAAGACGTCTTGTGGACAGACAATTGTACTTTGATAATCATGGGATTCTAAATAGCCTTAGTTCATGTGCATCAAGAAGTTCACGACGATGATTGAGTGGTCAAGATGGGATCGTCCACCCTTGGTATAAGAGGTAACAGCTCAAGGAAGATGATGCGATGAAGTACTTGGCCAAGGTAGTGAAATATCGGAGAAGAGTTCTACGATGATTTCCAAACACATCAATATGTAGTCGGATGACTGATTAGGGTTTAACAGTTGACCATACCCTAAGTGATCCAATGAGCGTCAAGTGGATGAGGGACTATATACATGATAATTGATGACAAACATGTTCCATGAGTGAGTTGATACACACTCCTTTGTATCTTCTAGAGCACATGGTGTAGCTTGGTACCCCACATTTTACCACCAATAAGTAATTAATTTTTATCCATAGATGTAGAGTTGATCTGAATGATCCAACCACATACACAGAAAGAGGTCAAGATGAGCAAATCCATAAAAATTGATGTAAATCTGACTTTTGGATCAAAAGTTAATAATAAATGAAAATTGACAAAGCTGAGCCGTTGGATCAATTTTTATTTATTTAATTTTAAATTTTGAAACACTCGCACTACGTGTCCACTGCTGATTGGTTGGCGAGATTATAAATGCTTTGGCGGGTTCATTCTTGTCGAGCCACGTACCCCACCCTTGAAATAAGATAATAAAATGTTATACATGGCGATTTACACTTACCCATACATTTATACTGCTGTCACCCAGTCAAATGGCACCACGTCACCTCCTGTTTGTGCGCTTTGTATGCATCGTACGGGCGGTGCACTTACCACCTTCAATAGAAGCATCGGCGAATGGCATTGAAGCAATTATAATCTCATCCGACGGTCGAGATTTGGCCACGTGGCCTCGGAAAATCTACTTATTGGAATTTTGCACTAAAACCCCAGAAAATATACATGCGCACAAATTGACTCCACCTAAAAAACATTTTATGCATACGCCCCTCTGCTTTCTCTCTCCTCCATATTTCCTAAAAAAATCATACAAAAATACCAACTAATTGGATCTTTATGCCTGCAATTGGCGACCAAGAGCTGTTTTAAGGGCATAATTGCAATGAAAATTTTAAAAAAACCCCTCCAACTTTTGAAATTACTTTAAAAAACCCCCTATTTTCCTTATACATAGATCTTTTTTTATTTAAATATTCATTTCTTCCTCGAATGAATTCCCAAAAAATCCAATAAAATTCTAAAAAAATCTAGAAAATTCAATAATTTGTCCCACATTAATTGACATTAGAATTAATGTTTAAACATGCTATTTCCATTTAAATCGAATTATTTCAGGCTTTAAATAAATTCCATAAATTCATAAATTAATAGAAAATTAGGAATAATAAGAAATTACTTGAAAAAATTAATTACATGTAAATATATGATAAAAACCCAACTTTAAACTCGTTAAATGCATAAAATTGTGCTAATTACTTGAATTAAAATTGTGATAATTGTGCTAATTATCAAATACCCACTTAGTATAAATAGGGGAAGGGCCCAAATGATATTCACTAATAACAAAAAATTAGATCAGTAATATTATGCTTTTATACTTAATTTTTAGTCAAATAGTTTTAGATTTACACTAGCATTATTCACCATTGAAGGATAAAATGGTAGATTAATGATTTATTTTCCTAAGCGCTATTTTTATATATTTTATTGATTTGTGAGACTAACCCCACTTGACTCCTTAGAGTCAAGTGGATTTCTCACATCTTCGTGGAGTTTTATTTGATAAACAAAATGGTGAATTTGAAATACAAATGGGAGGAAATTAGAAATCAAATGGATAGTAAGAGTATGCCCAATACATAAGAAGCCCGTTTTAGAAGTCCATTCAAACCTGCTGAACGATTGAGTCAACTAAAGTCAAGAATTATGGAATTAACTCACAATTTGAATTTGAATGGTCTATTTTAAAATTTGAGGAGGAGGGACGTGGCTCTAGGCTGGAAATCAAGAAATTCTAGCCCTCCAATCCCGTGGAATTAAATCCAATGGTTGGGAGAGTTAGGCCATCTATATTTATTCTTTTCTCCCCTCTCTTTGTATCTCATCTTGGATTTATGCTCTCCATTTGTTGTTGGATGCCTAGTGCATCAGATTTTTCTTTGATACATTTTTGTTCTGTAAGAGTGTGGGAGACAGAGTTCATGGTTGATCAATATTCTTGGAGAAAGAGCTCCACTTGGCGCTAGGGGGAAGTGATAACAAGGTTTGTGTGATCTCCTGAATGTTTGATTTGAACTTTCTCACGATTTTATCAAGGTAAACATTCCAAAGGATAACCTAGACTTCAAGGTAAACGACACTAAAAAATTCCCCATGTAGCAAAAGTTACATAGATTTTTGTCCACTACTCATTTCTGTTGCAATTTCACCTCGGGAAATGCGGCCTAAGGTTCTATTTGTCTTTAAATTTTATTTCTTGGCCTAGAAAATATCTTAAAATCATAATAAAGTATTAGAACCTATAATACACAACATTAATACTTATTATTTTTATTTAAAAAGTTTGACTAGTTTTCTATCATTTAGTTGATTTTCTCTTTAGAAAATATTTAAAAATCCAAAAATATATAAAATCACCAAAGAGAGTTATTTCAAAATATATTTGAATTACAATTTACTCTCTCATTACCTACTTGAGGATTTGACCCTTACCATATTCTAAATAAGGAAGATTTTATAAATATTGTTGCATAAATCAGAGCCTTAAACGAGTTATTTGACCCGCATTCTGGATTATCATTCACTGAGGGCCAGAATTTTTCATGGGCCTTCTCTTTATTCTCCCTTTTCCTCACACCTCCCTCCACTCTAGATGCGATCGTGATGACATAACAACAACGGCGGAGGGTGAACGATGTTTGCAAGGGTGAAAGAGGAGATTTGACATGCCGAGGATCATTTGGATACATATAGAGGCTGCACACTTGAGCAGCTTGACTTGTCTCACTCTAGGATACAAGGAATCATGGATGTGATCCGTGCACAAGTGCTTTGTTTTTATGATTTTTTCAACATCGTTACGATTCCATTATGAGTTTTTTGGTTCGTGGAATCATCATGTTCATCCAAATCAAGGCCTCTAGAACCCAGAAGCTTGAAGTCCAGGCTATCCTCTAAAATGTTTATATGTATAAAATGCTGAGGAAATTCAAATCAAGCATTTAGGAGATCATACAAACCTTGTTGTCACTTCACCCATGGGTTAAGTGAGGTTGTTTCTCCAAGAATCTTGATCACCCTTGAACTCTCTCTCCCCCAATCCTGTATAAGAAGAATGGTCAAAGAATTCTGATTCACTAGGCCTCCAAAAATAAGTTGGGAGCAGAAATCTAGGATAAGATACAAAGAGAGGGGAGAAGATATTAAATAGAAGTTCCCTAACTTTCTCCGACATTAGATTTAATTCAAAGAGTTTGGAGGGGTAGATTACTTGTTTCCACCCTCGATCCATCTTCTCTCCTTTCCAGATTTGAAACAGGCCTTTCAAATTCAAGTTGTGTGTTAGTTCCGCAATTCTTACCTTTAGTTGACCCTGTCCTTAAGGAGGTTCGAATGAGCTTCTAGAGTGGGCTTCTTGTGTATTGGGCTTCTTATTATTATTTATGAGATGTCTTGGGTTTCTCTTTTCCTCCCATTTGTATCCCAAATTCACCGTTTATTTTTTTTAAGTCTTGTGCCATTGGACTCATTGACTAGACTGATACATGGGCCTAGAGGGTCACACAGGAATGTTCTTTGGACACCAGAAGATATACTTAAGTTTGGGTGTTTTTATGAAAAATACTGACTAGCCAAAAATAATGGGTGAATTATGAAATTTTTTTTATCCCTTATTGTTGTTGATTTTAGCTTATACAATAAAATTTAAAAACCTTAACTTAAAATGTATAATGATAAGTATAGGTATCGTCCAAGGGAAGCTAGTGAGGAATTCAATTAGTTATCTGCTTGAGTGCTTTGACCCCAAGTAGAGTTATTTTAATCTTCAATGAATATTAAATTACCATAATTAGATGAAGAATTCAGGAAGGTGGGTAGAAGAGATGGAAAAATTGAAGAAGTTTGGAGCTCTAGATTGATTTCTTTGATCCAATAAAAAGGATCAGAAAGGTCAAGCAGAGAGATTAATATAAGAATTAATTTTGATTGTTTGGGGAAATTGGGAATCCAAATTCACTGACTACTATCTCATAAACACAATCTAATCTTCCTAGAAATTAAAATTTTATAATTTTTGTTCTTAATTTGCAATTGGAATAGTTAGATCAGTTCAATGCTCACTCCTCTTAATCCTAGTAAGGACTTGCACATTTCACTCAAGCCTAGAGATTTAGATATTCAGACCAAGATCAAGAAGGGCAATGAAGAAATTCACTAACAAATCATCCAAATTACACTAAAAATCCAAATACAATGACATTCAAAGTACCAAATAGGCTTGATACAGGACAGTTCTCCTCTCTGTCTTGCAGCTGTTAAAGATCCCCCTCCAAAATGACCTCCTCAACTCGAAATTCTGATTTTATACTTAGGTTAAATGGTACAAATTATTATGACTTTTGCTAAACTTATCTAGCTTCTTAGCTATCTTAATGTAAACTTAATTTAATATCGTCTAGTTCATTAAAGAGAATAGGTCGGGAACTTTCCTATTATCTTTTCCTATTGAGGTTAGGTGATGGATATATAGGCTATCACTCTGAGAGTTAGTATCTCTATCGGTATGTATCTGGTTAAACTCGTTGAGGGTGCACACACTAGTGGCAGTAACGGTGCTCACACCGTCGGTCTTCAACCGCCAACCATGTGAGAAATCCACTTGACTCTAAGGGGTCAACCATGTGTGAGATTGCGCAACCTGGAATGGCAGCCATGTGCGATGTACACTATGTCTCCCATAGGCACGCGATGTGAGAGCCATGTGCGAGATTGCGGAACCTGCACAGGCACATAGCCAAGGGTGGAAGCCTCTCTATGTTTTCCTAAAAATATAGCACATAGTGTTTTTTCTCAAGAAGCAATATACCAAAATACACTATGTCTCCCTCAAACTCTAAGATACTTGAAGACTTTTATTGTAATTATCAAGGCTGCTTGAATTTCTGAGTAAGGTCAAGACCATCGCACAATGAAACTACAAATTTTGCTTTGGAAGTTTAGTTTCATGACAATTTGGTATCAGGGATAGGATCATGAAACACTTATAAGGAAAGGCAATTGGAGCTGATGGTGGAAAATGTCAAAGGCAATGTTGAATTGAGCTACTCGAATTTTCTTGTTTTGTTTGGGGATTTGTGGTTAAAAAAACATTGCATGTATTAAAATGTTAAATATTAAGTTTTTGACTTCCACTTCGTATGAGATATAAAATGTAAGGAAACCCACCTTTATGAAAATTAAAACATAGGGGTACCCAAGAGGAATGACAAAGATAAGCTATAATCAAGTACTAAGCTTTCCAGATTTATAAAATACTCAAAAGAAACATGGTGGTTACTACTTTTACCGTCATGAAAAACAAAGTATGTTTTTTGCAAAGAGAATCATCTTCTTAGACGACCATCCAAAATTCAATTCATAATTGTCTTCCTAGGCATTGGTCCCTTTCACATCATTTATTTAAAATATCATTCTAGAATTAAATTATGTCATTTTATGTTTGATAACAATCATATATTATCAATAAAATGCAAATAGACATGTAAATATGGTCATTTTAACCTACTAAATTTTGTGTTATCACTCATGACACTAATTCAGGGGGAGGAATGAAACAGTCCTAGTTCCCATTTGACACCTCACTATTAGGTTTATGGCATTCCATGTTTAGGGCTGTCAGAAGTGATATCATTTGATGTTTGCTGTATTATTTTTTATAAATATTAATGTGATACTCTAATTTTATGCCAATTAACATATAATACATCTGCGTTCATACTTAGAAAGGTAATAAATAACTGCCAGAAAAGAGGGAGAAGGATGGAAGGATGGGACAGGACTAAAGATTAAGATAGATGTGCTTATGTCTAAAAATATGTTATATGAATTTGTATCAATCCATTCGCATAAAATGGAGAATCTTTAATAAGGATATTTATAAAAATTATAAGCACTAAATGAATATATTAACATTCATTTCAATAAATGCAGAGAACATCAAAGTTCGTGTGGTGTATTGTGTAAAATTCAAATGCAAAGAGCACACATGACTACCAAAGAAATAAACAAGGGGAATATTATATGAAAATAACACATTCTAGTGTAAGTCTCTACATAATCTCTTGTGCTCATTCATCAACATCATTAGCACCCATTGGTTAAGGCTTTGCATATCTCATACATGAGTCCATAGAGTTGGATGATGCATCACATGTTTGACATAAAACCCATACCATGTGAGGTGTATGAGTGTGTTTTTTTATAAATGTAAAACTGCAGAGTGCTACTCCACTCTTTTGTAATTTAAGCCACTTATCAATTGATTGTTTGATTGGCTAACATGTCACATAGTAGAGAGCTACGAATTAGGTTCCTTAGACTTGTCTTACTCAAATCTAGATAAGTACGTAAAATATTCTCGACCCATATATGTTACTTATTCACCTTATCAAATCTTTAATCCTTTTTAAGGGTTGATAAGTCCAAATTTAGGGGTTTTATGTCGTTGTTTTAATTCAGACATAAATAAAAATATGTATTCAAATTTCCACTTAAATACTTTATAATTAATATAGGGCAAGTAAGGGGTCGATCCACAGAGTGGCAGAAATTTAATTTCAAATTTTTCTCAATCTTGGAATAAATAAAATGAATTTAAAAGTGAAAAATACAATTTATGGGATTTTTCTGAATTTTCAGTTAATTTACATAATTCTACAGATTTTTACTTATTTTTACGGATCTTTTAGATGCAGTAAATAATTTCTCGTGAGTTTTCATATTTTTTCTGATTTTTAAATAATTTTTTAACTGCTAATAATGGAAAAATTAGCTGCTCTGGCGATTGCCGGTGGCGGCGGCGGTTGCGGAGTGGCGGTGACAGAGTGTCGGTGGTGGTGGCGACAACGTTGATGGTGGAGGCAGCAGCGAAGATGCTAACAACATCGGAGGCGGTGGAAGCTGTGGCGACGGAGGCGGCAGCTGCAGCGGAGGCAGCGGTGACGGAGGCAGCTGTGGTGGAGCATTTGGGCCTTTGGGTCAGCGGGCCCGGTTAGTTTAGGCTGTTTCTAGTGTCCGCCCACTAAGGATCAGCCCAATTTGGCTAAGTCATGACTTAGGCAAGTGAGTCAGCGCAATTGGGCTTGACCCAATAGGGTCACGACTTAACCGGTTTGGCTAAGTCCTGCACAGGGCACTCCTGTGTCTTGTGGTTGCATGTGCTGCCCCCATGGGGTCCAGGGGGAAGAGGGGTGTCCCTGCCGCATAAGTGTTGCATGGCAGCGTGCGGCGGCGGCGACAAGAGGCGAAAATGAGTTTTTAAAGGATAAAACTGATTTTTTTATATGAGTTTTTTGGGATTTGAAATGGAAATGATAGAAGATCTAGAGAGAGATAGGAATAATTTTAGAGAGAGAAAGAAACGAGTTTAGAGACAAAATGACTGAAATGAAGAAATAGAGAGAGAAAATGAAGAAGGGGTGTAGAAGGTGTTTGAGAGGGAATTTAAAGGTGCACATGAAGAAGATTTTTTATGAAAATTTTAAGGGATGAACTAGTGATAGAGATGAAGGTCTAGAGATAGAAAGAGATAATTATACAGAGAGAAAGTAGGGAAAAGGAATGTTTAGAGTGAGAAAGTGATGCTTTTAAAGGGTAAATGGATAGATAATGATGGGAAAATGTAGATCTAGGTTCCTAAAACCTCATTTAAAGTCTGGTGAGCCCTTGATGCTTCCTTTTAAGTATGGCTCCTTATATTTTGTTAGGATCAGGCATTTTTCAATGCAAACAAGAGATGAGATTGAATGAAAACTTCATTAAACTTACACTAAGTAGGTTAAACAACCTGGATTCTGAAATATGCCTTGTCCTGCTGGCCAGCCACCTGCTGGAGCATGTCCAGAATGAGGGAAAATGAGGGATAAAAGGAGTATTTATAAATTGGAGTAATTACTAAAATACCCATTTGGGTATTTTCTATTGTCTTTTCTTGCCATTTTTGCCTCTTTTTCTCCATGGTTTAGAGCTTCCCCTTGTAATCTTCCACTTCTTTCTTTGGAAGGCCTTTAGAGCCCAATGAGCAGGTCAGGTACTGGCCCATCTTTCTCAGATTTCTCTTTTGAAGTTCCAAAACTCCACTTGATCCTTTCAAGCCCCTTTGTAGAATCATGAAGATCCCAAAAATTCTCCAATTCCCTTAGAATTTTATCTTCTAACTCCTGTAATTAATCAAACAGCTTGAATTCAGAGAAGTCAAGGAAGTTAGTGAAAAATAACCATAATGTGCGAAAATGAGAATTTATAGCTAATGCATAAATATTAGGTTAATTGAAATAATAACATGATACTTTCTAAATTAATAATACCAAAAACATCTAAAATGTATGGAAATATACATGCATTTATCATGTTATAAAGGGTATTCAGATTGAGGTAATGTGAGTCCAAACCAAGTTTTTGTGAATGCCCTCAAGCAAACTACTTATAAGTAAGATGCATAGAGATACCATTAAAGTAAAATGCTGTTGAAACTCTGTCATCCTTCACAACCAAAGTCTTTAATGGAGCGAGGAGGCTTGACTGCATTTTACTTGCCCCCAAAGCCTTCTCTTCTTGAAACCCAAAGGCTTCATCTAATTTACTCCTTAGGTCTACCAAGATCCACATAAAATCTGTTTATCTCGTTACTCCAAATATTAAAAATTATGTAGATAATTTCATCCAATTATTTTTCTTTGAATAGTGAATAATAAATAATAATTGAATATATTTCAGTAGCCAATACATTGAATATATTTCAATCAAGTTTAGCCAAATGGTTCATTATACCATAATTGAGCCTATCTCCTCATTCTGTTTTTCCCCTCTCGTTTTCTATATCTCTTCTTTGTTGATAAATTTAATCTTACTCAAGATCTAACTAAACCCGAGTAGAAGAGTTGTTTCTTCGTTGGTAGGCTTCTTGATTTCTCTTCCTTTTCACGACTCTAAAGTTCAAATTACTGCAGGAGAATTTCTGGATTGCCTATAAAAAGGAATGTGAAGAAACTGAATAATAAACATAAGTTGACTTCGTGTTGATTCTGTTAGCGAATCACCTATAAAGTGTCCAAAAAGTTGACTTTTTTCTCTTCTCTTGAATTTTGGAGTGTTCTACTCTCTTTCCCTATAGCTTAATCCTACGTCAAATGGCACAATTTCAGATGATACAGACATTTATGAATGTGAGAAATAACTATCCATTGCAAATAAACAAATTATCAAGATTTCTTGTCATTATGTGTGTGATAATGGGTTATTATTGATGCAAATTATGATGAAAGTAATGATGCTTTGAAGAGAAGCATAATCATAAAGGCGATATACCCAACCTACATATACGAGAACAATGGGCCATTCCCCCTCACTGTGAAACATATTGTACTAGGAATATACACTTACCCAAGTAAGAAGATAAAGATATATGTAACGATGATGCGGAAAAGAAATAATGTTAAAAGGGTGTGTGATCTATGCACCTCTTCCATTACTGCACCTGACATCTCGATCCCCCTGAAATTAGGTTAAAAGGGTGATCTGTGCACCTCTCTAAAACATACTCCTTTCTCAGCATGCAGTTAGAAAACGAAAAGTGGTGGTGAATATAATGGTTCTCATGACGCTCAAAATAATGACGACGCTGAAAAGAAAGAAACTTATGTGAGTGATTATGGACACCCGCCATATCAGGGACCAATGCATCATTCTCCACAATATGAAACATGTGGTCTTCCAAGTCTGCGATCACACAAGAAGATGAAGATGAATGTAATGATGATGACCAAGAGAAAGAAGGTTAATTTGTTGTTTTACACATCCTCTTCCATTACCGTGGGTGACATCTGAATCACCCCTCTGGGAAACAAATCATTTTCTAATCGTAAACTTAGCAAAAGAAAAAGAAGATGATGGATATAATGATGCCCATGATGATGAAAATAAAAATGAAATAGATAGAAAGAACATGAAGTGGATGAATTGTGCACCGGTCATAAACAAGTAAGGGACATCGAAGAAGCGAGCAGTCATCTATTGTTGTTGTCCGTGTTACTAACTAACGAACGTTCTTTGATTCTTGATTCTTGGAGGTTTTGGGAAAGCAGATGGCAATAATGCAGAGTTCTCGTCCACGGAAGGAGGTTGCTGTTACGATCCATTAAGCCCACTAGGGGCATTATCATCTTCCTACATTTCCTTTAAGTGTGTAGCCCTCCTTGTTGGAAGGCAGGACATGAATTATTGAGTTGTTTCCCTCTAGTATTATCTTCTCTCTCCCACGACAACGTCCACTCCGTCGAGTCCTCCGGCGACGTCCACTCCGCCATCCCTCCTACCGCTCTTGACCCTTTGGTGACGTCCACTCCGCTCGGGTTTACCCGTCTTTGATACGATCCCGGCTGGGATCCTATCAACTGGTATCTGAGCCATTGCGCGCCACCATAACCGCACAGACGCCGCCATCCCAGGCCCAATGTCGTCGCTTCCGGCACTTGCGCCATGATGGAAATATACGTAGCCGGCAAGCCAATCACACATTCCACATCTCAGTCCATGTTCATTAATAGAACATATTCATTATAATGCATGTGTGATGTGTATAATGAAGTCCATGAATACATAATCGGACTTGATGAATTATGATGAGATTGTAATACGAAGATCACTAGTCTTTAAGCATGTGTTCTAAACATTCCTATTCAATGGATACACGAGAAGGACATCGAAGTATCCGGATAGAATAACACTATCTAGCCGTACTCATATCCTTGGAGACACCAAGGATAGATAGTGGGTGCTCTTTAGTGGAAAGAGTTCACTCAATTGAACCGTACGAATCCTTGAGTTGTATCATACCGAACTGTCAATCAAGCTGATTCACGTCACGATTGTGTAAGTGGTCCTTAGACCTGAGACACCAAAGACGTCTTGTGGACAGATCGTTGTACTTTGGCGATGGCCAATGAGTCTCTAATCATGGGATTTTAAATGATCTTAGTTTGGGTACATCAAGAAGTTCACGAAGACGATTAAGTGGTCAAGATGGGATCGTCCAACCTCGGTATAAGAGGTGACAGCTCAAGGAGGATGATGTGATGAAGTCCTTGGCCAAGGCAGTGAAATATCGGAGAAGCGTTCTTTGATGATTTCCGAATGCATCAGTACTATCATGGATGATCGATTAGGGTTTGACAGTTGACCATACCCTAAGTCGTCCAAGGAGCATCAAGTGGATGAGGGATTCTACATACACGGTAACCGATGACGAACATGTTCCATGAGTAAGTCGATACGAGGTGTAGCTTGGCAACCCACGTGTCGGAGTCTCGACCTATCGATTGGGTTAAATCGATCCGACTTTAATTAATCTATATGGTAATATAGTTAATTAATTTGGAGGGCCAATAATGGTTATTGGGCTGCTGGAGTCATTAACTAGACTGATACATGGGCATAGAGGGTCATACGCAAATGGTCTTTTTGACGTCGGAAGATATACTTAAGTTTTAGGGGTTTTTATGAAAAATACCCACTTAGTATAATGGGGGAAGGCCCTAGACGAAATTCACCCAGGCTGGAATTGTTGAGAGGCCTTTCCCCTTCTTCTCACTTCTCAACACACCCCCTCTCCATCTCCAATGCGATCGGGACGACGTAACGACGCCGATAGAGAAAGAACGTGGTGGCGACGACGTCAACGCGACGACGTCAACGCAACATTTTTTAACACACCACCACCGTCAATCGAGACACCTCGCATCCTGACCCATTGCCAACATCAACTGAAGAACCGTCGTGATAACGACCAAGTCAACGCACTGGAACCAAACGCATCGGCATCAGACGCGTCTCCACTTACACACAACATGTCCCATGTCATGACACGTCATCAACGCCAGGTCCAGAACTGCCCCTTGACGTGACACGATAACACATCGTCCATTTTATTTTATTTCTCATATTTTCTCTTTCCTCCAAGACCTATATGTAGGCCAAAGTTGTGAGAAACACTTAGTGAATTTTGTTTTGAATTGAAGTCTTCTTCTTCAAAAAGAAAGTTTGCCCTAGTGGTCCCCTCCTGATCCGTCGCCGCCGCCGCCGCCGTCGAGGAAGGGCCACTCTTGCCGCCCACCCATTGACTGACCACCACCCTCGCCTTGCGTCCCAGCCGCCCGCGCCCTCCCCCCCCCCCAGTCGCCCGCCCCCGCCACGCGCTCGGCCGCCCGCGACCACCGTGCGCCCAGCTGCCTGCGCCCGCCGCGCGCCCGCTGCGCACCATCCCGCCTGCTCCCGCCGCGTGCCCAGCCTCCCACGCCCCTCGGCCGCCCGTGCCAGCCGCGCCCCGTCCGCCGGTGTCCGTAGAGTCCCCGGCCGCCAGCGCGCGCTCGTAGTGCCCTTAGATGCACGTCCATCGTTGGATCCACGCCACCCTGTCAAAACGCACATAAATCGTCCCGCCAACGATGCGTCGAGAATTTCCTGAAGCATCTTCACGCACTATCTACTACCGAGGTACTTCTACACTCTTTGGTGTCCGTGTTCTTTTTTCAGTGTTCTTCGACTATTCTTCCACGGCCATCGGATTCGATTGGACTTAGAATCTTCAAGCGACTAGTCGAATAGGTCTTTGAATCTTCTAGTGATCGCCATTCGGATTGATTGAATGTGTTGCTTTGTTTTCACCGCGATGGTTGTAAGACATTACTCTCGCCCTCGTTGGGGAAAGGGGCTGTACCATCATTATTTTTACCTGATTTAAATCTTCAAATTTGATCGTGTGATTTGTGGTCTGATTTATCCTTCCTATCCCTTAATCATTCCAGTACCCAACACCCGTCGTCACCCCTTCAGTCATCCCCTTGTCATCCTGCATCAGAATGGGGCTTGTCAATGAGAAGGAGAAGATCCAACGTGCCGAGGACTGCGTGGATACGGCAAGAGGCTGCACACATGAGTAGCTCGATTCGGCTCACTTTGGGATCCAAGAAATCACGAATGCGATCCGTGGAAAGGTACTTTGTTTAATGTTTTTGTTGGTGTCATTCGATTCGTTCAAGTCTTTTGCTGTGAATCATTTTCATTTATTCATCCATGTCAAGGCCTCTAGAACCCAACACCCCGGCCTCCACGGGATCCGGCAAAGTCCCACCCTCGACCTTGGAAGATCTAGTGGCCAAGGTGGCCGCCCTCGAGGTGGCCCAGACCGCCACCTTGCCAGCCCTCGAAGCAGGCCTCGAGCGCCACCGGGAGGCCTGGTTAGAGCAGCTCAGAGCAGTGGTGGGGGCCATCACCCATGAGCTTGTGGTGGTCGTCTCTACTCAACTAGAGACGACTATGGCGACGCACCAACCGCCTCTGCCAGCAGAACCCCCCACCGCCCACGCCTCTTCCACCCTTGGAGCCCTATCTGGCTGGCGAGGCTCTGGTGCTGCTCATCTTTGCACCGTCCTCCTCCACCGCCCTTTGGCCGTCGCTCGCCAAAAAGGCACCTGCAAACACAACCCCCGCTATATGGGAGTTGAGGGCGGAGTTGCTGCCACCCTTACGGGAGCTGCTGCCACCCTTACGAGAGCCACTGCCACCTCTCCGGGAGCCTTGGGTCGCGCCACTGTGGCCCCCCCAAGAGGCGAGAGAAGAAGGGCGGCCATGGTGGCGACCACCGCCAGGGGTGGCATTAACCATCCCTTGACGGTTGCTGGTGATGGGGTCTCGCCCTGGGGGCCACTCGACCAGGGCGTCTGCCCTAGGCCGAGTCGGGCCCTGGGGGAGGGTGATGGCGCATGCCATCGGGAACTGCTGAAGACGTCATCCGAGTCGCCATCTCCGTCGTCGACAGCCGGGTGAAATATGCTCATCTATCGTATTTTGATTTCCTGCCTTATTCGTTCATTCATTTTGTGTTTTTCGGAATCGTCGAGTCGCCTACAGCGCATCCCGATACGTCCATCATTTGTCCGTGCTTGTGTCTCTTGTCATTGTGTAGGGAGGGATCCTTAGCCATTTGGGCCCCTCCCTTCCTTTTCTTTATGTTGTTTCCTCCTTTATTTTGTAATGGGGGGGCCCACTATATAAGGGCTCCCTAATGGACTCCTAATTCCCCCTCTCTTGTTGACCATTAGGGGCCCAATTGACTTAGACCAGGAATTTCAAGAGGTTATTTGTGTAGTAGTTCTTGGTCTCACCCCTCGATTCAGAGAGAAAAATCAGAAAGGGGAGGAGGAGAAGAGGAAGAACGAGAAGGTTAGAGGAGAGGAATTCTACCTCTTCAGGAATTTCCCTGCCTCCTAGTCGTGGTGATTGTGTGGGAATCTCCCATGGTGTGAGTACGTGATCCGAGAAACCGTCCGCGGATCTACGTTCGGCGATCGTTCCTCAAATTCCCGCAGCCTCAAATTCGGACCGGCGGCGATCGTTCCTGATTGAGCCAGCTCCACGCTCAACCTTGCGATGGATCTCCTCATCAAACTAACTCCCTGATCGCTCGGTGGCGCCAGCTTCGCGACCGATCTGACCGTGGATCTTCGTTCGGGTGCATGAAGATTTCCCGCCGATTGCCGATCGAATTCCCGTTGCCTCCATTCGGCAGGGTGGCGACCGTCCCTGATTGAGCCAGCCTCCCACTCAATCTTGCGAGGGATGCCCAAATAGAACTGCCTCCTTGAGCGCTTGGGTGGTGCCCACTTTGCGATCAAATTCGGCCGGGGGTCATCTTCTCGGTCGGCCGTTCCAGATCCGTCAGTCCACTTGTCTACTGTGAAACGCGTGCCGCTCCACCCCCAGTGACAGATCGGTTTGACCGCGCCCACCGATGCCTGCGGATTGATACGGGTGTACCCGCAGAAGCCGAAGCCCTTTCCTTCTGCCGCCACCCCGTTGCACGCCAAGTGCTCGATCCTAGCCACTATTGAGTTGAGCCTTCACAACTTACTCACACTACGCCGGTTTGCCAGTTACTAACGTAATTATCCTTCCGACGTTGTGTGAGTTTCTTCGGCCGCCCACACCACCCCGACAGCCATCGCCCGATCGGTCGGGTATTCAGCCATGAAGGCGAATCATCCCGCTGCCACACCGCTCGCCATAGCCACCCATCTTTGTCAACGCTGCGCTGCCACAAGAGCCGCGCCAACTTAGACCATCTACTGGCTGGAGCCGTGACCGTTGCCTATCTCACTTCCTCGACTCTGCCTGCTCTCCAATTGCTCCTGCGCTACGCTAGTTGAGTCACCGACGCTCTCCGGCACCTCTCCATCACAGCCGCTCCAACCACCGCAATTCTCGACGACTCTACATGATGAGCCACACGCTGACGAGGTACGTCGTCCTCCCGCTTACTCGCTATATTACCCTTAGCAGTATATTTTCGTCTTGACTCCACAACGCTTGGGCTAGGTAGGTGAGAGAGGTAATTGAGAGAAACTACAAACACAAGTGAGCGTCTTACCGGTATGGACGAGTCCGTCCATTATGTGTGAGCCCTACGGGTTGATTTTGTTCAGCTGTAGACGTCTTCATCCCTACGATGAGGATCAAGAGGCCATCGTCGTCATCACTGGCGACCCCTTCGGAGCATAGAGCTCAGCATATCCCTCGAGTCGCAGCCTGCATGTACGATATGCAAGACACATTCATCGTGCGTCGTAGTTACGTACACTCAACCAGGGTTTACCCGTCGGATGACGACGCCGTCGATGTCTGACATCATTATCTCGGTACAGAGCCATCATACTCGGTACCGACTGGACGACGTCCTTTGACTACGTCCGACATCAATTTGGTATCAGAGCATCGTCTTGATACCCGTCCAGACGAAGATACCCCCGTCGTTCGGCATCAAATTGGTATGAGAGCATCGTCTCGATACCCATCCGGATGATGACACCACTGTCGTCCGGCATTAGAGGGCCCATCCGGCCCATCCTGTGTGAGAAAGCCCTCTAGCGTGAAGCTGGCGTGCTTGCTCTTAGGAAAAATGGGCCGGCCATGGAATTTCTTTCCCCGATTGGGCTGCCTCTTCCTAAGATGGGCCCGTCTCTCGTGGGCGACCCAGAAAACAGGTGCAACACGGGGTATTTGCCCCCAACTCTTGGGCCCCCATGAGCCCAGATCGAGAGGATGACCCTCTGATCGGGCTGGCAATGGATCTCCCCCCAGAGACCGACCCTAGTGACCCTCTGGCCGGTTTCCTCCCGGGGGACGACCTCAGGTGCACTCGTCAAGACATCGTCCATGATCACTTTTGCCCCGGTGGCTTTGCCTGCACAAAGCCACCACTGGCACGACCCATCTCCCCGTATTGCCGGCCTGGCCAACTTAGACTCCAAGCACCTAGCTTCAGCCCATGTAGGGACAACACCATCGATATTTGACTACGTCATTAGGGGTCCCGCCAGCCGCCTCGGCTCCCACCGGTCATGCCCCGCCATGATCGTGGACTGGTGCACCACATTGAGGACGACATGTGGGATGACAACTACGAGACTGACTATCCACATCGAGGACATCCAGTTTGTGGCCGCCGAGGATGTGCTGGCCAGCCACTCTTGGGACACCGCCACCGCATGGCCGACGTTCCGGTCTTCATGGACGGTGATCCGGAGTGCTGGCTGTGACGCGTGGAATAATATTTTCAGACCTACCCCACAGATGATGCGTAACATATTCGCTTGATCTCATCCTACTTTGAGGGGACCGAATCCGCCTGGTTCTGCTACCTCGATGATTGCATCGGTTTCCAATGTTGGGGGGACTTTAAACGCCAACTCAACTGACATTTTGGACTCAAGCCCCGCAACGCCTAATGCCGCCTGATCAACTTGCACCAAACTGGCACCATAGATGAGCTTGTGTTCGAGTTCATGGGCCTAGTTGGCTACCTCCAAGACCTTGCCAAAGAACGGGCCATCTACACCCTCCATGCCACCTTGCAGCCCAAGATCCAAGGTGAAGTCAACCGATATGATCCTCAGACCACCAACGGCCTCATCGACTGTGCATTCCAAGTGGGAGCAATCCTCTGAGAAATCAAGGATCCCCCGGCAACCACCACCGACACCAGCACCCTCAAGGATCCCACGGTGATGTCGTACGTCATCTAGGACGTCATCTAGGACGTCATCTAGGACGTCGTCCAGTCAGCACTGAGAATGATGGATGGGGACCGATAAGGGACGATGATGGTATCGACCGTCAATGATATCGTCATCCGACGGGTAACCCTAACGGGTCGAAGTAACTACGATGAGCAAAATGAGTGCCCTACGTGTCGTACGTGCAGGCTCCAACTCTAGGGAGGTGCCGAGCTCCAAACTTGGGCGGGGGTCACCGGGAGACGGGGACGGTGGCCTCTCAACCTCGTCGGAGTGACGAAGGTGTCTACGGCCAAATGGATTCTATCCGTAGGGCTCGCGTGTAATGGACGTACTCGTCCATACCGGTAAGACACTCACAAAGTCATAGTCTTCTGTCAATTTGTCTCTCTCCCCTACCTAGCCCGAGCGCGGTGGACTCGAGACGAAAGTATACTGCAAAAGATAAATAAACGAGTGTCGGGAGAGGATGGCGTACCTCATTGATGCGGTTCGTGGTGCAGAATTTTGTCAACGTCGACGGCGATTCGGAGCGGGCGGAGTGGAGAGATGCTGGAGAGCAGACAGTGGCTCGATGAGCAAGATGATGCTGGAGCTATACGTAAAGGTTGAAGGAGCCGTGGGGGATGCGAGCGAGAGACGAAAAGCGGTAGTGCGACTCAAGCACTCACCGGATCCAACTTTGTGTCCGGATCGTATAGCGAATCAGACGAGAGTGAACATGGGAGGTGAGCTAGCGGCGGGCCAACGTGGCGACACTATGCAGGCGGCTGATGTGGGCTCGAGACGCTTGAGGTGCCGAAGGGGCTTTGCCGATGCTGTTATCGATTCTCGACGAACCGTGTGTGATGCATGATGACTAGATATGATGGAACTAGGTAATGACGGGAATTGGATACTGGACGACTAGGGACGGCGGGATAAAACAGACTACAAATCACACGATCGAGTTTGAAAACTAAATTCGGTGAAAATACTGATGGTGCAGCCCCTCTCCTTGTCGAGGGCGTGAGTACTGTCTTACAACCACCGTAGTGATGCAAAGCACCAAAATCAATAACTTCAAATGGGCGATCACTAGAAAATTCAAAGGCCTGTTCAATCTATTCGCTTGAAGATTCAAAATCCAAATCTAATTCGAAGGCGGTGGACGAACACTCGAAGAATACTAGACTAAGAACACTTACACCAAAGAGTGTAGAAGTACCTCGGCAATCAAAAGTGTGTGAAGAGGCTGTGGGCAATTCTCGACGCGTCGTTGGCGGGACGAATGATGTGCACTTTGACAAGGTGTCGCGATCCAACTGTATGCATGGCGACTAGTGGCTGCGAGGGCATCCAGGGGCACGGCAGCCGCAGGTTGGTGGCGGGGACTCTACGGGCATAGGCGGATGGGGCGCGGCAGGCGACTACGTGGGGCAGATGTCTGTGCAGTCCGGCACCTACGCGGGGCAGAGTCCTGTGCAGGCGGGTGGCCTGTGCGGGCGGGCGCCTCTACAGTGCGGACGCCTGTGCAGCGGGCGCCATGTGTGGGCGAGTGCTTGTGTAGGCGGCCTAGCGGGCGGGCGCTTGCGTAGGGCGGTCGTTTGTGTGGGCGGCGCTTGTGTGGGGCGGCCGAACGCAAGGCAGCGGCCTAGGGCACGGGGCGGCCTGGGCGTGGGGCAGCGGCCATGGGTGCAGGCGGCCAAGGAACAGGGGCGCAGAGGTCGGAGCGCTAGGCGCAGGCCAGAGCGCTGGGCTCGGCGGCGATCAGCGGCGACAGCGACCGGAATGGGACGGGGAGGATGGGGCGAGTCTTCCAAGAAGAAAAACTTTAGTTCTTGAAATAAGCTCGCTAAGCGTTCTTTTGCAACATTGGCCTACATATAGGCCTCGGAGGAAGGAGAAAATAAGAAATAAAATAACCGTCAAGGATGAGGTGACGTGTCGACTCGTCATGTCACGAATGGTTCTGCAGTTATCGTTGGCCACGTGTCATGACGCGGGATATGTCATGCGTAACTACAGGCGCGTCCGTCATCGGTGCACTGATGTGGTCGTCATCATGGCAGTTCTTCAGTTGACGTTAATGACGAGTCAGGATGCGAGGCGTCTCAGATGACAGTGGCGGCGCATCCAAAGTTGGTGTGTTGACGTCGTTGCCACCAGTGTGTCTCACGAGCGAGTTTGCAAGGGGATTTCTTTGGAGTCAATACGTGCCGGCGTGGTCCGATTTCAATCAGAGGAAAGGGTGTGCAACTGCTGTTATTGATCCCCAACAGATCGTGTGATTCACGAGTGAATCACACAATGAATCTCACTGTGGTAGATAGGGGCCGTCGTGCTCCCAAATTTCAACTAGAGGGGGATTGCTGTCGCCGTTACAGATCACCAACAGACTGTGCAACTCACAGGCGGTTCGCAAAGTGAATCTTGCTGGAATTGATAGGGCTGTCGTTCCTGGTTTCAACTAGAGGGGACTGCTGCAGCCGTTCTGGTTTCCCAATAAACTGTGCATCTCACATTGAAAATTCACTAAGAGTTCATTGGGATCAAGCGGAACCTTCACAGTCCTGATTTTGGCCAGAGGGAGGGAAATGGGCGGTTCATCTCCGTCCTCCCCAGTCGACTCAGAGCTGAAGATCGAGCGTCGTTCTTCCTGCATCGTTGGCGAAATCTGAATCCGTCAGTTACCCAAGAAATCGTCCTCAATTCCGAATCCGCCAAAATCTGGAAAATGGGAACAGGTTGCTCCGTGGCTTTCTGTCACAGTCAAGCCATCCTGGACCTGATTCCCAGTCTTCTCTGCTCAATCTCCTCCCACAATTGCTCCTCCCCCTTTCTTCTTCTCTAAGTGAGGGAGGGAGACCAAGAGACAATTCAACAACAAAATTTACTTGCTTCCAGGTCTGCCTTGTTTAGGGCGCCCCCTCTTCCCTTATAAAGGGGGGAGGTCAAATGGGCCCTAAACGGGTCAACAAGGGGGGGAGAGAAGTGATGGCGTGACACAGTCCGAGGCAGCAGGAGCATCGCTCAAGGAGTCGGCATCGTCATCGACCCCGCCACCGGTTCGCGTCCAGCCCGCACGGCAAGCCAAAGCGACGACGCGCGCACCTGGATTCAAATATCCTGGGTAACGACACGCCATCTTCTGTTTTCGTCTCCTGTTTTTGCTTTCTACATTTATGTTTCCTTTCGCTTTTCTTCGTAGTAGCGTTGTAGCGAGGGGAAGTTCCCGTATGAGGATACCTTCCCCACCCGTTATCGGGCCTAAACCTATCTCTTATTTCAGCTTTCTAGCCTTAAAAGGGGGCCCATCCACCTCTCTTCTATAAAGGAAGGGGTGGGCGCCCTCCAAAAGACACTCTTGAATTTTTGTTGAAAAAACTTATAAAGTTCAGAAGTTGAAGAGTCCCTCGTTGAGAAAGGAAGAGGAAGGAGGAAGGAGGAGGAGGAAGAAGGAGGAAGGAGGAAGAAGGAAGAAGAGGAAGAAGAAGGAAGAAGAGAAGGAGCTGCCGCTGCTGCCGCTCACCTTCACGAGCACTACTGTCGCCGTTGCACCTCGTCGCGAGCCCGCCGCCGTTGCGAGCACCACCGCCGTTGTCGCGAGCACCACCGCCGCAGCCCATTGTCGCCAACACCAGTGCTGCCGCCCGCTGTCGCAAGCACTGCCGCCGCAACGCCGACGCCCGATATCGGTGCCGTCCGCGTCCGCGGCGCCCGCACCGGCACCGTCTGCATCCACCTCTCCACCCGTGCGCCGCCGCGCCCGCGCGCACTCTTGCTCGCTGCTGCCTCGTGCTCGTGTGCGGCCACCCCATGCGCTCTCTTGTGCCGCCGCCCATCGCGCTCGTGGGCGTCGCCGCACAGCGCGCCCCACTGTGTGTCCCGTGCGCACCGCCACGCCACTGTTCTCACGATGCCACCCGCGCTGCTTCGCGCAGTCGCATCTCGCGCCACCGCGCCCTGCGTCGCCACACTCGAGGCGCTGAGCCCGTGCTGCCGCCCTTGCACAACCGCGACTACCCCGACCGTGTTCGTCCTCTCCTCACCGGCGCCAGCTCAGGCCGACGTGCTGTTGCCGCCCTCCGATCCTGCCCTTAGTGGTGCTATCAAAATAGCTGTCGCCGGACGCGACGAAAGGTACCCCACAAAACCTGCTCTTTCGTCTCCTATATTTTTCAGTATACTTTCTAATTGCCTCCAACGCGCTCGGGTTAGACGTAGGTGAGAGGGACAGATTGAGAAAACGACGAAGAATTACTCGAGAGTCTTACCTGTTTGGTATGAGTCGGGCTCGCCCGTCGCGTGTGAGCATCTTAGCGGGACATTCCCGTTTGGCCGCATAGTCGTCCTCGAACCCCTCAGACGAGGTTCGAGAAGCCTGGACTATCCTTTCCTAGGCAACCGCGTTGAATTCGGGGAACGGCACACTCCCGCGAGTCGGCACTTGCACGTACCACATATAGATCTTTCGCATCGCGTCATATATCATATATGTTTATCATCCTTATCAGAGGACGCTCACCATCGTTGTCCGATAGAGTTCCTTTATCGATACCGAGTCGCTACCCTCGGTGACGACCAAACGACGCCTTGACGACGTCCGGCATCAAATTGGTATCAGAGCCCGGCTGTGGTTGCCCACAGCACGCCTCTGACATCTCATTCGCATCTTAGCATCATCCGCATTTAGCTTTATCCGCATCGCATCGTCTTTCGAAATTCATATAGGAATCCCTAGGGATGGCCATAGAGACACGATCGACTCGGAGAGCTCAACAGGGAGGTTCTACCTTCCCGCGACGACTAGATCCGTCGCCCGATGAGAGAGGCACGGCCACTGCCCTCTCGAAACACCATCCCGCGACACCCATAGCCGGCCCGATACCGCCGCCTACCGAAGCCACGCGGATCACACCCGCCAACATGGGTGCCCCAGAGTCGTCCGGCCCACGCGAGCACACCATTGTGCCCGGAGGCCCGGGATGATCTCCTCATGACTCACTGCGATCGCTCGGTGAAGCTCTACCATATGAGCTCGAGGAGAGGGTGACCATAGGTCACCAACCACACGGGAAGTCCCCCATGGGCGAGGGCTTCCCCCGAGCTGCTATTGCACGAGGCCGAAGAGGAGGACACGGACGTGGAGGAACACCTCGCCAGTACCTGCTTCGGGAGGATCTACTGGACGACCAAGGAGCCTACCTTCGCGCCATGGCCGCCAAGATGGATCGCATGGAGCGAATGTTCGCGCACCCACAGACGTCAGAGCACGGCGCCGATATGAGACCGGCCATCAGAGGGCGACCTCGCAACCCGTTCTGGGTTGCTCGACAAGGATATCAGTGGAGATGCTTCTACGACCATGATGACGAGTATGAGGGGTTCGACTACAGATCCGATGACGTCCCTCCATAGGGACGTCCTGTCCGAGACCCCCAAGATGTCTGTGCTTGGGATAGGCAACCCCCACGGGACGACCCCACCCGCGGGTACGACGCGGACCAACCGCTCCGCTCAGACCCCTACGTCCGACGACATGATCGCGAAATGGACGCTGACTACCCGGCCCGCCGATACGACCCAGTCCGGCCCCATGATCCTAGGCAGATAGCCAACACACTAGCACACCGTGACGACTACTTCCGGTTGCCCCACCCTCGACACGAGGAGGTTGATGATGCCCCCACTGCACCCACCACGCGCGATGCCTGTCGGTCGCGCGCATCGTGAGGGCCCTCCCCACCATTGGGATGACCGTGATCACGAGCTTACTCCACCTCGTCGCCACATGGATCCGCGACGCGAGGACTACCCTGTGCCCGAGCGGCATTTGGACGACACGAACGTTGGCGTGAGGAGCACCGCGCCCGCATCTAGAAAAGCGTGCACGCCGACATTATCGTCTTTGAGGGTTCACGGAAGCCCAAAGAGTTGATTGACTGGGAGTCGAACATGAACTCCGATTTTCTGTGGTACCACATGGACGACGACCTATGTGTCGAATATGCGGAGACAAGACTTGGCGGACAGGCCAAGATCTTTTGGGAGAACAAGCGTGTCTCCACCGAGCGACGAGGACGACCCATCACGTCTTGGGTCAAAATGGCGCAAAAGCTGCAGAGCAAGTACGTTCCTCGGTAATATCAGATGTCCCTATTCCTCTCGTGGCTCAACCTCAAGCAAGGACGACTCACGGTGACGGAGTACATCGAGGCCTTCGAGGAATGCCGGATGCGATGCCGCTTCGTGGAGGACCCACGGATCATCATTGGATTGTTCGCCCATGGACTCAGACTGGCCCTGCGCAACGAGGTCCTCAAGTGCAACCCGGTTGAAGTCGACGAGGCGTACCATCTAGTTGAGCACATGGAGCATCCATCCGACGACACTACTGCACCTAGCGTGAGCACAGCGCCCCGGAACCCACCTATCCGGACCAACCCCGCTCGGACTACCCCACCGTGACCACACGGGTTATCCCAACCACCAGGGGGCAAGGAACCGCCCTGGCCACATCCGTGGGATCTACCCCACTAGCTCGGGCCGTCACAAGCGACATACCGTCCCAGAACGTCACTGTCAGTCAAGCACACATGACGTGCTATAAGTGCCAGGGAAGAGGACACCGGGCCAACCAATGCCCTTCTTTGGCACTTTTGATTGACACTAGAGACGTCGACCCATACCAATTGGATGGTGTGGAAGTGCCACAAGATGATCACTATCATGGAGAAGAGGAATTGGCCCTCGAGTACGAGGAACCCAATGGACAGGTTGGGTACATACAGATTACCGAGGCACGAGAGACCCCCCCATGGCACCACGATCGGCCAACCGACCATTGGCCAACATCGCAGTCGACGCACCCGGCACGAGTAGAGTATGACCATCACCGCGGGTCGCACCACCCGCTTGGCCCCTTCCGGCAGAGCCGAAGTCGGAACCATTGGTAGATGCGGTCCTCTGCACCTCGATCTTCTACACCTATGTCAAGATCAACGACAAAGTGTGTAAGCTGATCGTGGATAGCGGCAATTGCATCAACGCTATGTCCGATACGATGGTTACCAGACTAGGGTTGACCGCTATCGATCATCCGACTCCCTACGATGTCTCGTGGATAGACGCTTCTTCACTACCGGTGAAGCGTCAATGTCGCGTTCCATTGAAGGTGAGTGCCTACGATGAGAGCGTCCTCTGTGACGTACTCCCCATGAAAGTGGGGAGCATCATCCTGGGCCATCCCTGGCTATATGACCACGACGTCACTCTAGCCGGGCGGACGAACACTTGTTCGTTCATGTACCAGGGGCGACGGGTTACATGGTACCCATATACCATGAAGCCGACGAACAAGCCGGCCATGACCAAACCCGTAGGGTTAGTGGTCGTTCGAGGGCCCTTGTTCACCCGAGACCTGGGCTGCGAGGGAGATGACACGCCGTTGTGCCTTGCCGTCACCCTCGACATCCCCACCGATCTGCCTGTAGCACCTCGGCCACCCGAGATCGAGGCCCTCGTATCGGAGTTCGGCGACGTCTTCCTGGATGAGTTACCCGGTGGGTTACCCCCGATGCGTAACATTCAGCACGCAATCGATCTCATGCCCAGTGCGACATTACCGAATCTGCCTCATTACCGTATGGAGCCGCAGAAGTATGAGGAATTACTACGACAGGTCCGGGATCTCCTAGAGAAGGGCCTTATCCAGGAGAGCCTTAGCCCGCGTGTAGTTCCTGCTCTCTTAGCCCTGAAGAAGTATGGCACGTGGCGTAGGTGGTCAAGTACCATTTTCCTATTCCTCGTGTACAGGACTTATTCGACATGATGGTCGGATCTACTATCTTCTCCAATATAGATCTACGGAGCAACTACCATCAGGTTCAGATTCGTCTCGCTGACGAATGGAAGACCGCCTTTAAGATAAAGGACGGGTTATATGAGTGGAGAGTTATGCCATTCAGTCTCTCCAACGCGCTGAGTACCATTCAGCGCATAATGAACGAGGTACTCCGCGCGTTCAATGGGAGGTTTGTCGTTGTCTACTTTAACGACATCCTCATCTACAATCGCTTGAGAGAGGAGCACCTCAATCACCTTCGATAGGTCTGCAGCATCCTTCAGCGCGAGCAGCTGTACGCACATCCCAAGAAGTGTAGCTTCCTCACCCCGGAGGTTACTTTTCTTGGATTTATCGTTTCTGCCCAGGGCGTCGTGGCAGACCCGGAGAAGGTTCGGGCTATCACGTCGTGGTCTTCGCTGGCCAATCTCCACGATGTTCGGAGCTTCATTGGCCTCGCGACCTTCTACTGATGATTCATACAGGACTTCAGTTCTGTCACGGCTCCCATCATTGATTGTCTCAAGGTGGAGCCGTTTACTTGGACGCCGGCCGCAGAAAGAGCTTTCCAAAAGGTTAAGCTCATGATGACTCAGGCACCCGTACTCAGCCTACCCGACTTCGGGAAGGTGTTTGAGGTTACCTGTAATGCCTCGGGTGTTGGGATTGGTGGCGTCCTCAGTCAGGAAGGCCACCCCGTCGAGTTCTTTAGCAAGAAGCTGAACGACGCCAAGCTTCGCTACTCCACCTACGACAAGGAGTTCTACGCCGTTGTCCAGGCTCTGAGACATTGGCGACACTACCTTCTGTCCCTGGAGTTCGTACTCTTCTCGGACCACGAGGCACTCAAGTACTTGCACTCGCAACAGAAGTTGAGCAATCGACACGCGAGGTGGGTCGAGTACCTGTAGGGCTACACATTCGTCATCAAGCACAAGAAGGGCAAGGACAACGTCGTCACCGATGCACTCAGTCGGAGAGCCCACGTGCTGAACGTCATGAAGGTGACGGTCCTCGGATTTGAGACCATCCGAGAGGGATATGATAGTTGCCCCGATTTTGGCTCCATCATCGCCGAAGTCTAACGAGGCCCGTCCCGCGAACACTGAGACTATGTCATCACCGAAGGCTACCTGTTCTATCAGAACAGGTTATGCGTGCCACGCACATCTCTCCGTGACTTCCTCACTTGGGAATATCACACCGAAGGTCTTAGCGGCCATTTCGGTCGCCACAAGACCATTGCGGCCATAGAATATCAATTCTACTGGCCCTCGCTAAAATGCGATGTCGGCAACATAGTTGCCCAATGCCGCGTTTGTGCCTTGGCCAAACAGGTCAAGAAGAGCGCCGGGTTTTACATCCCGCTACCGATGCCCAAACGCCCTTGGGACGACGTGAGCATGGATTTCATCTTGGGATTACCCCGGACGCCGAGACGACATGACTCTATTATGGTAGTCGTAGATAGGTTTTCGAAGATGGTGCACTTCATGCCTTGCGCGAAGACTTCTGACGCCAAGAAGGTCGCACAATTATTCTTCAGAGAAATTGTGCGCCTCCAGACTTGTCAGCTTCGATCGTGTCCGATTGGGATGTACGCTTCACAAGCTACTTCTGGAAGACGTTGTGGAGCCTCCTTGGCACGAAGCTCAAATTCTCGACTGCCTACCATCTACAGACCGACGGTCAGACGGAGGTCATCAACCAAAGTTTGGGCAACTTGGTATGTTCCCTAGTTGGCGAACACCTCGCGACATGGGACTTGATCGTCCCTTGCGCTGAGTTTGCTTATAACTCCTCGATGAACCGTACCACCGGGGTGAGCCCTGTCGAGATTGCCTATGGCCAGGCCCCCCGTCGCCCGCTAGACCTACCTCCCGTAGATCCTCATGTTAGGGTGTCAGAGGACGGTCTTGCATTCGCCCAGCATATTTTTGCATTGCATCAACGCATCCATGATAGGATCACACAGCAAAATGCATTGTACAAGCAAGCTGCCGACTTGCACCGCCGATTCCGAGATTTTGACGTGGGAGACTTAGTGATGGTTAGACTCAGGCCAGAGAGGTACTCTCTTGGGACGACTACCAAGCTACACGCTCGTAGCGCCGGCCCGTTCCCGATCCTCTGAAGAGTGGGCGACAACGCCTACATCGTCGAGATTCCTCCTACGTGGGGAATAAGCTCCAGGTTCAACGTGGTGGACCTGGCTCCATATCGGGCCCCTTCTCACCCCTCACACTCGGCCTCTCCAGACCCCATCAATGTGAGTGAGTTTGCCGCGACCACTCCCCCGGTTGTTTCACCCGATTGGCACGAGGCAATCGATTGTGTACTGTAGGAGGTAATTGACTATGCAGGGGAACGGGTAACGAGGAGGTTCCTGGTGCGTTGGGCGAGATGAACATGTGAGGACGACACCTGGATATCAAAGATGAGCTCCGCCGTCTTCTTCCGGATCTGCTTCAATCGCTGCCGTTCATCCACCCTGACTCGCCGCAGTCGAGTCCTTCCAACCCCGGGAGGATTGATGGCGCGACACAGTCCGAGGCAGCAGGAGCATTGCTCAAGGATTCGGCATCGTCATCGACCCCGCCACCGGTTCGCGTCCAGCCCGCACGGCAAGCCAAAGCGACGACGCGCGCACCCGGATTCAAATATCCTGGGTAACGACACGCCATCTTCGGTTTTGTCTACTGTTTTTGCTTTTGACATTTACGTTTCCTTTCGTATTCTCTTTTCTTCGTAGTAGCATTGTAGCGAGGGGAAGTTCCCGTATGAGGATACCTTCCCCTCCCGTTATCGGGCCTAAACCTATCTCTTATTTCAGCTTTCTAGCCTTAAAAGGGGGCCCATCCACCTTTCTTCTATAAAGGAAGGGGTGGGCCCCCTCCAGAAGACTCTTGAATTCTTGTTGAAAAAACTTATAAAGTTCAGAAGTTGAAGAGTCCCTTGTTGAGAAAGGAAGAGGAAGGAGGAAGAAGGAGGAGGAAGAACAAAGAAGAGGAAGAAGAAGGAAGAAGAGAAGGAGTTGCCGCTGCTGCCGCTGCTGCCGCTCACCTTCACGAGCTCCGCCGCCACGCTGCGCCTCGTCGCAAGCCCACCGCCGTCGCGAGCACCGCCGCCGCCACCTGTTGTTGCCAGCGCCGCCGTCGCAATGCCGGCACCTGATACCGCCGTCGTCCGCATCCGCGGCGCCCGCACCGGCGCTGTCCGCGTCCACGCCTCCACCCGTGCACCACCGCGCCCGCGCGTGCTCTCGTGCACCTGATTGGTCCAAACTAAGGGGTAAAATTTGATCTTAAGTCGTTTGTAAGGATAGTTAAGTACCAATCAACAATTTTATTTCCTTACTAGTAGTATTTTAGTAAGGGTCGATCCCTCAGGGAGCTAGGTAGCTAGTTAGGATGAATTTCAATTAGTATTGCAAGTTCAAGATTCATATAAACTTTTTTGGTAATGTTTTTAGTGATTAGGAAGGTTAATGTTCAATTAATAAGGATGATATGAATTTTACCAAGTGTGAAAAAATTTCCGTAGAAAGATTAGATTGAGAATGATTTTTGAGAATTTTTTCAGAATTGTTTATCGTCTCTAGAGAGAGACAAAAAATTCTGAATTTAATTGAGTGAGAAAAGGAGAGGAAGAGAGAGATAGCGCACAAGCTTGGGCACTTCCGCCGCTGTTTGTGCGCTGGGCTTCGCCGCTCTGCCGCTAGTCGCGTGCGCGGAGGTCCTCTCACGTGCGGTGGACCAAAACAACGATATTTGGAGTTCCAGATATCGGTTTGACACGTGTGAGTAGGCGTTGGAAAGCTTGAGACGTTGGCTATCTGCCTAAGGATAGCTAAGAAGCTTAAGAGAATTCTAAAAGGAGATAGGGTGCGAAGAAGCACGTAACCTTTTTGTCACACCCCAAAGGGCCCAAGGTTGTTGCTCCAGCTCCGTACCAACTGGCTTCAAGATCCAGGACGCTTCTAGAAGACTCCTTGCACCTTCTGAATGAAGGTGGACCCAGGAACAAGCTCAAGAAAGAAAGAAAGTGAAGACAATACTCAATTCTTGGATGCCCTCAAGGAGGGTGAGGGGGCCCTTTTTTAGGGGTACATGTGTTTGTTCCAGCCATTCTTGGTTGTTGGATCATGGATGAATGTCCAGGATTGAGTTCTTGAGACCTCAATCCAGGTGATCAGACCCCAACCAACCAGATTCCAACTGGCTATAGTTAGTTACAACAAACTCTAACCAATGGGAAGGGAAAAGAAAGAGTTTGTTAGAGTTAGTTACAACTCATCCCTAGCCCTTGGATTTGAGCTTGAATGGATGGATGGGTTCCACCTCATGAATCCTGGGCTGAATCTCAACCCTGGGGTCTCCTCCAACCAGGATCTGCCAGCTGGAGTCACCCTCATGTGCCTTGATCAACCTGGAAGCCTCCAAGGACGTTCTAGAAGGTCTCCTTCAAACTCCTTTATATCAAGCCTATCGATTGAGTCAACTCCACTGGTTAGCATGCATCTTTTTCTTCATTGCTCCTTTTGACTTGAAATTTTGTCCCAAGCCTCACGACTCCTGTCTTGACTTCCTCATAAAAGTTCGTAATTTTATGACCATCAAAAGTCAACCTTGACCTGAAGAGCCAACACACTAGGGAAATCGTTAGATTCATATCGCACTTGACTACACGAGTCAAGTGGAGGTTAGAAATATCCCTCAAATCCTCTTAAAGGTAAATCCCAAAATGTGTAACTTGTGAAATGCATGTCAAAGCGTTGATGGAATCATTCATTAAGTAGAAAATGTAAGCTTTTTAATCATTGGGAAATTGAAAAGGCATGATCTCATTACTATGCAAAATAAGCATTTTTGGCAATGTTGTACTTACTTTTAGGATATTTAATATGAATAATGCATGGAAATGACTACCATTATTTGAGTTTATCAATGCCGCTGCCTAGTGATCGCGCGCGTTGCTGCCTGGTGCTTGCGTGCGGTCACCCCACATGCTCGCGCGCGCAACTGCTTATCACGCTCGCGCGTGCCGCCACACAGTGCGCCCGTGCGCGTCACCGCACAGCGCGCCCCACTATGTGTCCGCGCACGTCGTCGTGCCACTGTTCCCACGACGTTGGCCTGTGCTGCTCCACTCCGCGCCATCGCATCCCGCGCAATCGTGCCCCACGTTGCTACGCTCGAGGTGCTGAGCCCGTGCTGCCGCCCTCGCAGAACCGCGACTACCCCGACCGTGTTCGTCCTCTCCTCCAATCCTGCCCTTAATATTGCTACCGAAATAGCTGTCGCCGGACGCGACGAAAGGTACTTCCCACAAAACCTGCTCTTTCGTCTCCTATATTTTTCAGTATACTTTCTAATTGCCTCCAACGCGCTCGGGTTAGACGTAGGTGAGAGGGACAGATTGAGAAAACGACGAAGAATTACTCGAGAGTCTTACCTGTTTGGTATGAGTCGGGCTCGCCCGTCGCGTGTGAGCATCTTAGCGGGACATTCCCGTTTGGCCGCATAGTCGTCCTCGAACCCCTCGGACGAGGTTCGAGAAGCCTGGACTATCCTTTCCTAGGCAACCACGTTGAATTCGGGGAACGGCACACTCCCGCGAGTCGGCACATCAAGAAGGGTCCATTAAGGGGGCCCATATATAATGGGACCCCTCATTACAAGATAAAAAGGGAGGGGAAATTAAAACAAACAAAAAGAAAAGTAAACAAAGACAAGGGCAGAAGGGAGGAAATGCAAAAATGGTTATGGATCCCTCCCCGTGACGACGATGAAGGATGTAGGGAATGGTCGTGGATGCGATGAAAACACAATGACGAGACGAGAAAAACACAAAATATGAGAAAGAACGAAGAAAATAAAACGCGATAATTCGAGCAATTTCACCTGACCTTCGATGATGGTGTCAGGCGGCGCGGACGACGTTGTCAACAATCTTTGGTGGCGTGCGCCATCACATGGCTTCAACACTCACGACGGCGACCAGCAGCCGCAGCCCATCCACCCGCCCACGCTGGCTCAACCTGATTGAAGAGGAATTTCTCGCCCGCAAGGCCCAAGGCCAGTGTTTTCAGTGCAACGAGGAATTCATTCCAGGGCATCGCTGTTTCAAAATGCTCAACATCCACATTGTAATGCCCGACGACGACCCACACACCAACGATATCCCTGCCAACCTGACAACGGATGACATGAATTATTGAGTTGTTTCCCTCTAGTAGTATCTCCTATCTCCTCTGGCGACATCCACTCTGTCGAGTCCACCGGCGACATCCACTCCGCCGACCCTCCGACCTCTCTTGACCCTTCGGTGACGTCCACTCTACCGCGTTCACCTGTATTCGATGCGATCTTGGCTGGGATCCTATCAGTTGCCCACCGTCCTTAGACAGCCGCACTCGCTTGAAGATGAATAGGTCTTGGACGCTCCGAGAGGACAAATTTCTCAGCCTAGAAAAGCTGTCGCCTGAGATGGCTCAATCATTCCATTTAACCAACAAGGACAGAAGATCATCGATGGCTACCAAGATATTTCATTGGATTCCTGTGATTTCGTACATGGTTATTTCTTTTCATTTATTAAATGCTTTAATCATTCCACTTGGACCAGAAAGTATTTCTTGAATCGTGACCGCGCAATCAACACGCACTGATGGCTGGAAGGAAGGACGGCATCGTGCAGAGGGTGATTCGTGAGGTGAGCGCCGGGACCGGGTTTCCGATGCTCACCAAGACCAACTACTCAGAATGGGCGCTTCTCATGAGGGTGAAGCTTAAGGCCCGGCTGCTTTGGAGCGCCATCGAGGAAGGCGGCGCCGAACCCCATGAAGAAATGCAGGTGGTCGACGCGCTCTGCAGTGCCGTGCCATCGGAGATGTGGCCGGTGATTGCAGAGAAGGAGACGGCCAAGGAAGCATGGGAAGCTATCGCAACCATGCGGATCGGTGATGACCGTGTGAGGAAGACGTCGGCTCAGAACTTGCGGCGATAGTTCGACTTGGCGACTTTCAAGGAGGGAGAGTCTGTTGAGGACTACGCGCTTCGTCTCAACAGCATGGCGTCGACTCTCACCACTCTCGGCGACAAAATTGAAGAGACACAAGTGGTTGAGAAAATAATTCGTAGTGTCCCCCAACGTTTCAGGCAGATCGTGGTCGCCATCACTACGTTGCTTGACGTATCAACGCCATCGTTGCGGTCTGACGGGCCGCGGCTCAAGGCGGCGGAGGATGCCTTTGAAGAGACGCCGTCGTCGATGCACCACGAGGGCAAGCTGTACTGACGGAGGAGGAGTGGAATGCGCGCCAAAAGAAGCAGTATGTTGGCAGAGGAAGCAGCAACTCAGCACGCCATGGCAGACGTGGGCGTGGGCCAGCCCGAGGCAACGAGAAGGTTTCGTCGGGCAACTCTGGCCGGTCCAACGATGAGTGCAGAAAATGCGGGAAGTTGGGCCACTGGGCTCGTGAGTGCCGCTCAAAGTCCAAGAAGGAGCAGGCCCACGTCGTCCAAGAAGAGGAGGGGCTTCACTATTTTTGTGGAGTCAACCCCGGTCATATCGACATCTCCGGTACCAACCTCCACTCCACTCCACGCCCCGACACAGATCCAGTTGCAGGAAGAGAAGGTGTTCGCCCATCTTGGAGACAAGGAACCACGTGATGAAGAAATGTGGGTCTTGGACACGGGTGCCACGAACCACATGTCAGGTTCGTATGGCCTTCACCGAGCTGGATGCGGAGTGCTCGGTCGATGCGTTCGCGGCGACTTCGGTGGCAGATCGAAGGTCGAGGGACTGTCATGTTCCAGTGCAAGAATGGCGAGCACCGGTCTTTCGGAGGGGTGTATTTCATTCCCCGATTGACGACGAACATCATCAGCGTCGGTCAACTTGACGAGGCCGGGTATCAAGTCGACATCGAGAAGGGGGCAATGAAGATCCATGAACCAGGTGGACGGCTCCTAACAAAGGTGATGCGCGGAGAGAACCGGCTGTACATCCTCCACGTCAAGCTGATTTGGCCAGTGTGCTTGGCGACGAAGCTCGACGAGGAAGCCTGGAGATGGCACGCGTGCTTTGGCCATGTCAACATGGCTGCCCTGAGGAAGATGGCTCAGGAGGAGCTCGTGCGTGGGTTGCCAGAAGTTGGTCGGGTGGACCAGTTATGTGAGGCATGTCTCGCCGGCAAACAAAAGCGGTCGCCATTTCCTGAGCAGGGTGAGTATCGCGCGCAGCGCATTCTGGAGCTAGTACACGGCGACTTGTGTGGTCCACTTGCAGCGGCGACACCCAACGGCAGCAAGTATTTCCTTCTACTTGTGGATGATCGAAGCCGGTACATGTGGGTGGCCATGATGTCTTCAAAGGACCGTGCTGCAGCGGCCATCAAGGAGATCAAGGCTTGGGCAGAAGGCAGTCCGGACTGAAGATGGGAGCGCTCCGCATCGATCGAGGCGGCGAATTCACCTCACACGAGTTTGCGGAGTACTGCACGAGAGAAGGTATTCATCGTCAACTCACAGCGCCATACAGCCCGCAGCAGAATGGGGTCGTCGAGCGCAGAAATGGTACGGTGGTAGCAACTGCAAGGAGCATGCTCAAGGCGAAGGGGCTACCGGACTGGCTGTGGGGTGAGGCAGTAGCAACTGCTGTATACATCATGAACCGGTGCCCAACAAAGAGTGTGGATGGTATGACGCCATTCGAGGCGTGGCACGGGAAGAAGCGGCGATGCACCATCTGAGGGTGTTCGGTTGCATCGCCTACGTCCGGAACACAACGCCACATCTCAAGAAACTCGAGGACCGCGGCCGCAAGATGATCTTCATCGGCTACGAGCGTGGATCAAAAGCCTATCGTGTTTATGATCCCACCACAAAGCGTGTCCATGCGACACGAGACGTGGTCTTCGATGAAAATGCTCAATGGAACTGGTGCAACGGTGCAGAATCAGGCGAGGAGGGCAGCAACGGTTTCATGGTGGAGTATACCATCGGGAATCAGACGCGTGCGGAGGATGATGCGGCGCAACTTGAGCAAATGTCTCCATCGTCTGTGCACTCTAGAGGGGGAGCAACACCGATCGAAGATGGAGGAGAGGACGTGGAGTTCGCCACTCCACCCCATGTTCGTATTGACAACCTGGATGCTGATCACGGTGATGATGCACCACTCCGCTTCCGCAACATCAACGACATCATCGGGCCGGCTTCTCCGCATGGGCTTGCATCACGGGCATCAATTGCAGAGGAGCTGCATGCTGTAAGTTCTGATGAACCTGTTTCCTTTGCTGAGGCAGAACGCAATCCAAGCTGGAAGAAGGCTATGGAGGAGGATATGGCATCAATCGAGGAGAACCGCACCTGGTCCCTTGTCGATCTCCCGCACGGTCGTCGAGCGATCGGGTGTACAAGGTGAAGCGAGATGAAAGCGGAGCCGTGGTGAAGTACAAAGCACGTCTTGTGGCAAAAGGCTACGCGCAGCGCCAGGGGATCGACTACGACGAGGTGTTCGCTCTGTACGCGGCTCGACACGGTGCGCCTTCTCATCGCTCTCGCGGCGCACGAGGGGTGGGAGGTGCATCACATGGACGTGAAGTCGGCATTCTTGAATGGTGATCTCCAAGAAGAGGTGTACGTGGAGCAACCTGCTGGTTTCATTATTGCCGGCAACGAACACAAGGTGCTCAAGCTGAAGAAGGCGCTCTACGGCTTGCATCAAGCGTTAAGGGCCTGGAACGCGAAGTTGGACAATACGCTAACGTCGTTCGGATTCAGGAGGAGTCCCTTGGAGCATGCTATCTACACCAAGCGGAGAGAAAATGCACAGTTGGTGGTGGGAGTATATGTTGACGACCTAGTCATCACCGGCGCCAATTGCGACGACATCAAGAAGTTCAAGAAGGAGATGGCTGACGCATTTCGGATGAGCGACCTCGGCCGCTTCGCTACTACCTCGGCATTGAAGTGAAGCAGAACACGAGGCATCTCGATCAGCCAAAGAGCCTCGCCGCCAAGATTTTGGAGAGGAGCGGCATGATAGGTTGTAATCCTTGTCAAGTACCAATGGCTACACGCCTGAAGCTGAGCAAGAGAAGCGAGGAACCACTAGTTGATGCTACAACGCATGAAGCATCGTGGGAGTCTCGTATCTGGTCAATACTGCCCAGATCTTGCTTTTGCAGTTGGCTATGTTAGTCGGTTTTGGAGGAGCCACGAAAGGATCACATGGCAGCTGTGAAGCAAATTCTCCGCTATTTAGCTGGAACCAAGAGCTGGGGTCTCATGTTCGAAAGAAAGAAGAAGAAGGAGGTCCAGTGACAGGTTCAGTGATAGTGACTTCGCCGGTGATGTTGATGCTCGAAAGAGCACAACTGGAGTCATTTTCTTCTTAGCCAGCAGCCCCATTACTTGGCAATCGATGAAGCAAAAGGTGGTGGCTCAGTCTAGTTGTGAGGCGGAGTACATTGCGGCTGCCAATGCTGTCTGTCAAGGCTTGTGGCTCGCGCGGATGCTAGCAGAAATGCAGGGCTCAACCCCAAGCGTACCAACACTGAGGGTGGACAACACATCTGCCATCGCACTGATCAAGAATCCAGTTCTCCATGGGCGCAGCAAACACATTGAAGTAAAGTATCATCTTGTCCGGGAATCAGTAGAGAAGGGACAGATTAGCGTGGATTTTATCAGAAGTGAAGAACAGTTAAGCGACATTTTGACGAAGCCGCTTGGAAAAGGCAAGTTCCATGAGTTTCGCACCATGATTGGCCTCGTCGATGTCCAACATGAGCACAGCAAAGCTCAGGAGGAGATTGTCAAGGTGACCTTTGCACGTGGAAACGTGGACGCATAACTCCACGGTTATGCGGGAATTTCTCCACGTCAACCCATGTGAGCAGAACGTGGGAAAGGAAGTTATTTTAACTTCCGCTTCTGCTCCTCTATTTAAGACGATGTAATCAGTTCTTTTTTATATATGTTTTCTGAGTTCCGGCGACATCCAACCACGTCGTTTTCTCCGACGAGTATCTGACAAGTGGTATCAGAATACTTTCTTTTGTCCATTATTATCTATCATCAATGTTGTTTTTTGCCCATAATATTTCTATCCTACAAGGTGATAGCCAGAAAGCCTTCATGCTGTATAGAAACTATTTGTGTTGATTTTTAACTTTGGATGGAATCGACATGATGATCAGGACTATAGCACTTTATTCGAACCAAAACCAAAGCAGATTTTCTGTAAGGGAAAAACGGGAGAGCGACTAGAACGTTCATTAAATTTGCGAGCGCAGCTGAAGGGATAAACAAGCAACATTATCAAAATATTTTCGAACACCGGATAAAGGAATTTCTCCAGGGATAAGAAGCTGATTTATACCCCAGATATTAAACTAGATATCCCAGTCTGCAAAGCCACGGAAGATAATAAAGATGGACTCCGTGCCATAAGGGAAGCTGGAAGAATGAGGTGCTTCTGTATGGCACAGATGGATCGCTCGTATCTTGCAGGATCTTCCTGACAGACCCTGCCAGCAGAAAGTGTATTGGACATTTTGATTACAGAGCTGCATTCAACTTCAAACGTGAGCTCAGGAATGGCTCTGCTAGGTTGAGAAGCAGCGCCATGGTCGAGCCTATGTTGGCAGTGGCGTGCATCTCCATAATCAAAACGTCCAAGACATCAAAATAAAGGATCTAACAATACACTTTCGGGTGGCAGGGTCTTTCAGGAAGATATTTCAGGATACAAACAATCCATTTGGGCCTTGGAGAGGCACTGATAGAAAACGACGATCTGATCTCCTACGAGCAGTGGGAGAATGATAGCAAGAACAAGATAGATTTATCCAATGTAAGAGGAAATGGAGAAATAAGAAAATAGATTGAAGGATAGATGTTCGCCGTGAGGCTTCTTGGTGTGTTTTAGATGATACAGGTCGATTCCTCTTATAGAGCTGCTGGGGAGTGTTAGGTCGGCAGGTGAGTTAATGTCGTCTTGCACTGTGCCGATGCCATCATTGCGTTGGTCTTGGGATGATGCAAGATCGCCGTCGTGCCGTCGTGGGGAGGATGCGATTCTCCAGGGTCAGTCTTAATGCTTCTCGAATGGTCTGTGGCGTCAGCAGCTGTGTCATCGTTGTCGTCATGGACACGTGGGCTGAGGTCCTTAACAGGCACCTCGTTCTTCATGCTTCCCGTATGGGGACGGAATCCATCTTCATTGTCTTCCGCAGGTTTTGGGAATGGGATCTCAATTTTAATCCGTTGGGGGTAAATCAGCGTCTTTTCCCTGGAGCATTTCCTTTAGCGGGTGTTGGAAAAGTTTTTGATCTCGTTATCCGTTTGCCTTCCGATGCGCGGGCGTGCTCGGGGACGAAACGGGCTTATCTCCGCGCATCTTAAAGTTTACACAAATAATATAAAGGGTTTATGCTTCAACTCTACCAGTCAGAGATGGATAGGCGAGTAATACCAAAAAAATAACGCAAGAAATTCAATAAACTCAAATCGTCCGAGAGTTGCATGAAAGAATACTTCATTCCAGTTAGAGAGGATCTCGGCCCTGGTTTGCAGAAATCGATGACGATGGTGAGAGAGAGAGGAAAAAGAGAGCAAGACAAAAATCGATCTCGGTCCTGGTTTTCTCTTTTTCTCTCTTAAAGAGAAAAAGAGAGAAAGAGTGAGAGAGCGTGAGATAAAAAGAGAGAACGGGGGAGGATCTTGTAAGGTTGTGCACGAAAGCCTAGAGGAAAACCCAAAGAGAAAGGAGAGATGGAAGATCCTTACCATGTCAGTCGAAAGCTCAACGGGCGTTGGCAATCTGCTTGTGTCGCATTCCTCCGTTCGTGGGGAGCAGCAGAGAAACACAATGCTCCACGAACCGGTGGCTCGCCGCAGAGAAACTGTCCTCGAGATTCGAACAAAGCTACAATCTGTTTTCCCTCCTCTTGACGGTGTCTTCTTTACACAGCAGAGATCCGGCGAAATGTTGGTTATAGTCGTTAGGGGATGTTTATATTCTGGAGGGGATGGGGAAGAGAAGTTCCGGCGGGATGGTGGTCATTGTCGTTAGGGGATAACGGGTCGGAAACCCCAATCCGTAACCGCTGAACTGAAATAGTAACCAATGGAAAGAATAGTTGAAATAGGCTGAAACAGATAGTAAAATAACTCAGCTGTAAGAGAGCATAGCTAGAGGGGGGCAAAAACGGGGAAGAAGGATTCAGTCTGGGTTATGCTGACGTCTAACCTCACAAAGAAGAGTGATTTTCACTGTCGAAACGTAGTATTTTCCTTTTCGTTACCTGATCGATTTTGCCGCCGAGCCATTTCACACGAGTTAAGGAAAGCAGAGTGCTTTTAACCGTCTTCGTTTTATGTTTTTATATTTTTTCGAACGTTACTCCCTAAAACTAAAATAAGATTCGTTAAGTGCAGGACTGGAAGACAATATATCTCAGAATGCGAATATTGAGAGGGGAGAAATGCCAGTGGTGCATACCCTCCTTACTCCACTTTTAATATTGTTACGGGCCAGTACGCTCTATCGCCTTTCCAGAAAATAGTTCTTTCCCCATTGTTTGTGTGCGTTGTGACATCATGTTGTCAACGCAGTTACATCGTGTTGGTGTTGACGATGCTTGCTTCTTTATTATTCTCGCTCCCAATAAAAGTGGCATTGAACGTCGCACGAGAAGGACATGAGGATGTTGAAGGATCGTCAGTGCTGTGGTTGTCGCTCGCATGTAGACAGTGTGGGACCTGCCAGCACAAGGAGAGGAGAGTAGGACCAAGTGAAGGAAAGGCAAGAAAGCTTAAGGAAAACTCCTGACGAAATAAAATATCAGTATTTTATTAGTATTTCATACCACTGCGTCCCAGGTAGACCCAATAACAGGATAGGTTTTCCTATCATATTAGAATCCTCATTGTCCATGTTTTGAACTCAGTCGTAGTAAACTAAAATAAATATTAGTATAAATGTTTATATTCATAGATCAAGAAACATGTGTATGTTCCTCCATCCCAAATATTGCTCAAAACTTGAACTCATGAAGAGGTCTGTAACTTGAGAAAAAAACAACAATTGGGTCGTCTGTTCCAATTTTGTTTACTCGTGGAAAATTAATACTATTTAATATTCTCACATAGGTAGGCTTTAATATTGAATAATCTTTCCAGTCCATCCATCTAGATTTTAGTTGAAAACTTTTCCGTAAATAAAATTTTGAGGCTGAACATAATTTTGGATGATCTCAGAAACTGTCTAAACAAAAGTTTTTGTCATTGAAAGATTATGAATTTGATTTGATGGTTTAATGAATATATACCAGCATAATAAGCTTGCAAAATCATGTTGAAAAGAGTGTTCTGGAATCTTGTTTTCATCAGAAAGACACGTCGTCTGCAGCAACTCAGAAAGAATTTAGTCTATGATTGATTTTTCCACAGAGATACATACATGGCATTTAATGTAAGTAAATTGGCCATCAATTTTATTAATAAATAGGACTTTTTATGCGTATATATATTATAATTAAAATATTTTAAAATTTATTTTCCGGACAAGTACATTTAAAAAACCAATGTAAATCAAATGACGAATAATTCTGGGATAATACAAAAATAATTTGGGACACTTTTCTCCCGTTTGGATTCAGAATTCTGGATGTTTTATATTATATATTTCATATCCTTGAAATTTTTGTCCTTGCTAAAAGGTAAACGAATGTTTCTTTATTTATTTTGTTATTTTTCTGAGCTCTTCTAACAGTTGCCTTTGATTGATTTTATTTTAATGTTAGACATATGTTACCAAAACCACAATTACTGATACATCTCAGACAATATAAATATTAATTAATGTAATTATATTCAATATTGAGTTATTTTGAAAGCTTCTATTCTGAAAATTATGTTTAAAATATTTAAAAAATAAAAAAGGACCCGAGCCTTTTAATATTTTGATTTACTACTTTTTCTCTGCCAGGCGTCTTTCATAAAGGTTATACTAGAAAACAAGTTTCCTAGAGGAAGCAACGTTTCTCTTTTTGTCATACATCTCACCAGGAATGGCCATGAATTTGGCGACATCAACTGGAGGGTCAGTTTTACAACTTTTCCAAGTTGTAGGTTCTGCTTTACAATAGAATAGTTTTACATATTTTCTAAGTCCTTGTGGGTCCAATACTAAAGATTATTTAATATGTTTGATATGTAATAAGTTATTTATTCAAGTACAGGTATTCCTTGATCATATTCTGAGAAAACACTTTATTCTGATATGTATATAATGAAATATTATAATTACATACTCTATTATGATGTATATTTAATTCAATATTTTATGGATAAATTATTCAAGCCCGTAATAAATTGTCAAGAGTTCTATACAATTAAAAAAACACAAAACCACCAAATTGACTCCAATATTTCTAAATGAAAATTTTACTTTAGGCTAAAAATTTGTAAATATATTTATATGGATATATTTAATATAACAACTAGAGAGTTAAATTATTTTTTAAAATTTTAAGTATATGTATCAGAATCAAAATATTAAGAATATTACATTTTTAAATTTGATTCTCAATTTAATATGATTATGGACTGTGATATATACTTGTGAAATGTAAACCTAGATGGGCTGATGTAGGAACTCCTATGTTTAGATGATAGATCATACTATGGGGTTAAATATACAACTTGTTTAATACAACATAGTCAACCTACGGACTTACAAAGGACACATAGTAGAAGGCATGTGGAAATATGAGATATTACAACAAGCATGCTTCCTCAATGATAGCTCTTAAAATCCCTCTATCAAAACTATGAGTTGCAATGCAAAGGATTAACAAAACAAGGCCATCATTGTTTTCATCATCACCCTCAAGTGTTAGCTCATTATTATATATTTGTCATCATCTGTTTTCTTTTTAAAGTGTAGGACTGGAAGACAACTTTTTTAGGGTTGGAATATTTAGGCAGAAAGGAGGGTTAAAATTAACGATGAATTGTGAGCATTTACATACAACCTTGGCCCTGAGTTATTATTTCTTCTCAAATTTCTATAACCCTTGATTGGCTCAATGCTCTTAGGCCTTTGTAGAGAGTAGTTCTTTCACTTTTATTCCTGTGATTGCTCATGTCATGTTAAGGGCACATTTATGAAACTCATTCCCTAGTTATGGCTGCTTTTTATCATTCTTTCATTAAAGAGAATGGAACTTTGAGTAGAGGCCTTACAATAGCTGAAAGTCAAACATGTGTCAAGAGTAAACTGATGTAAAACAATTCGATGGAACCGTCGGATTGGTTTACAACACAATAAATAAACGAATGCGATACCGGGAATAAATGATGCAACTTTTAAGATAATGAGAAGTAATTCAATTGTTGCCGAGTTAGGACGATGGGCCAGGGGGTAACTTGAAAGGTCTAGGATCCGAGCACGCTCCCGATGACCCGATAGATCAACACGAACACCAACGATGAGAGAAAGGCAATCACTGCCCTAAAGTGTTCCGGCCTTCACGGATGTTAAATCTAATCCGACACAAAAACAAAGGTCCCTACTTTCACAGATGAAGGTGGTAAGTCATAGAGGATAACTCTCTGGCAGGGCAACGATAATCGGCACTGGAAAAGATAATCAAGTTGTAAACAAGAGGAAGATGTGTTGACCTGTAAATGACGACCAACACACGATGTTCCGGATATATATCGGCAGATGAGACAACGGCAGAGGCAGGCAATCACTGAAAGAGCTGATGCTTCGCTATGATTTCGGAATCTGGTTACCGTCGCACGGTTTTCTTTGACCGTCCACAGATTTCCCAGTCTTCAACAGGTGCACTCTATCGGTTAGATCCGATAGAGGAAAATTCCGATATTATCTGGTGAAGATCCGAAGGGCCAGAAATGCCGAAGATATCCCGAAAAATAAAAAAATCCCAAATGCGTGGGTGAACCCGGTCAAACCGACAGTTACACGAGCGATCGCCCGCTCTGGTGGAGCCGCGAGAGATCAACCGTCGAGAGTCACGTTCTCGGCGAACCGGACGGTGAGATTGTTGTCTTGGCCAGGTAGGTCGGTACCGAACAACGGTGGCGGCCCCAGGGAGAACCGAAGTTACCCACAAAAACGAAGGATCAGCCGACGATCCTGCTCCAGATCAACCTACGGCGACTCCTACGAAGTAGCTCGTCAAGATGTGACAAGGAAGATGTCGGTTGGTTGGAGAGTCCGGGAAGACGTCGTGGAGCGCCGAGGGTGGTCGAAGATGATGAACAACTGATAAGAAGATGGCGTAGTATAAAATGAGGGAGAAGAATAGAGAGAGATAGAACTGGGATAAGAGAAGGAAAATCCCATACTAAAAACCGATGAAGTGTTCAGTATATATAGGTGCCAGAGGTGGTTTAGAGGTATTAATGATAATACCTAACTGACAGGGCATCATCATGCCGAGTGGCATGATGACGCGCATCAGCCTTAGTGGCGCCGCTACTCGGCAGACGATGGATGCCTCGGGACCATAAACAGGTGTCCTCGTCGTTATGGGCACAGCAGAGGAGGACAAGGTCCGAGGCAGCTGATGGCACACACTCTTGGACTCAGGAAGCTTCGAGGTCTTCGCGACAGCCGAGGCATACGACTGACGGTGGCAGGTAGGTGACACATCCCTCGGAAGGTTGTTAGGCGGCGTGCAGGCGAGCCGACATTGCTTATTGCCAGTTGAGGCGTACGGCTGGCGGCTGCTCCTGACAGGCACGTTTCTGGGACGCGTGTTTGGCGGCATGCCAGAGGACAAACATCCTTTGTTATCATCATTATCTGTCAGTGTATTAATATGCCCCCGCAAAATCAAGGTTGGGACCACATTGAGTTTTGTACGAAGCCAATGAGACCGTTGCTTGGTTAACGGTTTTGTAAGAAGATCTGCAAGTTGATCATTAGTGGACACGAAGGACACTTGCAAGAGTCCTGCTGATACACGTTCTCGTACAAAGTGAAAAACTATCTCAATATGCTTTGTACGAGAATGAAAAACTGGATTTTTTGTTAAATAGGTTGCGCCTAAATTGTCACACCAAAAAAGAGGCACCGTACTTGGGTGGAGGTTCAGTTCGTTAAGGAGTATTCGACCCAGATGACTTCAGCTTGGGGTGGGAGACTGACTTGTACTCCACTTCAGTGTTCCAAAGAGACACCATTGTCTGTTTCTTACAAGACCAACAAATTAGGTTAGGACCAAGAAAAATAAGATAACCATGTCAACCAAATAGCACAGAAAATTCAATAAAATTCCATTGAACTCACTTTCTCTATCTAGCTTATTTTCTCCTTATCCGAAGATTCTTACTCGCTGATTTTAAATTCCAATGAAAATCAACAAACATTTAAAAACAAAATATAACTATTCGTCTTATGAAACCTGCTTGCCTGAATTTCTCTCTCTATGTTCACTCACCTCATATAAAAACAGTCGATACCTAATTTAAGGTTCTCGTGCAAAATAATAAACTCTTCGAAATCAAGTAACACAGAAATTTAAGAAAAACCTATTAGGCTTGCTTTCTCTCTCTATATGTCTCTCTCCTCATCTGAAGATATTTAGTGTCTGATCTAAAATTCTATTGCAAATCAACAAACATTACGAAACCAAATATCACTAACAGATAAATAGTACCAGTTAGCCTCACTTTGTCTCTCTACATTCCACTCTCCTTATTTAAAGATTATAAAGGCCTAAGCTACAATTCTCATGAAACAAAACTCTCTGGAAAGGAAATATCACAAAAAGTCAATAAATTCCATTCAACTAACTTTCTCTCTCGAGCTTATTTTATTCTTATCCGAAGATTCTTAGTCGCTGATTTTAGGTTCTAACGCAAATCAGCAAACATTATGAAACCAAATATCACTATTCGTCTTAGGAAACCCGTTTGCCTGAATATCTTTCTATGTTCACTCACCTCGTATAGAAACAGTCTATAACTAATTTAAGGTTCTCGTGCAAAATAATAAGGTCTCCGAAATCAAGTAACACAGAAATTTAAGAAAATCCTATTAGGCTTGCTTTCTCTCTCCTCATCCGAAGATTATTAGTGTCTGATCTAAAATTCTATTGCAAATCAGCAAACATTACGAATCCAAATATCACTAACAGATAAATAAAACCCGTTAGCGTCACTTTTCTCTCTAGATTTCACTCTCCTTATCTAAAGACTATGAAGGCGTAACCTACAATTCTCATGAAAACAAAACTCTCTGGAAAGGAAATATCACAAAAATTCAATAAATTACATTCAACTAACTTTCTCTCTCGAGCTTATTTTATTCTTATCCGAAGATTCTTAGTCGCTGATTTTAAATTCTAACGCAAATCAACAAACATTACGAAACCAAATATCACTATTCGCTTATGAAACCCGTTAGCATGATTTACTGTCTCTAAGTTCACTCACCTCATAAAAAAATAGTCAATACCTAAGTTACGGTTCTCGTGAAAAATAACAAACTTTCCAAAATCAAGTAACATTGAAATTTTCAAAAACCTATTAGGTTCGCCCCTTTCTCTCTCTAGATTTCATTCTCCTCATCCGAAGATTCTTAGTGTCTGATCTTAAATTGTATTACAAAACAACAAACGCTACAAACCAAATATCACTAAAAGATAAATAAATCCGTTAGCTTCACTTGCCTCTCTAGCTTTCACTCTCCTTATTTTAAGACTATGAAGGCGTAAGCTACAATTCTCATGAAAAAAATCTCTCTAGAAACCAAATAGCACAGATATTCAATAAATATCCATTCAACTCACTTTCTCTCTCGAGCTTATTTTCTTTTTATCCGAAAATTTCTTAGTGGCTGATTTTAAATTCTAACGAAAATCAACAAAAATTACAAAACCAAATATCACTATTTGTCTTAGGAAACCTGTGAGCCAGATTTTCTCTCTTTAAGTTCACTCAGCTCATATAAAACAGTCAATACCTAATTTAAGATTCTCAAGAAAAATAACAAACTCTCCCAAATCAAGTGACACTAAAATTTTAAAAAAACCTATTAGGCTCGCCCCTTTCTCTCTCTAGATTTCTTTCTCCTCATCGAAAGATTCTTTGTGTCTGATCTAAAATGCTATTGCAAATCAACAAACATTACGAAACCAAATATCACTAACAGATAAAAAAAACCCGTTAGCCTTACTTCCTCTCTAGATTTCACTCTCCTTATTTAAAGACTATGAAAGCGTAAGCTACAACTCTCATGAAAAGAAAACTCTCTGGAAAGGAAATATCACAAAAATTCAATAAAATTCCATTCAACTCACTTTCTCTCTTGAGCTTATTTTCTTCTTATCCAAAGATTCTTAGTTGCTGATTTTAAATTCTAACGAAAATCAGCAAACATTACGAAACCAAATATCACTATTCGTCGTACGAAACCCGTTAGCCTATTTTTCTCTCTCTAAGTTCAGTCACCTCATATAAGAATAGTCCATACCAAGTTTGAGGTTCTCGTCAAAAAGAACAAACTCTCCGAAATCAAATAACACTGATATTTACAAAAAACTTATTAGGCTCTCTTTCTCTCTCTAGATTTCTCTCTCCTCATCTGAAGATTCTTAGTGTCTAATATTAAATTCTATTGCAAATCAAAAAACATTACGAAACCAAATATCACTAACAGATAAATAAAACCCGTTAGCCTCTATTTCCTCTCTGGATATCACTCTCCTTATTTAAAGGCTATGAAGGCGTAAGGTACCATTCTCACAAAAAAAAAACTCTCTGGAAAGGAAACATCACAAAAATTTAATAAAATTCCATTCAACTCACTTTCTCTCTCAAGCTTATTTTCCTCTTATCCAAAGATTCTTAGTCACTGATTTTAAAATTCTAACGAAAATCAACCAACATTAAGAAACGAAATATCATTATTCGTCTTACGAAACCTGTTAGCCTATTTTTCTCTCTCTAAGTTCTCTCACCTCATATAGAAAAAATTAATATCTAATTTAAGGTTCTCGTGAAAAATAACAAACTCTCTGAAATCAAGTAACACTGAAAATTTAGAAAAAACTCATTAGGCTCGTCCCTTTGTCTCTCTAGATTTCTTTCCCCTCATCCGAAGATTCTTAGTGTCTGATTTAAAATTCTATCGCAAATCAACAAACATTACCAAACCAAATATCACTAACAGATAAATAAACCCGTTAGCTTCAGTTTCCTCTCTAGATTTTACGCTCCTTATTTAAATACTATGAAGGCGTAAGCTACCATTCACATGAAAAAAAAACTCTCTGGAAAGGAAACATCACAAAAATTCAATAAAATTCCATTCAACTCACTTTCTCTCTTGAGCTTATTTTCCTCTTATCAGAAGATTCTTTGTCGCTGATTTTAAATTCTAACGAAAATCAATAAACATTAAGAAACCAAATACCACTATTTGTCTTACGAAACCCGTTAGCCTATTTTTCTCTCTCTAAATTCACTCACCTCATATAAAAACAGTAGATACCTAATTTAAGATTCTCGTGAAAAATAAAAAACTCTCCGAAATCAAGTAACACTAAAATTTAAAAAAAAACCTATTAGGCTCGCCCCTTTCTCTCTCTAGATTTCTTTCTCCTCATCCAAAGATTCTTAGTGGCTAATATTCAATTCTATTGCAAATCTACAAAGATTACGAAACCAAATATCACTAACATATAAATAAACCCGTTAGCTTCACTTTCCTCTCTAGATTTCACTCTCCTTATTTATAGACTATGAAGGTGTAAGCTACAATTCTTATGAAAACAAAACTCTCTAAAAACCAAAATACCACAGATATTCAATAAATATGCATTCAACTCACTTTGTCTCTCGAGCTTATTTTCTTCTGATCCGAAAATTTCTTAGTGGCTGGTTTGAAATTGTAACGAAAATCAACAAACATTACGAAACCAGGCATCATTATTCATCTTACGAAAGCTGTTAGCGTGATTTTCTTTTCCCTCTAAGTTCACTTACCTCATATAAAAACAGTCAATACCTAATTTACATTTCTCGTGAAAAATAACAAACTCTCTGAAATTAAGTAACACTGAAATTTTAAAAAAACCTATTAGGCTCACCCCTTTCTCTCTCTAGATTTCTTTCTCCTCATCCGAAGATTCTTTGTGTCTGATCTAAAATTCTATTGCAAATCAACAAACATTACGAAACCAAATATCACTAACAGATAAATAAAACCTGTAAGCTTTACTTTCCTCAATACATTTCACTCTTCTTATTTAAAGACTATGAAAGCGTAAGCTACAATTCCCATGAAAAAAAACTCTCTGAAAAAGGAAATATCACAAAAATGCAATAGAATTCCATTAAACTCACTTTCTCTCTCGAGCTTATTGTCTTCTAATCTGAAGATTCTTAGTGGCTGATTTGAAATTCTAACGAAATTAACCAATTTTAAGAAACCAAATATCACTATTCGTCTTCTGAAACCCGTTAGCCTATTTTTCTCTCTCTAACTTCAGTCACCTCATATAAGAATAGTCCATACCTAATTTAAGATTCTCGCGAAGAATAACAAACTCTCCAAAATCAAATAACACTGAAATTTACAAAAAATCTATTAGGATCCCTTTCTCTCTCTAGATTTCTCTCTTCTCATCCGAAGATTCTTAGTGTCTAATCTTAAATTCTATTGCAAATCAACAAACATTACGAAACCAAATATCACTAACAGATAAATAAAACCCGTTAGCCTCTATTTCCTCTCTAGATTTCACTCTCCTTCTTTAGAGACTATGAAGGCGTGAGCTACAATTCTCAAGAAAAAAAAAACTCTTTAAAAATGAAATATCACAAAAATTCAATAAATTCCATTCAACTCACTGTCTCACTCGAGCTTATTTTCGTATTATCCGAAGATTCTTAGTCGCTGATTTTAAACTCGAATGAAAATCAACCAATTTTTAAGAAACCAAATATCACTATTCGTCGTACGAAACCCGTTAGCCTATTTTTCTCTCTCTAAGTTAAGTCACCTCATATAAGAATAGTCCATACCTAGTTTAAGGTTCTCGTCAAAAAGAACAAACTCTCCGAAATCAAATAACACTGATATTTACAAAAAAGCCTATTAGGCTCTCTTTCTCTCTCTAGATTTCTCTCTCCTCATCCAAAGGTTCTTTGTGTCTGATGTAAAGTTCTATTAGAAATCAACAAACATTACGAAACCAAATATCACTAATAGATAAATAAAAACCGTTAGCGTCACTTTCCTCTCTAGATTTCACTCTTCTTATCTAAAGACTATGAAGGTATAACCTACAGTTCTCATGAAAACAAAACTCTCTAGAAACAAAATGTCAGAAAAATTCAATAAAATTCCATTCAACTCACTTTCTCTCTCGAGCTTATTTTCTTCTTATCAAAAGATTCTTAGTCGCTGATTTAAATTCTAATGAAAATCCAAAACATTACGAAACCAAATATCACTAGTCGTCTTAGGAAATCCGTTTGCCTGATTTTCTCTCTTTAAGTTCACTCACCTCACATGAAAACATTTAATACCTAATTTAAGGTTCTCGTGAAGAGTAACAAACTCTCCAAAATCAAGTTACACAAAAATCTAAAAAAACTAATTTGGCTTGCTTTCTGTCTCTAGATTTCTCTGTCCTCATGCAATGGTTCTTTTTTGTGTTTGATATAAAATTCTGCTGCCAATCACCAAACATTAAGAAACCAAAAATCACTAACAGATAAATATAATCTGTTAGCCTCACTTTTCTCTCTAGATTTCACTTTATCTAAAGACTATAAAGGCGTAAGCTAAAATTCTCATAAAAACAAAACTCTCTAGAAACAAAATGTCACAAAAATTCAATAAAATTCCATTCACCTCACTTTCTCTCTCCGGCTTATTTTCTTCTTATCCAAAGATTCTTAGTCGGTGATTTTCAATTGTAACAAAAATCAACAAACATTACGAACCCAAATATCACTATTCGTCTTAGGAAACCCGTGAGCCCAATTTTCTGTATCTAAGTTCACTCACCTCATATAAAAACAGCCAGTACCTAGTTTAAGGTTCCTGTTAAAAATAACAAACACTCCGAAATAAAGCAACACTGAAATTTAAAAGAAACCTATTATTCTCGCTTTCTCTCCCTAAATTTCTCGCTCCTCATCCAATGATTCTTTATGTCTGATCTAAAATGCTGTTACAAATCAAGAAACATTACGAAACCAAATATCTAGAATAGATAAATAAAACCCGTTAGCCTCACTTTCCTCTGTAGATTTCACTCTGCTTATTTAAAGAATATGAAGGCGTAAGCTACAATTCTCATGAAAACCAAACTTTCTAGAAACGAAATGTCACAAAAATTCAATAAAATTCCATTGAACTCACTTTCTCTCTCGAGCTTACTTTCTTCTTATCGGAAGATTCTTAGTCGCCGATTTTAAATTCTAACAAAAATCAACAAACATTACGAAACGAAATATCACTATTTGTCTTAGGAAACCCGTAAGCCTGATTTTCTGTCTCTAAGTTCACTCACCTCATATAAAAACAGTCAATACCTAGTTTAAGGTTCTTGTGAAATATAACAAACTCTACAAAATCAAGTAACACTGAAATTAAAAAAATCTGATTAGGATCGCTTTCTCTGTCTAGATTTCTCTCTCCTCATCCAAAGATTCTTTGTGTCTGATGTAAAGTTCTATTAGAAATCAACAAACATTACGAAACCAAATATCACTAATAGATAAATAAAAACCGTTAGCGTCACTTTCCTCTCTAGATTTCATTCTTCTTATTTAAAGACTGTGAAGGCATAACCTACAGTTCTCATGAAAAAGAACTGCTTTGGAAACCAAATACCACAAAAATTCAGTAAAATTCCATTCAACTCACTTTCTCTCTCGACCTTATTTTCTTCTTATCCGAAGATTCCTAGTCGCTGATTTGAAATTCCAACGCAAATCAACAAACATTACGAAACCAAATATCACTAGTCGTCTTAGGAAACCCGTTAGCCTGATTTTCTGTCTCTAAGTTCACTCGCCTCATATAAAAACAGTCAATACCTAGTTTAAGGTTCTTGTGAAATATAACAAACTCTCTGAAATCAAGTAACACTGAAATTTAAAAAAACCTGTTAGGCTCGCTTTCTCTCTCTAGATTTCTCTCTCCTCATCCAAAGATTCTTTGTGTCTGATCTAAAATTCTATTGCAAATAAACAAACATTACGAAACCAAATATCACTAAAAGATAAATATAACCCATTAGCCTCACTTTGCTCTCTAGATTTCACTCTCCTTATTTAAAAACTAAAAAAGGTGTAAGCTACAATTCTCATTGAAACAAAACTCTTTAGAAACAAATAGCACGGGAAATTCAATAAAATTCCATTCAACTCACTTTCTCTCTCTAGCTTATTTTCTCCTTATCCGAAGATTCTTAGTCGCTGATTTTAAATTCCAATAAAAATTAACAACCATTTTAAAACCATATATTACTATTTCATCTAATGAAACCCGTTTGCCTGATTTTCTCACTCTAGGCTTACTGTCCTCATATAAAGACACTCAATGCCTGATTTAAGGTTGTTATGAAAAAAACGAACTCTCCCAACACAAGTAACACTCAATTAAAAATAACCCTATTAGGCTCACTTTCTCTCTCTATATTTCTCTGTCCTCATGCGAATATTCTTAGCGTCTGATCTAAAATTCTATTGCAAATCACCATACATTATGAAACCAAATATCAGTAAGAGAAAACTTAGACCCATTCCCTCACTTTGTCTCTTTAGATTTCACTCTCGTTATTTAATGACTATGAAGGCATAAGCTACAATTCTCATAAAAACAAGCATTTCTGGAAACCAAATAGCACAGAGAATTCAATAAAATTCCATTCAACTCAGTTTCTCTCTCTTGCTTATTTTCTCCTTATCCGAAGATTCGTATTTGCTGGATTTAAATTCCAAGGAAAATCAAGAAACTTTAGAAAACGAAATCTTACTATTCGTCTGATGAAACCCTTTTGCCTGATTTTCTCTCTCTAGGTTCACTTTCATCATATATAGACAGACAAGCCCTCATTTAACGTTCTCATGAAAAAAAATGTACTCTCCAAACACAAGTAACACTGAAATTTTTAAAAAAAATTAGGCTGACTTTCTCTCTCTAGACTTCTCTCTCCTTATCCGAAGATTATTAGTGTATGATGTAAAATTCTAGTGCAAATCAACAAACCTTAAGAAACCAAATATCACTAACAGATAAATTAAACCCTTAAGCCTCGCTTTCTCTCTCTAGATTTCACTCTCCTTACTTAAAGACTATTAATGCTAAGCTACAATTTTCATAAAAATACTTTCTAGAAACCAAATAGCACACAAAATTTAATAAAATTCCATTCAACTCACTTTCTCTCTCTAGCTTATTTTCTCCTTATCCGAACATTCTTAGTCACTGATTTTCAATTCCAATAAAAATTAACAAACATTATAAACCCATATATTACAATTCATCTAATGAAACTTGTTTGCCTGTTTTTCTCACTCTAGGTTCACTCTGCTCATATAAAAACAGTTAATGCATCATTTAAGATTCGCGTGAAAAATAACAAACACTCCGAAATCAAGTAACACTGAAATTTAAACAAATTATTAGTCTCACTTTTTCTCTCTAGATTTCTCTCTCCTCATCCGAAGATTCTTAGTGTCCAATCTAAAATTCTTTTACAAATCAACAAACATTACGAAACCAAATATTGCTAACAGTTTAATAAAACCCGTTAGCCTCACTTTATCTCTCTAGATTTCACTCTCCTTATTTAAAGACTATGAAGGCTAAGCTACAATTTTCATAAAAAAAAACTTTCTGGAAAAAAGTGCGAGCAGTAGTGAGGAATCAAGTGCTCTACACATAATAAGTGGCTTAAACCACATATAATGATAAGCCAGGTCTATTTTTAAATAATTTTTGCACTAGGGCACTAGATAGAAGGAGTTCAGTTTATACCCTGAATACAAACACCAAAGGATAAGGGCAAAAATACATGTAAAAAGAGGAATTGTTCAAATATTTTTTTACTCTTTAGGCATTGAGATTCAATGACTATTGTTGAGCAAAACGAGGACCCCTTTATGAGCTACTTAATCTTTTCCTTATAAGGTATGTTCTTTGTAAGAACAATTCAATGGCACTTGAAGGGGAAACTTAAACTACCCGATATTATGATGCATCGAGGACAATCTGGACTTGTCTCATCCTTGATATCTCAGTAATTGCTAAGGGACTAGCAATAGGTAAAGTGGGGGGTTATGATAACATGCAAATAGGAGCTAAATAAGTGCTAATTTCATCATATTTTTGGGCTTTTAATGCATAAAAACATGGATCTTTAATGCATGTTGTCATCATTTTAGGCTAAAATAATAAATTCCTTGAATTTTAAGTTAAATAGTACATTTAATCAATATTTTGTTCAATTTTTACACTTTAAATGTTTTTAAAATAAAATTTAAATGAAATTAAATGATTAATTGACCTATTTATATAAATAAAAAGAAAAGAAATAAATAAAATGAACTTTAGTAAAGATTAAAATCATCTTTAGGTATTAATTCATATTTTTAGGATTCATTTTAGGTGTTTTTTCCATTTTAAAACGTTTTTTTTATCAAACTGGCCCTTATTGGGCTAGTTTAAGCGCTAACGCGTGTTCAATGTGCAAGGAAAGATACTGAAGAGAGCGGCGGCCAATCACAACGCCTGCTCGGGCTTTGGCGTGTGACACGCACACATGCACGGTCATGCATGTTGCACATCACTTGCGGTGTGTCGCGCACCGCGCACAGCCCCCCGATGACCAATCACATGCAGGTTAACTCGCTGCATGCAACGTAGCAAGTTAAGCACATGCACAGCGCTGAGCAGGTCTTCTCCAGTGGAAAGCGCGCGCACGTAGTGCGGTGCGCATGGAGGAAAACCCGTAAACGATACCACGTTAGCCAATAAAAAATGCGTTGTACGCTCGGTGTACAACGCGCTTAAGAGATAAAATAAAACGGAATCGGAAGAGCTGTTCTTCCGATTCCGCGACAATAAAAGAGGAATAAACGAGATTTTATAGTTTAGTTCTTGATTTTGAAGCTCTAAGAAGGATCGCCTACCGTCCTAGAAGACTCAAGACCCTTCCTGGAGCGATTTGGAGCTCGACTGGGGCAAGAATTTCATAGATCCGTTGCCGTTGTTCTTCATCCAGTTCAAGCCAAATTCGAGGAAAAATTTGGTATTCGTTCTCGAAATTTGCTAAAATCGATTTCCTGATAACTCCTGGAATCTCTAGCCACAATTAGAATTCAATCTGCAGTTAATTTCGGGTTCAAATCTTCAAAAAACCATAGTTCATTTCCCTTCGCCGTTTTTCCTAACTTCTGATTTTAGTCGTTTTAATTCGTAGATTTTAGTTCGTTTAGATTCATTTAATGTTAATTGATTATACACTTCCTATTTTGAATCCTAACTGTCACTTGAATCACATAAAACTCGTGAATCTTATTCACGACCTCCTTCTTCTTAAATGAGCAAATCGTGAATCGTATTCACGATTTGCTAATTTTGGACATTTTTACAATTTAATTCAATTAAGATAAAATAAAAATCTAAGGAAAATCTTCTTTAAAATAACATAAAATTAGTTTTCTGATTCTTTTAAAATATTAAAATATCCCCTGATAAATAAAAGAAATTAAAGAAATAAAGAAACCTAGAGTTGGATCAATTTTAGAAATAGATTTCAAATCCATTAAAAGGAACGTAAAAAAATATATAATTCAAAACAATTTAAAAATTTTAAATCAAATACAAAGATAAACTTAAGTGATTTTATATCTCTGTTATTTAATAACAGAGAATCATTAAAATCATTTATGTTCAAAAGGATGGAATGTTAGTTAAAATTTACAAGTACTAGCATTTAAATAAAAAATTAAAACATCATTTGAATTTACAAAACATTCTAGACACCAAATAGCACAGCAAAGTCAATAAAGTTCCATTCAACTCACTTTCTCTCTCTAGCTTATTTTCTCCTGATCCGAAGATTCTTAGCCCCTGATTTTAAATTCCAATGAATATCAACACACATTTAAAACCCAAATATCATTATTCCTCAGATGAAACCCGTTAGCCTGATTTTTTCTCTCTAGGTTCACTCTCCTCAAATAAAGACCATCAATGCCTAATTTAAGGTTTTAATGAAAAATAACAAACTCTTCAAAAATAGAGTCACACTGAAATTGAAAAAACCTATGAGCCTCACTTTCTTTCTCTAGATTTCTCTCTCTCCTCATATGAAAATTCTTATTTTCTGATCTAAAATTCTATAACAAATCAACAAACATTACGAAACCAAATATCACTAACAGTTTACTAAAACCCGTTAGCCTCACTTTCTCTCTCTATATTTCACTCTCCTTATTTAAAGACTATAAAGGCGAAACCTACAATTCTGATAAAATTCAATAAAATTCCATTTAACTCACTTTCTCTGTCTAGCTTATTTTTTTCTTATCCAAAGATTCTTAGTCGCTGATTTGAAATTCCAATGAAAATCAACATACATTTGAAAACAAAGTATCACTATTGCTCTAATGAAACCACTTAGCCTAATTTTCTCTCTCTAGGTTCACTCTCCTCATATAAAGACAGTAAATACCTCATTTAACATTCTCGTAAAAAATAACAAACTCTCCGTAATCAAGTAGCGCTGAAATCCAAAAACACCTATTAGGCTCACTATCTCTCTAGATTTCTCTCTCATCCAAAAATTCTTAGTATCTGATCTAAAATTCTATTACAAATCAACAAACATTACGAAACCAAATATCACTAACAGTTTAATAAAACCCGTTAGCCTCACTTTGTCTCTCTAGATTTCACTATTCTTATTTAAAGAGTATGAAGAATTAAGCTACAATTCTCATGAAAACAAAACATTCTAAAAACCAAATAGCACAGAAGAGTCAATAAAATTCCATTCAACTCAATTTCTCTTTCTAGCTTATTTCCTTCTTCTCCGAAGATTCTTAGTCGCTGATTTTAAATTCCAATATATATCAACATAGATCTTAAAACTAAATGTCACTATTCGTATGATAAAACCTGTTAGCCTGACTCTCTCTCTCTAGTTTCACTCTCATATAAATACAGTCAATACCTAATTTAAGTTTTTTGTGAAAAATAACAAACTCTTTGAAATCAAGGAACACTCAAATTTCAAAAAACCTATTAGGCTCACTTTCTCTCTCTAGATTACTCTCTATTATCATATGAAGATTCGTAGTGTCTGATCTAAAATTTTATTAAAAATTAACAAACATTGCGAAACCAAATATCACTAACACTTTAATAAAACCCATTACACTCACTTTCTTTCTCTAAATTTCACTCTCCTTATTTTATGACTATAAAGGCGTAACCTACAATTCTCATAAAAACATAAATTTCTCGAAACCAAATAGCACAGAAAATTCAATCCAATTCCATCCAACTCAAATTCACTCTCTAGCTTATTTTCTCCTTATCCGAAGATTCTTACTCACTGATTATAAATACCAATGAAAAAAATCAAACATTTTAAAACCAAATTTCACTATTCGTCTGATGAAACCCATTAGCCTGATTTTCTCTCTCTACATTCACTCTCCTCATATACAGACAGTCAATACCTTATTTAAGGTTTTTGTGAAAAATATAAAACTCTCCAAAGCAAGTAACACTGAAATTTTAAAAAACCTATTAGGCTCACTTTCTCTGTCTAGAATTCTCTTTCCTCATCTAAAGATTCTTATTATCTAATCTAAATTCTATTACGAATCGACAAACATTACGAAACCAAATATCACTAACAGATAAATAAAACCCGTTAGCCACACTTTCTCTCTCTAGAATTCACTCTACTTATTTAAAGACTATGAAGGCGTAAGCTACAATTCTCATCAAAACAAAACTTTGTTGAAACCAAATAGCGCAGAAAATTCAATAAAATCCCATTCAACTCACCTTCTCTCTCTAGCATATTTTCTCCTGATCCGAAGATTCTTAGTTGCTGATTTTAAATTCCAACGAAAATCAACGACCATTTCAAAACCAAATACCCCTATTAATCTAAAGAAACCGGTAAGCCTGATTTTCCCTCTCTAGGTTGACACTGCTCACATAAAGACAGTGAATGCCTCATTTAAGGTTCTCGTGAAAAAAAAAACTCTCCGGAACGAAGTAACGCTGAAATTTCAAAAAACCTATTAGGCTCACTTTCTTTCTCTAGATTTCTCTCTCTCCTCATACCAAGAATCTTAGTGTCCGATAAAAGATTCTATTACAAATCAACAATTATTACGAAACCAAATATCACTAACAGATAAATAAAATTCATTAGCCTCACTTTCTCTCGCTAGATTTCACTCTCGTGATTTAAAGACTATGAAGGGGTAAGCTACAGTTATCATTAAAAACAAAACTTTCTGGAAACCAAATAGCACAGAAAGTACAATCAAATTCCATTCAACTCACTATCTCTCTCTAACTTAATTTCTACGTATCCGAAGATTCTTAGTCACAGATTCAAATTTCCAATGAACATCAACAAACATTTTAAAACCATATATCACTATTGATCAAATGAAACCCGTTAGCCTGATTTTTTTCTCTCTATGCTTTTCTGTCCTCATATAAAGACATTTAATGCATCATCTAAGGTTCTGATGAAAAATAACCAACTCTCCAAAGTCAAGTAACAGTAAAATCTTAAAAAACCTATCAGGCTCACTTTCTCTCTCTATATTTTCTTTCTCATGATCTGAAGATTTATAGTGCGTGATAAAACATTCTATTACAAATCAACAAGCATTACGAAACCAAATATCACTAACAGATAAGTAAAACCCATTAGCCTCAGTCTCATTATTTAAAGACTATGAAGGGGTAAGCTAGAATTATCATAAAAAACAAAACTTTGTCGAAACCAAATAGCATAGAAAGTTCAATAAATTTCCATTCAACTCACTATCTCTCTCTAGCTTAATTTATCCTTATCCGAAGATTCTTAGTCGCAGATTCAAATTTCCAATGAACATCAACAAACATTTTAAAACCATATATCACTATTGATCAAATGAAACCCGTTAGCCTGATTTTTTTCTCTCTATGCTTTTCTGTCCTCATATAAAGACATTTAATGCATCATCTAAGGTTCTGATGAAAAATAACCAACTCTCCAAAGTCAAGTAACAGTAAAATCTTAAAAAACCTATCAGGCTCACTTTCTCTCTCTATATTTTCTTTCTCATGATCTGAAGATTTATAGTGCGTGATAAAACATTCTATTACAAATCAACAAGCATTACGAAACCAAATATCACTAACAGATAAGTAAAACCCATTAGCCTCAGTCTCATTATTTAAAGACTATGAAGGGGTAAGCTAGAATTATCATAAAAAACAAAACTTTGTCGAAACCAAATAGCATAGAAAGTTCAATAAATTTCCATTCAACTCACTATCTCTCTCTAGCTTAATTTATCCTTATCCGAAGATTCTTAGTCACAGATTCAAATTTCCAATGAACATCAACAAACATTTTAAAACCATATATCACTATTGATCAAATGAAACCCGTTAGCCTGATTTTTTTCTCTCTATGCTTTTCTGTCCTCATATAAAGACATTTAATGCATCATCTAAGGTTCTGATGAAAAATAACCAACTCTCCAAAGTCAAGTAACAGTAAAATCTTAAAAAGCCTATCAGGCTCACTTTCTCTCTCTATATTTTCTTTCTCATGATCTGAAGATTTATAGTGCGTGATAAAACATTCTATTACAAATCAACAAGCATTACGAAACCAAATATCACTAACAGATAAGTAAAACCCATTAGCCTCAGTCTCATTATTTAAAGACTATGAAGGGGTAAGCTAGAATTATCATAAAAAACAAAACTTTGTCGAAACCAAATAGCATAGAAAGTTCAATAAATTTCCATTCAACTCACTATCTCTCTCTAGCTTAATTTATCCTTATCCGAGGATTCTTAGTCGCAGATTCAAATTTCCAATGAACATCAACAAACATTTTAAAACCATATATCACTATTGATCAAATGAAACCCGTTAGCCTGATTTTTTTCTCTCTATGCTTTTCTGTCCTCATATAAAGACATTTAATGCATCATCTAAGGTTCTGATGAAAAATAACCAATTCTCCAAAATCAAGTAACAATAAAATTTTAAAAAACCTATTAGTCTCACTTTCTCTCTCTATATTTTCTTTCTTGTGATCTGAAGATTTTTAGTGTCTGATACAAAATTCTATTACAAATCAAGAAACATTACGAAACCAAATATCACAAACAGATAAGTAAAACCCATTAGCCTCAGTTTCTCTCTCTAGATTTACCTCTTGTCATTTAAAGACTATGAAGTCGTATGCTACAATTCTCAGAAAAACAACACTTTCTTGAAACCAAATAGCACAGATAATTGGAATAAAATTATATTTAATTCACTCTCTCTCTACGTAGTTTTCTCTTTATCTGAAGATTCTTAGTCGCTAACTTTAAATTCCAATGAAAATCAGCAAACATTTTAAAACCAAATACCCCTTTTCATCTAATAAAACCTGTTAGCCTGATTTTTTGTCTGTTGGTTCACTCTCCTCATATAAAGACAGTCAATGCCTAATTTAAGGTTCTTACTAAAAATAACAAGTCTTAGAAATCAAGTAACACTGAAAATTAAAAAAACCTATTAGGCTTAATTTCTCTCTCAAGATTTTCTCTCTCCTCATACAAAGATTCTTAGTGCCTGATCTAAGATTCTACTACAAATCAGAAAACATTACAAAACCAAATACCGCAAACGATTTTATAAAACCCGTTAGCCTCGCTTTCTTTCTCTAGATTTCACTCTTCTTATTTATGGACTGTAAATGCGTAACCTACAGTTCTCATAAAAACAAAATTTTCTTAAAACCAAACAGCACAGAAAATTCAATACAACTCCATTTAAATTACTTTATCACTTTAGCTTATTTTCTTCTTATCCGAAGATTCTTAGTCGCTGATTTAAAGTTCTAATCAAATCAACAAACATTTTAAAACCAAATATCACTATTCAGCTAATTAAACACGTTAACATGATTTTCTCTCTCTAGGTTCACTCTTCTCATATAAAGACAATCAATGCCTAATATAAGGTCATCATGAAAAACAACAAATTCTATGAAATCAAGTAACGCTGAAATTTAAAAAACCCTATTAGGCTCACTTTGTCTCCCTAGATATCTGTCTCTCCTCTTACGAAGATTCTTAGTGTCTGATCTAAAATTCTATTATAAATCAACAAACATTACGAAACCAAATGTCACTAATAGTTTACTAAAACCCACTAGCCTCACTTTCTCAGTCTAGATTTCACTATCCTTATTTAAAGACTATAAAGGTGTAACCTACAATTCTCATAAAATCAACACTTTCTGGAAACTAACTAGCACAGAAAATTCAATAAATTTCCATTTTTTTCACTTTCTCTCTCTAGGTAATTTTCTCCTTATCTGAAGATTCTTAGTCGCTGATTTTAAATTCCAATTAAAATGAACAAACATTTCAAAACCAAATACCTCTATTCATCTAATGAATTCTGTAAGCCTGATGTTTTCTCTGTAGGTTCACTCTCCTCATGTAAAGATAGTCAATGCCTAATTTACGGTTCTCATGAAAAATAACAAACTCTTAGAAATCAAGTAAAACTGAAATTTGAAAAACATATTAGGCTCAATTTCTATCTCTAGAATTTCTCTCTCCTCATACGAAGATTCTTAGTGTCTGATCTAAAATTCTATTACAAATCAGCAAACATTACAAAACCAAATATCTTTAATGGTTTGATAAAACCTGCTAGCCTCACTTTCTCTCTCTAGATTTCACGGTCCTTATTTAAAGTTTATAAATGTGTAACCTACAATTCCCATAAAACAAAATTTTCCTAAAACCAAATAGCACGGGAAATTCAATAAAATTCCATTCAACTCACTTTCTCTCTTTAGCTTATTTTCTCCTTCTCCAAAGATTCTTAGTCGCTGATTTTAAATTCTAATAAAAATCAAGAAACATTTTGAAACCATATATCACTATTTATCTAGTGAAATCCGTTAACATGATTTTCTCTCTCTAGGTTCACTCTCCTCATATAAAGACAGCCAATGCCTCATTTAAGGTTCTCATGAAAAAAGAATAAACTCTACGAAATCAAGTAACACTAAAATTTAAAAAACCGATTAGGCTCACTTTCTCTCTGTAGATTTCTCTGTTTTCAGTCAAAGATTCTTAGTGTATGATCTAAAATTCTATTACAGATCAACAAACATTATGAAACCAAATATCATTAACAGATAAATAAAACCCGTTAGCCTTACTTTCTCTCTCTAGATTTCACTCTTGTCATTTTGAAGGCTATAAAGGCGTAAGCTACAACTCTTATAAAAACAACACATTCTCAAAACCAAATAGCACCTAAAATTCAATAAAATTTTATTCAACTCACTTTGTCTTTCTAGCGTATTTTCTCCTTATCCCGAGATTCATAGTCGCTGAGTTAAAATTCCAATAAAAATCAACAAACATTTCAAAAGCATAAATCACTATTTATCTAATGACACCTATTCGCCTGATTTTCTCTCTATAGGTTCACTCACCTCATTTAGGGTTCTCATGCAAAAAAACAAACTCAATGAAATCAAGTTTTTGATCAATTTAAAAAAACCTATTAGGCTCACTTACTCTCTCTACATTCCTCTTTCCTTATCTGAAGATTCTTAGTTTTTGATTTAAAATTCAATTACAATCAACAAACATTACGAAACCAAAGATCACTAACAGACAAATAAAACCCGTTAGCCTCACTTTTTCTGTCTAGATTTCACTTTTTTCATTTAAAGTCTATGAAGACAGAAGCTACGATTCTCATAAAAACAACACTATCTCGAAACTAAATAGCACAGAAAATTTAACAAAATTCCATTCAACTCACTTTTTCTTGCAAGCAAATTTTTGATGTATTCGAAGATTCTTAGTCACTAATTTAAAATTCTAATAAAAATAAAAAAACATTTTCAAACCATATATCAGTATTCATTTAATAAAACCCGTTATCCTGATTTTCTCTCTCTAGGTTCACTCTCCTAATTTAAGGTTCTCATGGAAAAAAACAAAATTTCCCAAAGCAAGTAACACTGAAATTTAAAAAAAAACTATTAGGCTTACTTACTCTAGATCTACAATTCTATTACAAATCAACAAACATTACAAAACCAAATATCGCTCACAGATAAATAAATCCCATTAGCCTCACTATCTCTCTCTAGATTCCATTCTTGTCATTTCAAGACTACGAAAGCGTAAGCTACAACTGTTATAGAAACAACACTATCACGAAACCAAATAGCACCGAAAATTTAATACAACTACATTTAATTCACTTTCTCTCTTTAGATTATTTTCTCCTTATCCCAAGATTCTTAGTCGCTGATTTTAAATTCCAATGAAAATCAACAATTATTTCAAAACCAAATATCACTATTTTTATACTGAAACCCCTTAGCCTGTTTTCATCTCTCTAGGTGCACTCTCCTCATTTAGGGTTCTCATGAAAAAAAGCAAACTTTTCGAAATCAAGTGACACTGTATTTATAAAAACCCATTAGTCTCACTTACTCTGTCTAGAAGGCTCTCTCCTCATCCAAAGATTCTTAGTGTCTGAACTACAATTCTATTAAAAATCAACAAACATTACGAAACCAAATATCACTAACAGATAAATAAAACCCATTAGCCTCACTATCTCTCTCTAGATTCCACTATTGTCATTTAAAGACTATGAAGACGTAAGCTACAATTCTCATAAAAACAACACTTTCTCGAAAATAAACAGCACAGAAAATTTAACAAAATTCCATTCAACTCACTTTTTCTTGGTAGCTTATTTTCGATTGATTCGAAGATTCTTAGTCGCTGATTTAAAATTCTAATAAAAATCAACAAACATTTTAAAACCATATATCACTATTCATTTAATAAAACCCGTTAGCCTTTTTATCTCTCTAGGTTCACTCTCCTCATTTAAGGTTCTCATGAAAACAAACAAACTCTTCGAAATCAAGTAACAGTCAAAATTTAAAAAACCTACTAGGCTCACATACTTTCTCTAGATGTCTTTCTCCTCATCCGAAGATTCTTAGTGTCTGATTTAAAATTCTATTACAAATCAACAAACATTACAAAACCAAATATCCCTAACAGTTAAATAAAACCCATTAGCCTCACTTTCCCTCTCTAGATTCCACTCTTGTCATTTTAAGGCTATGAAGGCGTAAGCTACAATTCTCATGAAAACAACACTTTCTCAAAACTAAATAGCAAAAAAAATTTAATAAAATTTCATTCAACTCACTTTTTTATTGCTACCTTATTTTCTCCTTAACCAAAGATTCTTAGTCGCTGATTTTAAATTCCAATGAAAATCAACAAACATTTTAAAACCATATTACTATTCATCTTATAAAACCTATCACCCTGATTTTCTCTCTAGGTTCACTCTCCTCATTTAAGGTTCTCATGAAAAAATACAAACTTCCCAAAATCCAGTAACACCGAAATTTAAAAAAACCTATTAGTCTCACTTACTCTCTCTAGATTGCTCTGTCCTCATCCAAAGATTCTTAGTGTCTGATCTACAATTCTATTACAAATCAACAAATTATGAAACCAAATATCACTAACAGATAACTAAACCCCATTAACCTCACTTTCTCTCTCAAGATTTCACTGTTGTCATTTTAAGACTATAAAGGTGTAAGCTACAACTCTTATAAAAACAACACTTTGTCGAAACCAAATATCACCGAAAATTCAATAAACATTTATTCAACTCACTTTGTCTCTCTACCTTATTTTCTCCTTAACCAAAGATTCTTAGTCGCTGATTTTATATTCAAATGAAAATCAGCAAACATTTCAAAACCATATATCACTATTTATCTACTGAAACCCGTTAGCCTGATTTTCTCTCTCTAGGTTCAGTCTCCTCATTTAAGGTTCTCAATAAAAAATCAAACTCTTAGAAATCAAGTAATACTCAAATTTAAAGAAACCTATAAGGTTCATTATTCTCTCTAGATATCTCTCTCCGCATCTGCAGATTCTTAGAGTCTGATTTAAAATTCTATTACAAATCAACAAATATTACGAAACCAAATATCACTAACAGATAAATAAAACCCATTAGCCTCACTTTCCCTCTCTAGATTTCACTTTTGTCATTTAAATACTATAAAGCCATAAGCTACAATTCTCATAAAATAATACTTTCGCGAAACCAAATAGCACAGAATATTCAATAGAATGTTATTCAACTCACTTTCTCTCTCTAGCTTCTTTTCACCTAATCTGAAGATTCTGAGTCGCTGATTTCACATTCTAATGAAAATCAACAAACATTTTAAAAACATATTACTATTCATCTTATGAAACCCGTTACCCAGATTTTCTCTGGCTAGGTTCACACTCCTCATTTAAGGTTCTCATGAAAATAACAAACTCTCCGAAATCAAGTAACACTGGAAATTAAAAAAACCTATTTGGCTCACTATCTCTCTCTAGATTTCTCTCTCCTCATCCACAGATTCTTAGTGTCTGATCTAAAATTCTATTACAAAAAAAATAACAAAACCAAATATCATTAACAGTAAAAGAAAACCCATTAGGCTAACTTTCTCTCTCTACATTTCACTCTTGTCATTTAAAGACTATAAAGGCACAAGCTACAATTCTCATAAAACAACACTTTCTCGAAACCAAATAGCACAGAATATTCAATAAAATTTGATTCAACTCACATTCTCTCTCTAGATTCTTTTCTCCTGATCCGAAGATTCTGAGTCGCTGATTTTAAATTCTAATGAAAATCAACAAACGTTTTAAAAACATATTACTATTCATCTTATGAAACCCGTTACCCTGCTTTTCTCTCTCTAGGTTCACGCTCCTCATTTAAGGTTCTCATAAAAAAAAGAAACTTTCCAAAATCAAGAAACACTGAAATTTAAAAAAACCTATTAGGCTCACTTACTATCTCTAGATTGCTCTCTCCTGATCCAAAGATTCTTAGTGTCTGATCTACAATTCTATTACAAATCAACAAACATTACGAAACTAAATATCTCTAACAGATAAATAAAGCCCATTAGCTTCACTTTCCGTCTCTAGATTCTACTCTTGTCATTTTAAGACTACGAAGGTATACGCTACAAATCATATAAAAACAACACTTTCTCGAAACCAAATAGCACCGAAAATTCAAAAAAATATTATTCAACTCACTTTGTCTCTCTACCTTATTTTCTCCTTAACCCAAGATTCTCAGTCACTAATTTTAAATTTTAATGAAAATTAACAAACATTTCAAAAAAAATTATCACCCTACCCCGTTAGGCTCACTTACTCTCTCTTCATTTCTCTCACCTCATTCGAAGATTCTTAGTGTCTGATCTAAAATTCTATTCCAAATCAACAAACATTACAAAACTAAATATCACTAACGGATAAATCAAAACCATTAGCCTCACTTTCACTCTCTAGATTTAACTCTCCTTTTTTAAGACTATGAAGGCGTAAGCTACAATTCTTATAAAAACAAAACTTTGTGGATAAAATTTAATAAATTTTTTATAAAAACAAAATAGCACATAAAATTTAATTAAATTCCATTCAGCTCACTTTCTGTCTCTAGCTTATTTTCTCTTTCTTGAAAGATTCTTAGTTGCTGATTATAAATTGTAATGAAAATTAACAAAAATTTTAAAACCATATATCACTATTTATATGATGAAACCCGTTATGCTAATTTTTTTCTCTAGGTGCACTCTCCTCATTTAATGTTCTCATGAAAACAAACAAACTCTCTCAAATCAACTAACACTGAAATATAAAAAAACCTATTAGGCTCACTTTCTCTCTCTAGATTTCACTCTCCTCATCTAAGGATTCTTAGTGTCTGATAAAAAATTCTATGACAAATCAACAATCATTATGAAACCAAATATCGCTAACCATTTAATAAAATGCGTTAGCCTCACTTTCTCTCTCTAGAATTCACAATTGTCATTTAAAGACTATGAAGGCGTAAGCTACAATTCTCATAAAAACAAAACTTTATCGAAACCAAATAGCACAGAAAAATCAATACAACTCCATTTAATTCACTTTCTCTCTTTAGCTTATTTTCTCCTTATCCAAAGATTCTTAGTTGCTAATTTCAAATTCCAATGAAAATAAACAGACATTTCAAAACCAAATATTAATATTCATCTAATTAAACCCGTTAGCCTTATTTTCTCTTTGTAGGTTCACTCTCCTCATATGAAGATAGTCAATGCCTAATTTAAGGTTCTCCTGAAAAGTAACCAACTCTCCGAAATCAAGTAACACTAAAATGAAAAAAAAAACCTATTAGGCTCTTTTTCTCTCTATAGATTTCTCTCTCCTCAATCGAAGATTCTTAGTGTCTGATCTAAAATTCTTTTACAAATCAACAAACATTATGAAACCAAATATCACTAAGAGTTTAATAAAACGTGTTGCTCTCACCTTCTCCCTCGAGATCGCACTCTCCTCATTTACAGACTATGAAGGCATATGCAACAATTCTCATAAAGCCAACACTCTCTCGAAACCAAATATAACCGAAAATTCAATAAAATTCCATTCAGCTCACTTTTTCCGTCTAGCTTATTTTCTCCTTATACGAAGACTCTTAGTCCCTGATTTAAAATTCTGATCAAAGTCAACAAACATTTCAAAACCATATATAACTGTTTATCTAATGAAACCCGTTAGCCTGATTTTCTCTCTCTAGGTTTACTCTCCTTATATAAAGACAATTAATTCCTAATATAAAGTTTTCATGTAACGCTGAAATCAAGTAACACTGAAATATACAAAAATCTATTAGGCTCACTTTCTCTCTCTAGATTTCACTCTCCTCGTCCAAGGATTCTTAGTGTCTCATCTAATATCCTATAACAAAACAACAGTCATTATGAAACCAAACATCACTAACAGTTTAATAAAACGCGTTAGCCTCACTTTCTCTCTCTAGATATCACTCTCCTCATTTAAAGACTATGAAGGCGTAGGCTACAATTCTTATAAAAACAATACTTTCGCGAAATCAAGTAGCATAGAAAATTCAATAAAATTTTATTCAACTCACTTTCTCTCTCATGCTTATTTTCTCCTTATCCGAAAATTCTTGTCCAGTGATTTAAGATTCTAATAAAAATCCACAAACATTGTAAAACCATATATCACCATATATCATATAAGACCGTTAGCCTGATTTTCTCTCTCTAGGTTCACCCTCCTCATTTAAGGTTCTCCTAAAAAACCAAAGTCTCCGAAATCAAGTAACACTGAAATTTAAAAAACCTATTAGGCTCACTTACTCTCCAAAGATTTCTCTCTCCTTATTCGAAGCTTTCTTGTGTCTGATCTAAAATTCTAATGTAAATCAACAAGCATTACGAAACCAAATATCACTAATAGATAAATCAAACCCATTTGCCTCACTTTCCCTGTCTAGATTTAACTCTCCTTTTTTCAAGACTATGAAGCCGTAAGCTACAATTATTATAAAAACAAAACTTTCACGAAACCAAATAGCATACGATATTCAATAAAACTTTATTCCATTGTTTTTCTCACTCTAGCTTATTTTCTCCTTATCCAAAGATTCTTACTCCCTGATTTAAAATTCTGATCAAAGTCAACAAACATTTCAAAACCATATATAACTGTTTATCTAATGAAATCCGTTAGCCTCATTTTCTCTCTCTAGGTTTACTCTCCTCATAGAAAGACAGTCAATGTCTAATTTATGGTCCTCATGAAAAATAACAAAATCTCCGAAATCAAGTGCAACTGAAATAAAAAAACACATATTAGCCTCACTTTTTCTCGCTAGATTTCACTCTCCTCATCCAAAGATTCTTAGTTTCTGATCTAAAATTCTATTACAAATCAACAAACATTATGAAACCAAATATTACTAACAGTTTAATAAAGCGTGTTAGCCTCACTTTCTCTCCCTAGATTGCACTCTTCTTATTTAAAGACTATGAAGGCGAAAGCTACAATTCTCATCAAAACAACACTTTCTCGAAAGCAAAATGGCACAGGAAATTTCATAAAATTACATTCAACTCACATTAGCTCTCTAGCTTATTTTCTCCTTATCAGAAGATTCTCAGCCAGTGATTTAAACTTCTAAAGAAAATCCACAAACATGGTAAACCCATATATCGCTATATATCTTATAATAACCGTTAGCCTAATTTTCTCTCTCTAGGTTCACTCTCCCCATTTAGGGTTCTCATAAAAAAAACAAACTCTCTGAAATCAAGTAACACTAAAATGAAAAAAAAACCTATTAGGCTCTTTTTCTCTCTATAGATTTCTCTCTCCTCAATCGAAGATTCTTAGTGTCTGATCTAAAATTCTTTTACAAATCAACAAACATTATGAAACCAAATATCACTAAGAGTTTAATAAAACGTGTTGCTCTCACCTTCTCCCTCGAGATCACACTCTCCTCATTTACAGACTATGAAGGCGTACGCAACAATTCTCATAAAGCCAACCCTCTCTCGAAACCAAATATCACCAAAAAATTCAATAAAATTCCATTCAACTCACTTTCCCCGTCTAGCTTATTTTGTCCATATACGAAGACTCTTAGTCGCTGATTTCAAATTCTGATCAAAGTCAAAAAACATTTCAAAACCATATATAACTGTTTATCTTATGAAACCTGTTAGCCTGATTTTCTCTCTCTAGGTTTACTCTCCTCATATAAAGACAGTCAATGTCTAATTTAAGGTTCTCATGACAAAAAAAACAAAATCTCCGAAATCAAGTGCAACTGAAATAAAAAAACACCTATTAGCCTCACTTTTTCTTGCTAGATTTGACTCTCCTCATCCAAAGATTCTTAGTGTCTGATCTAAAATTCTATTACAAATGAACAAACATTATGAAACCAAATATTACTAACAGTGTAATAAAGCTTGTTAGCCTCACTTTCTCTCTCTAGACTATGAAGGCGAAATCTACAATTCTCATTAAAACAATACTTTCTCGAAACCAAAATAGCACAGATAATTCAATAAAATTCTATTCAACTCACATTCTCTCTCTAGCTTATTTTCTCATTATCTGAAGATTCTTAGCCAGTAATTTAAAATTCTAATAAAAATTCACGAAAATTGTAAAACCATATATCACTATATATCTTATAAGACCCGTTAGCCTGATTTTCTCTCTCTAGGTTCACTCTCCCCATTTAAGGTTCTCATAAAAAAACAAACTCTCCGAAATAAAGTAACATTAAAATATAAAAAAGCCTATTACGCTATTTTCTCTCTATAAATTTCTCTCTTCTCATTCAAAGATTCTTAGTGTCTGATCTAAATTTCCACTGCAAATCAACAAACATTACGAAACCAAATATCACTAACAGAAAAATCAAACCCGTTAGCCTTACTTTCCCTGTCTAGATTTCACTCTCTTTTTATAAAGACTATGAAGGCGTAGGCTACAATTCTTATAAAAACAAATCTTTTGGAAAACAAAATACCATAGAAGATTTAATAAAATTCCATTCAACTAACTTTCTCTCCATACTTATTTTCTGCTTATCCGAAGATTCCTAGTCGCTAATTATAAATTTTAATAAAAATCAACAATCATTTCAAAACCATATATCACTATTCATCTAATGAATCCAGTTAGCCTGACTTTCTCTCTCTTGGTTTACTCTCCTCATATAAAAACAGTCAATGCCTTATTTAAGGTTCTCATGAAAAGTAACAATCTCTACAAAATCAGGTAACACTGAAATATAAAAAAATCTATTAGCCTCACTTTCTCTCTATAGACATCACTCTCCTCATTGAAAGCTTTTAGTGTCTGATCTAAAATTCTTTTACAAATCAACAAACATTATGAAACCAAATATCACCAAAAATGCAACATTATGAAATTTTATAATGAAAGATTATGAGTTTAATAAAACGTGTTGCCCTCACCTTCTCTCTCTAGATTGCACTCACCTCATTTAAATACTATCAAGGCGTATGCTACAATTCTTGTAAAAGCAACACTTTCTCGAAACCCAATATCACCGAAAATGCAATAAAATTCCATTCAACTCATTTTCTCCCTCTATCTTTTTTTCTCCTTATCCAAAGATTCTTAGTCCATGATTTAAAATTCTGATCAAAGTCAAAAAACATTTCAAAACCATTTATAACTGTTTATCTAATGAAACCCGTTAGCCTCATTTTCTCTCTCTAGGTTTACTCTCCTCATATAAAGATAATAAATAGCTAATTAAAGGTTCTCATGAAAAATAACAAAATCTCCTAAATCAAGTAACACTGAAATCTAAAAAAAGCTATTAGCCTCAATTTCTCTCTCTAGATTTCACTCTCCTCATCCTAAGATTCTTTGTTTGTGTTCTAAAAATCTAACAAAAATCAACAAACATTTAAAAAGCATATATCTCTATTCATCTAATGAAACCCTTAGCCTGATTTTCTTGCTCTAGGTTTACTCTCCTCATATAAAGACAACCAATGCCTCTTTTAGGTTCTCATGAAAAAAAACAAACTCTCCAAAATCAAGTAACACTGACATTGAAAAAAACCTATCACGCTCACTTCCTGTCTTTAGATTACTCTTTCCTCATCCGAAGATTCTTAGTGTCTAATCTAATTCTATCACAAATCAACAAATATTACGAAACCAAATATCACAAACAGTTTAATAAAACCCATTAGCCTCAATTTCTCTCTCTAGATTTCACTCTCCTTATTTAAAGACTACGAAGGCTAAGCTAAAATTCTCATGAAAAAAAACTTTCTTGAAAGCAAACAGCACAAAAAATTCAAGAAAATTCCATTTAACCCACTTTCTCTCTCTACCTTTTTTCTCCTTATTTGAAGATTCTTGGTCACTGATTTTCAATTATAACAAAAATTAACAGACATTTCAAAACCATTTATTACTATTCATCTAATGAAACCCGTCAGCCTATCTTTCTCTCTCTAGGTTCACTCTCTTTATGTAAAGACAGCCAATGCCTCATTTAAGGTTCTCATGAAAAAAATATAACTCTCCTAAATCAAGTAACATCGAATAAAAACCCCCATTAGGCTCACATTCTCTCTCTAGATTTTTCTCTCGTCATCCGAAGATTCTTAGTGTTTGATTAAAAGTTCTATCACATATCAACAAACATTATGAAACCAAATATCACTAACAGTTTAATAAAACCCGTTAGCCTCACTATCTCTGTCTAGATTTTGCTCCCCTTATTTAAAGACTATGAAGGCTAAGCTACAATTCTCATGAAAAAAAACCTTCATGAAACCAAACAGCACAAAAAATTCAAGAAAATTCCATTCAACTCACTTTCTCTCTCTACCTTTTTTCTCCTTATTCGAAGATTATTCGTCGCTGATTTTCAATTCTTACAAAAATTAACAAACATTTCAAAACCATACATCACTATTCATCTAATGAAACCCGTTAGCCTGATTTTCTCGCTCTAGGTTCACTTTCCTTATGTAAAGACAGCCAATGCCTCATTTAAGGTTCTTATGAAAAAAAACATAACTCTTTGAAATCAAGTAACAATAAAATTTCAAAAAAACCTATTATGCTCACTTTTTGTCTCTAGATTTCTCTTACCTGATTCATAGATTCTTAGTGTCCGTTCTAAAACACTATTATTAATCAACAAACATTATGAAATGAAATATCATTAAAAGCAAAAAAGGCCCTCTAACCTCACTTTGTCTCTCTAGATTTCACTCTCGTTATTTAATCATTATTAGGGCGTAAGCTACCATTCTCATAAAAAAAATTCTGGAAACCAAATAGTATAGAGAATTCAATAAAATTCTATTCAAAGATTCTTAGTGTCTCATCTAAAATTCACTAACAGAAAAATAAATCCCGTTAGCCTCACTTTGTCTCTGTAGATTTCACTGTCCTTATTTTAAGACTATGAAGGCGTAAGCGACAATTCTCATAAAAAAAAAACTTTGTAAAAACAAAAAATCACAGAAAATTCAAAAAATTCCATTCAACTCACATTCTCTCTCTAGCTTATTTTCTCCTTATCCAAAGATTCTCAATCGCTGATTTGAAATTCTAGTGAAAATCAATAAACATTTCAAAACGATATATTACTATTCATCTAATGAAACCTGTTAGCCTGATTTTCTCTCTCTAGGTTGACTCTCCTCATATAAAGACAGTCAATACCTCATTTAAGGTTCTCATGAAAAAAAACAAACTCTCGGAAATCAAGTAAGTGTAAAATTAAAAAAAAACCTATTATGCTCACTTTATCTCTCTAGATTTCTCTCTCTCGTCATATGAAGACTCTTAGTGTCTTATATACAATTCTATTAGAAATCAACAAACATTACGAAACCAAATATTACTAACAGTTTAATAAAACCCGTTAGCCTCACTCCCTCTCTAGCTTATACTCTCCTTATTTAAAGACTGTGAAGTCATAAACAAAACTTTCCAAAAACCGAATAGCATCAAAAATTCAATAAAATTCCATTCAACTCACTTTATCTCTCTAGCATATTTTTTCCTTATCCAAATCTTCTTAGTCGCTGATTTTTAAATTCTAGTAAAAATCAACATACATTTCCAGAAACCAGACTTTGAGAAAACAAAACAAAACTTTCTCGTAAGCGACAATTCTTATAAAACAAACTTTCCAGAAACCAAATAGCACAGAAAATTCAATAAATTCGATTCAACTCACTTTCTCTCTATATATTATTTTCTCCATTTCCGAAGATTCTTACTCACTGTGTTTAAATTCTAATGAAAATCAACATACATTTCAAAATCAAATATCACTATTCGCCTGATAAAACCCATTAGCCTGATTTTTTCTCTCTAGGTTTACTCTCCTCATATAAAGACAGTCAATACCTAATTTAAGATTCTTGTGAAAAATAACAAACACTCCGAAATCAAGTAACACTGAAATTTCAAAAAAACCTATTAGGCTCACTATCTCTCTTTAGATTTCCCCCTCCTCATCCGAAGATTCTTAGTGTTTGATCTAAAATTCTATTACAAATCAACAAACATTACGAAACCAAATATCACTAAAGGTTTAATAAACCACAGTACCGTCACATTTTTCTCTCTAGATTTCACTCTTATTAATTAATGACTATAAGGCTAAGCTACAATTCCCGTGAAAACAACACTTTCTAGAAACCAAGTAGCACAGAAAATTTACTAAAATTCCATTCAACTCACATTCTCTCTCTAGCTTATTTTCTCCTTTTCCGTAGATTCTTCGTCTATTTTAAATTCCAATGAAAATCAACAAACATTTAAAAACTATATATAGCTGTTCGTGTAATGAAACCCGTTAGCCTGATTTTCTATCTCTAGGTTCACTCTCCTCATATAAAGACAGCCAATGCCTCATTTAAGTTCCCATGAAAAAAAAACAAACTATCAGAAATCAAGTAACACTGAAATACAAGAAAACCTATTAGGCTCACTTTTGCCCTATAGATTTCGCTCTCTCCTCATACAAAGATTCTTAGTGTCTTAATCTAAACTTCTATTACAGATCAAAAAACACTACGAAACCAAATATCACTAACAGTTTAATAAAACCCGTAAGCCTCGCTTTCTCTCTCTAGATTTCACTCTCTTATTTAAAGACTATGAAGGCTAAGCTACCATTCTCATGAAATTTTTTTTTCTAGAAACCAAATAGTACAGAAAATTCAATAAGAAATTCATTCAACTCACTTTCTCTCCCTGGCTTACTGTCAATTTTAACGAAAGTCAACAAACATTTAAAAACCATATATCTCTATTCATCTAATTAAAACCGATACCCTGATTTTTTCTCTCTAGGTTCACTCTCCTCATATAAAGACAGTCAATATCTAATTTAAGGTTCTCCTGAAAAATAAGAAACTTTCCGAAATCAAGTAACAGTGAAATTTAAAAAAACCTATTAGGCTCACTTTCTCTCATTAGATTTCTCTCTCCTCATACAAAGATTCTTAGTGTCTGATCTAAAATTCTATTACAAATCAACAAACATTACCAAACCAAATATCAGTAACAGTTTACTAAAAGCCATTAGGCTCACTTTGTCTCTCTAGATTTCACTCTCCTTATTTAAAGACTATAAAGGCGTAACCTACCATTCTCAGAAAAAAAACTTTCTGAAAACCAAATTGGCACAAAAATTCAATCCAATTCCATTCAACTCACTTTGTGTCTCTAGCTTATTTTCTACTTATCCGAAGATTCTTAGTCGCTGATTTAAAATTCTGATAAAAATAAACACACATTTCAAAACCATATCTTACTATTTATCTAATGAAACCCATTAGCCTGATTTTTTCTCTCTAGGCTAACTCTCCTCATATAGAGACAGTTAATGCCTAATTAAGGTTCCCATGAAAAATATCACTCTCCCAAATTAAGTAACACTGAAATTTAAAAAACCTACTAGGCTAACTTTGTCTCTCTACATTTCTCTCGCCTCATACGAAGATTCTTAGTGTCTGATCTGAAATTCTATTACAAATCAACAAATATTACGAAACCAAATATCACTAACAGTTTAATAAAACCTGTTAGCTTCACTTTGTCTCTGTAGATCTGACTCTCCTTATTGAAAGACTATGAAGGATACGCTACAATTCTCATGAAAACAACACTTTCTAGAAACCAAATAGCACAGAAAATTTAATAAAACTCCATTCAACTCAATTTGTCTCTCTAGCTTATTTTCTCCTTATCCGAAGATTCTCATATACCAATTTAAAATTCTAATTCAAATCAACAAACATTTTAAAAGCATATATCACTATTTATCTAATGAAACCCGTTAGCCTGATTTTTCTCTCTAGGTTTACTCTCCTCATATAAAGACAGTCAATGCCTAATTCAAGGTTCTCATGAAAAATAACAAAATCTCTGAAATCAAGTAATGCTGAAATTTCAAAAAACCTATTAGGCTCATTTTCTTTCTCTAGATTTCTCTCTTCTCATCCAAAGATTCTTAGTGTCTGATCTATACTTCTATTACAAATCTATAAACATTACGAAACCAAATATCACTTAAAGTTTAATAAAACCCGTTAGGTGCACTTTCTCTCTCTAGATTTCACTCTCGTTATTTAAAGAGTATGAAGCCGTGAGCTACAATTCTCATAAAAAAAAACTTTCTTGAGACCAAATAGCACAGAAAGTTCAATAAAATTCCAATCAACTCAATTTCTCTCTCTAGCTGATTTTCTCCTTATCAGAAGATTTTTAATCGCTGATTTAAAATTCTTATGAGAATCAACAAACATTTAAAAAGCATAAATCACTATTTATCTAATGAAACCCGTTAGCCTGATTTTGTCTCTCTAGGTTTACTCCCCTCATATAAAGACAGTCAATGCCTAATTTAAGGGTCACATGAAAAAACAAACTCGCCGAAATCAAGTACTGCTGAAATTTAAAAAAACCTATTAGGCTCAGTTACTCTCTCTAGATTTCTCTCTCCTCATCCGAAGATTCTTCGTGTCTGATCTAAAGTTCTATTACAAATCAACAAACATTACGGAACCAAATATTACTAATAGTTTAATAAAACCCCACTTTCTCTCTCCAGATTTCACTCTCCTCACTCAAAGACTATGAAGGGGTAAGCTACAATTATCATTAAAACAACAGTTTCTTGAAACCAAATAGCACAGAAAATTCAAGAAAATTCCATTTAACTAACTTTCTCTCTATAGCTTGATTTCTACTTATCCAAATATTCTTGGTCGCTGATTCAAAATTCTGATGAAAATCAACAAATATATTAACACATATATCACTATTTATCTAATAAAATCCCTTAGCCTGATTGTCTCTCTGTAGGTTCACTCTCATATAAAGACAGTCAATGCCTAATTTAAGGCTTACTTTCTCTCTCTTTATTTCTCTCTCCTCATCCAAATATTTTATAACAAATCAGCAAACATTACGACACCAAATATCACTAACAGTTTAATAAACCTGTTACACTCACTTTCTCTCTCTAGATTTCACTCTCGTTATTTAAAGACTATGGAGGCGTAAGCTACAATTTTTATAAAAACAAAACTTTCTCGAAACCAAATAGCACAGAAAATTCAATAAAATTCCATCCAACTCAATTTCTCTCTCTAGCTTATTTTCTCCTTATCCGAAGTTTTGTAGTCGCTGATTTCAAATACTAATGAAAATCAACAAACCTTTTAAAACCAAATATCACTATTCTTTTGATAAACCCGGTTAGCCTGATTTTCTCTCTCTAAGTTCTCTTTCCTGATATAAAGACAGCCAAGACCTAATTTAATGTATTCGTAAAAAATAACAAACTCTTCGAAATCAAGTAACACTGAAATAGAAAATAACCTTTGAGGCTCACTTTCTCTCTCTAGATTTTTCTCTCCTCATCCGAAGATTGTTAGTGTCTGATCTAAAATTCTATTACAAATACACACCCATTATGGAACCAAATATCAATGACCATTTAATAAAACTCGTTAGCCTCACTTTCTCTCTCTAGATTTCACGCTCCTCATTTAAAGACTATGACGGCGTAATCTCCAATTCTTATGAAAAAAAACTTTCTAGAAACCAAATAGCACAGAAAATTTAATAAAACTCCATTCAACTCACTTATTTTCTTATTATCCGAATATTCTTTGTAACTGATTTGAATTTCTGATAAAAATAAACACATTTTAAAACCCGATATTATTATTTATCTCATGAAACCCGTTAGCCTGATTTTCTCTCGCTAGGTATACTCTCCTCATATAAAGACAATTAATGCCTAATTTAAGGTTCCCATAAAAAATAGCAAACTCTCTATAACCAAGTAACTTTGAAATTGAAAAAAACCTATTAGGCTCCCTTTTCTCTCTAGATTTCTCTCTCCTCATCCGAAGATTCTTAGTATCGGATAAAATTTTTATTACAAATCAACAAACATTACAAAAAAAATATCACTAACAGTTTAATAAAACCCGTTAGCCTCATTTTCTCTCTCTACATTGCACTCTCGTTATTTAAATACTATGAAGGCGTAACCTACAACTGTCATAAAAACAAATCTTTCTTGAAACCAGATCGCACAGAAAATTCAATCAAGTTCCATTCAACTCGCTTTCTCTCTCTAGCTTATTTTTTTCTTATCTGAAGATTCTTTGTCGCTGATTAAAAATTCTAATTAGAATCAACAAACATTTCAAAACCATATATCACTATCCATCTTATGAAACCCGTTAGTCTGATTTTCTCTCTCTAGGTTCAATCTCTTTATTTAAGCTTCTCATGAAAAAAAACAAACTATTGGAAATCAGGTAACGCTGAAATATAAAAAAACCTATTAGCCTCACTTTTTCTCTCTAGATTTTGCCCTATCCGCATACAAAGATTCTTATTGTCTTATCTAAAATTGTATTACAAATCAACAACTATAACGAAACCAAATGTCACTAACAGTTTAATAAAACCCGTAAGCCTCACTTTTTCTCTCTAGATTTCACTCTCCTTATTTAAAGACTATAAAGGCGTAAGCTACAATTCACATAAAGACAACACTTTCTTGAAACCAAATTGCACAGAAAATTCAATCAAATTCCATTCAACTCACTTTCTCTCTCTAGCATATTTTCTCCTTATCCGAAGACTCTTAGTCGCTGATTTAAACCTCTAATTAAAGTCACCAAACATTTCAAAATCATATATCAGTATTTATCTAATGAAAACCCATTAGCCTGATTTTCTCTCTCTAGGTTCACTCTCCTCATTTAAGCTTCTCATGAAAAAAAACAAACTTTCCAAAATCAAGTAACACTGAAATTTTGATAAACATATTAGGCTCAGTTTCTCTCTCTAGATTTCGCCCTCTCCTCGTTCAAAGATTTTTAGTGTCTGATCTAAAATTATATTACCAATCAACAACCATTACAAAACCAAATATCACTAACAGTTTCATAAAACCCGTGAGCCTCACTTTCTCTCTCTACATTACTTTTTCCTTATTTAAAGACTATAAAGGCGTAAGCTACAATTCACATAAAACAACACTTTCTTGAAACCAAATAGCACAGAAAATTCAATCAAATTCCATTCAACTCACCTTCTCTCTTTAGCATATTTTCTCCTTATCCAAAGATTCTTAGTCGCTGATTTTAAATTCCAAGGAAAATCAACAACCATTTTAAAACAAAACATCACTATTCATATAATGAAACCCGTTAGCTTGATTTTTCTCTCTAGGTTTACTCTCCTCATATAAAGATAATTAATGCCTAATTTAAGGTTTCCATAAAAAATAGCAAACTCTGTGAAATCAAGTAACACTGAAATTGAAAAAAACCTATTAGGTGATAACTTGCAAATTAACATGATTAATTAATGAATTTTACATTATATTATGTGTTTTAATGACTTTAATTGCATGTTACCATATTAAATTGAAGATAAATCACTTACACTTTGATTTTATTATTATTTCTGATTTTCTATCATTTTTTACATGGAATTTAACCTCATTTCAGTGAAGAATTATTTTTTTAGAGGGCCTTAAATACTTGGCTAAAGGTTGGTAAGGGCTTTCCTTATTTATCTGGAATTTTCCCATATTTTTTTATATAATTTGTTGACCATTATATAGCCAAGAAATGATTTTTTTATTTTAATAATACATATGTGATTTACTTAGCATTTTTATAATAATTATATATATATATATATATCTCAAGGGGCATCCATGTCATTCGCCCAAAATTTGGCCAAATACGTGGATGCATATTTTTTTTAATATAAATATATACATTTTTAGAAGTAAAAGACAAAAAAAATGTCGGTGAAAGTTTTATTTACCTCGTCGGTTAGCCACGTGCATTAAATGCATGCGGCAACCGACCAACGTGATTTTATTTTTTCTGCACATGAATCGGTTAGCCACGTGCATTTAATGCACGCGCTAACCGACGCATGTGCAATAGTTAGGATTATTATTTTTTAGTCATTAGCGTGTACATTAAATGTACCCGCTAACCGACACACGTGAACGTGCATGCGGCGCCTATCCGCCGCGTGCATTAAATGCACGCAGAATCGATGGCGCACATGGGTCAAATATTGTGGCTGAACGATTAAAAAAATATTTTTTAAAAAAGAGAGTCTTTTTTTATTATTATTTCAGAGTGATGTGTCTTCTTTATAGCCGTTCAAGGAGACGCATTATTCTCCAATGATTGCCGATGGCGGACGCGGACAACCACATGACAGCGCACAATCCGAGGACGGATAAAACGAGAAAAAAGCATTCCGACCAATAGAAAAGAGCCATTTCCTAACTTATTGGAGGAGAGATAAATTAAATCTGACGGCCTAGATTAATCCTCACTAAAACCTTGATATCTTGAGATCTAGACGTCCGATTGGGCTGAAAATTTGAGGGTAGCTTCATCTTTTCTCCCTTTACAATCCAGATGGTTGGATAATTAAATGGTCTGGAAATGGGCGAAAATAATTTTTGAAGCTCTCTCCAAGGATTTGGCCAGGAAGGACACAAGGGATGCTTTGGAAGTCAACAGTTCTTGATTCTGAACTCAAAATTGTAAGTTTCTGATTTGTATTTCAATCTTCTTCTTGAACGATTTTAAAAAGCCAAGGCATGGGCAAATGTACATGCCCTAGAAGTTGGTTTTGAATGAAATTAGCACTGCATTTTGATTCTGATTCAAGATATGATTTTTGATCTTTAATTATACATCAATTTAGAACATTTCTGCATCATTAGATTTTTAATTTAGGGTCGGATTTCATCTTTTCCCCAAATTCTTCACTTTCTTTCTAGGTTAATTTGTCTAGTTTCTCTCTCTAGATTTCAATTTTTATTGTTTAGGATTTTAATTTATTATATAAAAAACTTAAAATAAAACTTGATTAAAAAATTCATCCATCTTGAAATCTAATTTAAAAATCCCTTTCTTGATTTTTTAATTCCCAATTTTAATTCATAAAAACTGTCTTAAAATTTATAATGATTGTGAAATTAATAATCCAAATTCATCTGGTCTTAAAATTGAAATATTTATATCTTGAGCTTTCTGATCGAAATATTTAAAATCAAAATTTAGTCTTGATTTCAATTAACTAAAAACAGTAGTAAGCATAATTAAGATTTACTAATTGTAAAATTAATTCATCTATGAATTAATTTATTGAAATTTATTTATTGAAATCTATGAATTAATTTTGCAATATTTTGTGAATTTTAAGCGCATATTGGAAATTGCAAAAATTATCATTTCTCTCTATCTTACATTTGATTTTTCTTGTTCGTCTAAGCTGATTGTCTTGCTATTTGTGTGTTTGACATTGCATGAACGGTAGGAGGTACATAAAACCCTATCTAGTGAACCTTAAGACAATCAGTAGAAGCCCTCGCCTTGATAATATTTTTGAGAGCTCTGAAGGGGAAAATCAACGACATAATCAAGTCCATTTTTAGGCTTATCATTAAGCTCACTTTCTCTCTCTAAATTTTTCTCTCCCCATCCGAAGATTCTTAGTGTCTGATCTAAAATTCTATAGCAACTCAACAAACATTAGGAAACAAAATATCACTAACAGATAAATAAACCTGTTAGCCTCACTTTCTCACTCTAGATTTCACTATTGTTATTTAAAGACTATGAAGGGGAAAGCTACAATTCTCTTAAAAAACAAAACTTTCTCGAGACCAACTAGCACAGAAAATTCAATAAAATTCCATTCACCTCACTTTCTCTCTCTATCTTATTTTCTCCTCATCTGAATATTCTTAGTCGTGTATTCAAAATTCTAATGAAAATCAACAAACATTTGAAAACCATATATCACTATTCATCTAATGAAACCCATTAGCCTGATTTTCTTTATCTATGTTTACTCATATAAAGACATCAATGCCTCACTTAGGTTCTCACTAAAAATAACCAACTCTCAGAAATCAAATAACACTAAAATTTCAAAAAACCTATTCGGCTCACTTTCTCTCTCTATATTTTTTGTCTCATGATCGGAAGATTTTTAGTGTTTGATAAAAAATTCGATTACAGATCAACAAACATTACGAAACCAAATATCACTAACAGTTTAATAAATCCTGTTAGCCTCACTTTATCCCTTTGAATTTCACTGTCGTTATTTAAAGACTATGAAGTCATATGCTATAATTCTCATTAAAACAACACTTTCTCGAAATCAAATAGCACAGAAAGTTCAAATAAAATTTTCCTTAGCCGAAGGTTCTTAGTCGCTGATTTTAAACTCCAATGAAAATCAAGAAACATTCAAAACCAAATACCACTATTCATCTAATGAAACCTGTAAGCCTGATTTTCTCTCAGTAAGTTCACTTTCTTCATATAAAGACAGTCAATGCCTCATGTAAGGTTCTCATGAAAAATAACACACTCACCGAAATCAAGTGACACTTAAATATTATAAAACCTATTAGTCTCACTTTCTCTCTCTAGATTTCACTCTCCTCCGCGAAAGATTCTTAGTGTCTGATCTAAGATTCTATTACAAATCAACAAACATTATGAAACCAAATATCACTAACAGTTAAATAAAATGTGTTCGTCTCACTTTCAATCTCTAAATTGCACTCTACTCATTTAAAGACTATGAAGGCGTAAGCTCCAACTTTCATTAAAACAACACTTTCTCGAAACCAAAATAGCACAAAAAATTCAATAAAATTCCATACAAATGACATTCTCTCTCTAGCTTATTTTCTCATTATCTGAAGATTCTTAGCCAGTAATTTAAAATTCTAATGAAAATTCACGAAAATTGTAAAACCATATATCACTATATATCTTATAAGACCCGTTAGCCTGATTTTCTCTCTCTAGGTTCACTCTCCCCATTTAAGGTTCTCATAAAAAAAAAACTCTCCGAAATAAAGTAACACTAAAATATATAAAACTCTATTAGGCTCACTATCTCTCTCTAGATTTCTCTCTCCTCATCCGAAGATTCTTAGTGTCTGAACTAAAATCTATTGCAAATGAACAAACATTATGAAACCAAATATCACTAACAGATCAATAAAACCCATTAGCCTAACTTTCTCTCTCTGTACATTTAACTCTCCTTATTTGAAGACTATGAAGGCATAAGCTACAATTCATATCAGAACAAAACTTTCTGAAACCAAAATAGGACATAAAATATAATAAAATTCCATTCCATTCACTTTCTCTCTCTAGATTTCTCTCTCCTCATCCGAAGATTCTTAATGTCTGATCTAAAATTCTATTACAAATCAACAAATATTCAGAAACCAAATAACACTTACGGTTTTATAAAACCCGTTAGCCTCACTTTCGCTGTCTATATTTCACTCTCCTCATTTAAAGACTATAAAGGCATAAGCTACAATTCTCATAAAAACAACACTTTCTCGAAAAAAAATAGCACAGAAAATTTGATAAAATTACACACAGCTCACTTTCTTTCTCTAGCTTATTTTCTTCTTATCCGAAGATTCTTAGTCGCTGATTTGAAATTCTAATGAAAATCAACACACATTTCAAAAGGAAATATCACTACTCATCTAATGAAACCCGTTAGCCTGATTTTCTCTCTCTAGGTTCACTCGCCTCATATAAAGACAGTCAATGCTGAATTTCAGGTTCAATGAAAAATAACAAGCTCTCTGAAATCAAGTAACGCTGAAATTTAAAGAAACCTATTAGGCTTACTTTCTCTCTCTAGATTTATCTCTCTTTGTCCGAGATTCTCAGTGTTTAATTTAAAATTTTATTACAAATTAACAAACATTACGAAACCAAATATCGCAAAGGGTTTAATATATCTCGTTAGCCCTACTTTCTCTTTAGAGATTTCACTCTTCTCATTTTAAGACATTAAAGACGTAAGCTACAATTCTCATAAAAACAACACTTTCTCGAAACCAAATAGCACAGAAAAATCAATAAAGTTCTATGCAACTCACTTTCTCTCTCTAGCTTATTTTCTCTTTATTTGAAGATTCTTAGTCGCTGATTTAAAATTCTAATGAAAATCAACACAGGTTTCAAAACCAAATATCACTACTGATCAAATGAAATCCGTTAGCCCGATTTTCTCTCACTAGGTTTACTCTCCTCATATAAAGAGAGTCAATCCGTAATTTAGGGTCTCATGTAAAATAACAAACTCTACGAAATAAAGTAAGGATAAAATTTAAAAAACCTATTAGGCTCACTTTCTCTCTCAAGATTTCTCTCTCCTCATCCGAAGATTCTTGGTGTCTGATCTAAATATCTCTTACAAATAAACAAACATTACGAAACCAAATATCAGTCATGGTTTAATAAAACACGTTACCCTGACTTTCTCTCGCTAGATTGCTCTCTCCTCATCCGAAGATTCTTTAGTGTCTCATCTTAAATTCTATTACAAATCAACAAACATTACAAAACCAAATAATACTAACAGTTTATAAAAACCTGTTAGCCTCACTTTCTCTCTCTAGATTTGACTCTCCTTATTTAAAGATTATGAAAGCGTAAGCAACCATTATCATACAAACAACACTTTCTTGAAACCAAATAGCACAGAAGATTCAATAAAATTTCGTACAACTCACTTTCTCACTCTATTTAATTATCTTCTTATCCAAAGATTCTAAGTCAGATTTGAATTTCTAATGAAAATCTACACACATTTCAAAACTAAATATCACTACTCATCTAATGAAACCTGTTTGCCTGATTTTCTCTCTCTAGGTTCACTCGCGTCATATAAAGACAGTCAATGCCTTCATTCAGCATCAATGAAAAATAACAAACTCAAAGAAATCAAGAAGCGCAAAATTTTAAAAAAACCTATGAGGCTCACCTTCTGTCTCACTAGATTTCTCTCTCCTCATCCGAAGATTCTTTAAGTCTGATTTAATATTCTAGCACAAATCAACAAACATTACGAAACCAAATATCACTACCGGATTAATAAAACCCGTTAGCCTCACTTTCTCTCTCAAGATTTCACTCTTGTCCTTATAAGACTATGAAGGTGTAAGATACAATTCTCATGAAAACAACAATTTCTCGACACCAAATAGCACAGAAAATTCGATAAAATTACACACAACTCACTTTGTTTCTATAGCTTCTTTTCTCCTTATCGGAAGATTCTTAGTTGCTGATTTGAATTCTAATGAAAATCAACACACATCTTAAAATGAAATATCACTACTCATCTAATGAAATCGGTTAGCCTGATTTTCTGTCTATAGGTTCACTCGCCTCATGAAAAGCCAGTCAATGCCGAACCTCAGGTTCAGTAAAAAATAACAAGCTCTCCGAAATGAAGTAACGCTGAAATTTTAAAACACCTATTAGGCTCACTTTCTCTCGCTAGATTTCCCTCTCCTCATCCGAAGATTCTTAGAGTCGGATCTAAAATTCTATTACACATCAGTAAACATTACGAAACCAGATGTCCCTAACGGTTTAATAATAACCGTTAGCCTCGCTTTTTCTCTCTAGATTTCACTCTCCTCATTTGAGAGTTATAAAGGCGTAAGCTACAATTCTCATGAAAACGACACTTTCTCGACACCAAATAGCACAGAAAATTCGATAAAATTACACACAACTCACTTTCTTTCTATAGCTTCTTTTCTCCTTATCGGAAGATTCTTAGTTGCTGATTTGAATTCTAATGAAAATCAACACACATCTTAAAATGAAATATCACTACTCATCTAATGAAATCGGTTAGCCTGATTTTCTGTCTATAGGTTCACTCGCCTCATGAAAAGCCAGTCAATGCCGAACCTCAGGTTCAGTAAAAAATAACAAGCTCTCCGAAATGAAGTAACGCTGAAATTTTAAAACACCTATTAGGCTCACTTTCTCTCGCTAGATTTCCCTCTCCTCATCCGAAGATTCTTAGAGTCGGATCTAAAATTCTATTACACATCAGTAAACATTACGAAACCAGATGTCCCTAACGGTTTAATAATAACCGTTAGCCTCGCTTTTTCTCTCTAGATTTCACTCTCCTCATTTGAGAGTTATAAAGGCGTAAGCTACAATTCTCATGAAAACGACACTTTCTCGACACCAAATAGCACAGAAAATTTGATAAAATACCACACAACTCACTTTCTTTCTATAGCTTCTTTTCTCCTTATCGGAAGATTCTTAGTCGCTGATTTGAATTCTAATGAAAATCAACACACATCTTAAAATGAAATATCACTACTCATCTAATGAAACCGGTTAGCCTGATTTTCTGTCTTTAGGTTCACTCGCCTCATGAAAAGCCAGTCAATGCCGAACCTCAGGTTCAGTAAAAAATAACAAGCTCTCCGAAATGAAGTAACGCTGAAATTTTAAAACACCTATTAGGCTCACTTTCTCTCGCTAGATTTCCCTCTCCTCATCCGAAGATTCTTAGAGTCGGATCTAAAATTCTATTACACATCAGTAAACATTACGAAACCAGATGTCCCTAACGGTTTAATAATAACCGTTAGCCTCGCTTTTTCTCTCTAGATTTCACTCTCCTCATTTGAGAGTTATAAAGGCGTAAGCTACAATTCTCATGAAAACGACACTTTCTCGACACCAAATAGCACAGAAAATTTGATAAAATACCACACAACTCACTTTCTTTCTATAGCTTCTTTTCTCCTTATCGGAAGATTCTTAGTCGCTGATTTGAATTCTAATGAAAATCAACACACATCTTAAAATGAAATATCACTACTCATCTAATGAAACCGGTTAGCCTGATTTTCTGTCTTTAGGTTCACTCGCCTCATGAAAAGCCAGTCAATGCCGAACCTCAGGTTCAGTAAAAAATAACAAGCTCTCCGAAATGAAGTAACGCTGAAATTTTAAAACACCTATTAGGCTCACTTTCTCTCGCTAGATTTCCCTCTCCTCATCCGAAGATTCTTAGAGTCGGATCTAAAATTCTATTACACATCAGTAAACATTACGAAACCAGATGTCACTAACGGTTTAATAATAACCGTTAGCCTCGCTTTTTCTCTCTAGATTTCACTCTCCTCATTTGAGAGCTATAAAGGCGTAAGCTACAATTCTCATGAAAACGACACTTTCTCGACACCAAATAGCACAGAAAATTTGATAAAATTACACACAACTCACTTTCTTTCTATAGCTTCTTTTCTCCTTATCGGAAGATTCTTAGTCGCTGATTTGAATTCTAATGAAAATCAACACACATCTTAAAATGAAATATCACTACTCATCTAATGAAACCGGTTAGCCTGATTTTCTGTCTTTAGGTTCACTCGCCTCATGAAAAGCCAGTCAATGCCGAACCATAGGTTCAGTAAAAAATAACAAGCTCTCCGAAATGAAGTAACGCTGAAATTTTAAAACACCCATTAGGCTCACTTTCTCGCTCTAGATTTCTCTCTCCTCATCCGAAGATTCTTAGAGTCGGATCTAAAATTCTATTACACATCAGTAAACATTACGAAACCAGATGTCAGTAACTGTTTATTAATAACCGTTAGCCTCGCTTTTTCTCTCTAGATGTCACTCTCCTCATCAAAAGACTGTGAAGGCGTAAGCTACAATTCTCATAAAAATAACACTTTCTCGAAACCAAATAGCACAGAAAATTCAATATAATTCCCTAGAACTCACTTTCTCTTTCTAGCTTGATTTCTCCTTACGTGAAGCTTCTTAGTCACTGATTTGAAATTCCAATGAAAATCGTACACATTTCAAAACCAAATATCACTACTCAACAAATGAAACCTGTTAGCCTGATTTACTCTCTCTAGGTTCATGTGCCTGACATAAGAACAGCGAATTCCTAATTTAAGGTTTTCATGAAAAATAACACACTCTGTGAAATGAAGTAAGGGTGAAATTTAAAAACACCTATCAGGCTCACTCTCTGTCTGTTGATTTATCGCTCCTTATCCGAAGATTCTTAGTGTCTGATCTAAAACTCTATTACAAATCAACAAACCTTGCGAAACCAAGTATCACTAACAGTTTATGAAAACCCATGAGCCTAACTTTCTCTCTCTAGATTTCACTCTTCTTGTTTAAAGACTATAAAGGTGTAAACTACAATTCTCATAAAACAACACTTTCTCTAAACCAAATAGCACGGAAAATTCAATAAAATTCCATACAACTCACTTTCTCTCTCTAGATTATTTTCTCCTTATCAGACGATTCTTAGTCGCTGGTTTGAAATTCTAATGAAAATCATCACACATTTCAGAACCAAATATCACTATTCATCTAATGAAACCCGTTAGCCTGATTTAGTCTCTCAAGGTTCACTCTCCACATATAAAGACCGGGAATGCCTAATTTAAGGTTCTCATGAAAAATAAAACACTCTCCGAAATTAGATAACGCGGAAAAAAAAACCCTATTAGACTTACTTTTTCTCTCTAGATCTCTCTCTCCTCATCGGAAGATTCTTATTGTCGGATTTAAAATTCTATTACAACTAAACAAACCTTACGAAACCAAATATCACTAACGGTTTAATAAAACCCGTTAGCCTAATTTTCTCTCTCTAGATTTTAACTCTCCTCATCTAAAGACTATGAAGGCGTAATTTATAATTCTCATAAGAACAACACTTTCTCAAAACAAAATAGCACAGAAAATTCAATACAACTCCTTTTCTCTCTCTAATTGTTTTCTCCTTACCCGAAGTTTCTTATCACAGATTTGAGATATTGATGAAATCAACACACATTTCAAAACCAAATATCACTATTCATCTAATGAAATCCGTTAGCCTGATTCTCTCTCTAGGTTTACTCGCCTCCTGTATAGAAAGTCAATGCCTGATTTAAGGTTTCATGAAAAATAACAAACTCTACGAAATCAAATATACCAGAAATTAAAAAAAACCTATTAGGCTTACATTCCCTCTCTAGATTTCCCTCTCCTCATCCGAAGATTCTTAGTGTCTGATCTAAAACTCTATCACAAATGAACAAACCTTGCAAAACCAAGTACCACTAACAGTTTATGAAAACCCGTTAGCCTAACTTTCTCTCTCTACATTTTACTCTCCTCGTTTAAAGACTATAAAGGCATAACCTACAATTCACATAAAAACAACACTTTCATTAAACAAAATAGCACAGAAAATTCAATAAAATTCCATACAACTCACTTTCTCTCTCTAGCTAAATTTAACCTTATCCGAAGATTCTTAGTCGCTGATTTGAAATTCTAATGAAAATCATCACAGATTTCAGAACCAAATATCGCTATTCATCTAATGAAACCCGTTAGCCTGATTTACTCTCTCAAGGTTCACTCTCCTCATATAAAGAGAGTGAATGCCTAATTTAAGGTTCTCATAAAAAAAAAAAACACGCTCTTGGAAAATAAATAACGCTGAAATTTAAAAAACATATTAGGCTTACTTTCTCTCTCTAGATTTCTCTCTTCTCATCCGAAGATTCTTAGAGTCGGATCTAAAATTCTATTACAACTAAACAAACCTTACGAAACCAAATATCACTAACGGTTTAATAAAACCCGTTAGCCTAATTTTCTCCCTCTAGATTTAAAGTCTCCTCATTTAAAAACTATAAAAGCGTAACTTACAATTCTCATAAGAACAACACTTTCTCGAAACAAAATAGCACAGAAAATTCAATACAACTTACTTTCTTTCTCTAGATTATTTTCTCCTTACCCAAAGTTTCTTATTCACTGATTTGAAATTCTAATGAAAATCAACACACATTTCAAAATCAAAGATCACTATTCATCTAATGAAACCCGTAAGCCTGATTTTTTCTCTCTTGGCTCACTCGCCTCATACAAAGACAGTCAATGCCTAATTTATGGTTCCTATAAAAAATAACAAACTCTCCAAAATCAAGTAACGCTAAAATTTTCAAAAACCTTTACGCTCAGTTTCTCTCTCTAGATTTCTCTCTCCTCATCTGAAGATTATTAATGTCTGATCTGAAGTTTCAATACATATCAACAAACATTACGAAACCAAATATCACTAACCGTTTACTAAAGCCCGTTAGCCTAATTTTCTCTCTCTAGATTTTAACTCTCCTCATTTAAAGACTATGAAGGCGTAAGCTACAATTCTCATACGAACAACACTTTAGTGTCTGATCTAAAATTCTATTAAAAAGTAACAAACATTACGAAACAAAATATCACGAACGGTTTAATAAAACCCGCTAGCCTAATTTTTCTCTCCACATTTCACTCTCTCTAGATTTTACTCTCCTCATAAAAAACAACATTTTATCGAAACCAAATAGCACAGAAAATTCAAAAAATTCCATACAACTCACTTTCTCTCTCTAGCTTATTTTCTCCTAATCCGTAGATTCTAAGCCGCTGATTTAAAATTCTAATGAAAATAACCACACATTCCAAAACCAAATATCACTATTTATCTAATGAACCCGTTAGCCTGATTTTCACTCTCTAGGTTCATTTGCCTCATATAAAAAAGTCTATGCCTAATTTAAGGTTCAATAAAAAATAACAAACTTTCTGAAATCAAGTAATGATGAAATTTAAAAAACCTACTAGGCTTACTTTCTCTCTCTTGATTTATCTCTCCTCATCCCAAGATTCTTAGTCAACAAACATTATAAAACCAAATGTCACTATTCATCGAATGAAACCCGTTAGCCTGATATTCTCTCTCTAGATTCACTCTCCTCATATAAGGACAGTCAATGCCTGAATTAAGGTTTGCATGAAAAATAACAAATTCTCCAAAATCAGGTAAAGCGAAAATTTTAAAAAAACCTATTACTCTTACTTTTTCTCTCAAGATTTCTCTCTCCTCATCCGAAAATTCTTAAAGTCTGATCTAAAATTCTGTTATGAAGCCACAAAAAATACGAAACAAAAATATCACTAACATTTTAATAAAACACGTTAGCCTCACTTTCTCTCTATGGATTTCATTTCCCTTATTTAAAGACTATAAAGGCTTGAGCTTCAATTCTCATAAAAAAAACTTTTTGGAAACAAAATATCATAAAAAAGTCAATAAATAACTTTCTCATTGAACTCGCTTTCTCTTCCTAGCTTGTTTTCTCCTTATCCGAAGATTCTTAATCGCTGATTTGAAATTTCATTGAAAATCAACAAACATTTCAACAAACATTTCTAATGAAACCCGTTAGCCTGATCTTCTCTCTCTAGGTTCACTCTCCTGATATAAGGACAGTCAATGCCAGATTTAAGGTTCGCATGAAAAATAACAAATTCTCCGAAAACGTGTAAAGCGAAAATGAAAAAAAACCTATTACGCTTACTTTCTCTCTCTAGATTTCTCTCTCCTCATCCGAAGATTCTTAGTGTCTGCTCTGGAAATCTATCACAAATGCCCGAGGATTACGAAACCAAATATCACTAACATTTTAATAAACCCCCTTAGACGCACTTTCTCTCTCTAGATTTCACTCTTGTGCTATAAAGACTACGAAGGCGTAAGCTATAGTTCCTATAAAAACAAAACTTTCTCGAAAACCAAATAGCACTGAAAATTCAATAAATCTCCATTCAACTCACTTTCTCTTTCTAGCTTATTTTCTCCTTATCCGACGATTCTTAATCGCGGATTCTAAATTCTAATGAAAATCAACAAACATTTCAAAACCAAATATTGATATTCATCTAATAAAAACCGTTAGCCCAATTTTATCACTCTAGGTTTACTCTCCTCATTTAAAGACAGTCAGCGGCTAATTTAAGGTTTCCATGGAGAACAACAAGCTCTCCGAAATTAACTCGCGCTGAAAATCTAAAAAATCTATTAGGCTCACTTTCTCTCTCCTCATCCTAAGATTCTTAGTGTCCGCTCTAAAACTCTACTACAAATCCACGAACATTACGGAACCAAAATATCGCTAGCATGTTGATAAAACCCGTAAGCCTCACTTTCACTCTCTGGATTTCACTTTCCTTATTTAAAAGACTATAAGTGCGTGAGCTTCAATTCTCATAAAAAAAAACTTTCTGGAAACAAAATATCACAAAAAGTCAATAAATAACTTTCTCATTGAACTCGCTTTCTTTTCCTAGCTTGTTTTCTCCTTATCCGAAGATTCTTAATCGCTGATTTGAAATTTCATTGAAAATCAACAAACATTTCAAAACCAAATGTCACTATTCATCTAATGAAACCTGTTAGCCTAATCTTCTCTCTCTAGGTTCACTCTCCTGATATAAGGACAGTCAATGCCGGATTTAAGGTTCGCATGAAAAATAAGAAATTCGCCGAAAACGTGTAAAGCGAAAATGAAAAAAAACCTATTACGCTTACTTTCTCTCTCTAGATTTCTCTCTCCTCATCCGAAGATTCTTAGTGTCTGCTCTGGAAATCTATTACAAATCCACGAACACAACGAACCTTAGAATCACTGGCATGTTAATAAAACCCGTTACCCTCAATTCCTCTCTCCGGATTTCACTTTTCCTTATTGAAAGACCATGAAGGCGTAAGCTTCAATTCTCCTTAAAGAAAAACCTTTCTGGAAACAGGATATGACCCAAGAATCAGCAAGTGAAGCGGAAATTAAAAAAAATCTGTTGCGCTTACTTTCTCTCTCTAGATTTCTTCCTCCTCATCGGAAGATTCTCAGTGTCTGATCTAAGATTCTATCGAGAAGCCACAAACATTACGAAACCAAATATCACCTAGATTCTAATAAACCCCGTTAGCCGCACTTTCTCTCTCTAAATTTCAGCCTCGTCGTATAAAGACAGCGGAGGCGTATGCTACAGTTCTTAGAAGAACACAACTTTCTCGAAACCAAATAGCGCTGAAAATTCAATGAAGCTCCATTCAACTCGCTCTCTCTTTCTAGCTTATTTTCTTCTTATCCGACGATTCTTGATCGCTGGTTTGGTTTGAAATTTCAACAAAAATAAACAAACACTTCAGAGCCAAAAATCACTATTCATCTAATGAAAACCGTTACCCGGATTTGATCACTCTAGGTTTAGTCTCCTCATATCAAGACAGTCCATGCCTAAGATAACGTTTGCATGAAAAATAACGAGCTCTCCGGGTCAAAGTGACGCTGAAGTTTAAAACAACCTATTACTCTCACTTTCTCTCTCTAGATTTCTCTCTCCTCATCCTAAGATTCTTACTGTCTGCTCTAGAAATATATTACAAATCCACGAACACTACGAACCCAAGAATTACTGGCATGTTAATAAAACCCGTTACCTTCAATTCCTCTCTCCGGATTTCACTTTTCCTTATTGAAACACCATGAAGGCGTAAGCTTCAATTCTCCTTAAAGAAAAAACTTTCTGGAAACAGGATATGACCCAAGAATCAGCAAGTGAAGCGGAAATTAAAAAAAACCTGTTGCGCTTACTTTCTCTCTCTAGATTTCTCTCTCCTCATCGGAAGATTCTAAGTGTCTGATCTAAGATTCTATCGAGAAGCCACAAACATTACGAAACCAAATATCACCTTCATTCTAATAAACCCCGTTAGCCGCACTTTCTCTCTCTAGATTTCACCCTCCTCGTATAAAGACAGCGGAGGCGTAAGCTACAGTTCTCACAAGAACACAACTTTCTGGAAACCAAATAGCGCTGAAAATTCAATCAAGCTCCATTCAACTCGCTCTCTCTTTCTAGCTATTTTTCTTCTTATCCGACGATTCTTGATCGCTGGTTTGGTTTGAAATTTCAATAAAAATAACCAAACACTTCGGAGCCAAAAATCACTATTCATCTAATGAAAACCGTTACCCGGATTTGATCACTCTAGGTTTAGTCTCCTCATATCAAGCAGTCCATGCCTCAGTGTCTAATCTAAGATTCTATCGAGAAGCCACAAACATTACGAAACCAAATATCACCTTCATTCTAATAAACCCCGTTAGCCGCACTTTCTCTCTCTAGATTTCATCCTCCTCGTATAAAGACAGCGGAGGCGTAAGCTACAGTTCTCACAAGAACACAACTTTCTGGAAACCAAATAGCGCTGAAAATTCAATCAAGCTCCATTCAACTCGCTCTCTCTTCCTAGCTTATTTTCTTCTTATCCGACGATTCTTGATCGCTGGTTTGGTTTAAAATCTCAATAAGAATAAACGAACACTTCGGAACCAAAAATCACTATTCATCCAATGAAAACCGTTAGCCTGATCCGATCACTCTAGGTTTACTCTCCTCATATCAAGACAGTCCATGCCTGAGATAAGGTTTGCATGAAAAATAACAAGCTCTCCGGGTCGAAGTGACGCTGAAATTTAAAACAATCTATTACCCTCACTCTCTCTCTCTAGATTTCTCTCTCCTCATCCTAAGATTCTTACTGTCTGCTCTAAAAGTATATTACAAATCACGAACACTACGAAACCAAGAATCACTAGCGTGTTAATAGAACCCGTTGCCCTGAATTCCTCTCTTTGGATTTCGCCTTCCTTATTTAAAGACCATAAAGGCGTAAGCTTCAATTCTCCTGAGAAAAAAAAACCGTGGAAACCGGATAGGACCAAAGAATCAGCGAGTAACTTTCTCATTGAATGAACAACTTTCTCTTCCCAGCTTATTTTCTCCTCATCCGAAGATTCTTAATCGTCGATTTGAAATTTCAATGAAAATCAACGAACGTTCCAAAACCAAATATCGCCATTCCTCCGATGAAGCCCGTCAACTTGATGCTCTGCCCCTAGGTTTACATGCAGAATAACAAATTCTCCGAAATCAAGCAAAGCGGAAATTAAAAAAAAACCCGCTGCGCTTACTTTCTCTCTCTAGATTTCTCTCTCCTCATCCGAAGATTCTCAGCGTCTGATCTAAAATTCTCTCACGAAGCCACAAACATTACGAAACCAAATATCACTTACATTCTAATAAACCCCGTTAGCCGCTCTTTCTCTCCCTAGATTTCACCCTCGTCATATGAAGACAACGGAGGCGTAAGCTACAATTCTTGTAAGAACACAACTTTCTGGAAACCAAATAGCGCTGAAAATTCAATCAAGCTCCATTCAACTCGCTCTCTCTTTCTAGCTTATCTTCTTCTTATCCGGTGACCCTTGATCGCTGGTTTGGTTTGAAATTTCAATAAAAATAAACAAACACGTCGGAACCAAAAATCACTATTCATCCAATGAAAACCGTTAGCCTGATCTGATCACTCTAGGTTTACACTCCTCATATCAAGACAGCCCATGCCTGAGATAAGGTTTGCATGAAAAATAACAAGCTCTCCGGGTCAAAGTGACGCTAAAATTTAAAACAATCTATTACTCTCTCTTTCCCTCTCTAGATTTCTCTCTCCCCATCCTAAGATTCTTACTGTCTGCTCTAAAAATATATTACAAATCCACGGGCACTACGAAACCAAGAATCACTAGCGTGTTAATAGAACCCGTTGCCCTCAATTCCTCTCTCTGGATTTCACTTTCCTTATTTAAACACCATAAAGGCGTAAGCTTCAATTCTCCTGAAAAAAATACTCCCTGGAAACCGGAGATGACCAAAGAATCAGCGAGTAACCTTCTCATCGAACGAATAACTTTCTCTCTCTAGCTGATTTTCTCCTTATCCGAAGATTCTTAATCGTCGATTTGAAATTTCCATGAAAATCAACGAACGTTCCGAAACCAAATATCGCCATTCCTCCGATGAAGCCCGTCACCCTGATGCTCTCCCCCTATGTTTACTCTCCTCATGTAAAGACAGTCAATGCCTAACTTAAGATTTGCATGGAGAATAACAAATTCTCCGAAATCAAGCAAAGCGGAAATTAAAAAAAAACCCGCTGCGCTGACTTTCTTTCTCTAGATTTCTCTCTCCTCATCCGTAGATTCTCAGCGTCTGATCTAAAATTCTCTCACGAAGCCATAGACATTACGAAACCAAATATCACTTACATTCTAATAAACCCCGTTAGCCGCGCTTTCTCTCCCCAGATTTCACCCTCGTCATATGAAGACAACGGAGGCGTAAGCTACAATTCTTATAAGAACGCAACTTTCTGGAAACCAAATAGCGCTGAAAATTCAATAATACTCTATTAGACAGAAAATAAAAAGATATATAGATAAAAATATATAAATATATATGAAAAATATAATTTATTTTAAAAATATACAGAAAATAGTTAAATACGGGGGGAATTTAGCTGCGAAGGATTGCAGCCAAGGCCACAGCGCAAACACCACTTGGGGCTGAATTCGAGGGCGTGAATACATGCACTATGTGTAGGCGCAGCCAGGCCATAGCTCCTTATTGTTGGGTTCTAGGGGCCTTGATTTGGATGAATAAATCTAAAACGATGCGCAGCGGAAGTCTTTTGCGAATCGAATGACATCAACAAAAACATTGAAACGCGTACCTTGCACGAATCTCATTTGTGATTTCTTCGATCCCGGAGCGAGACGAGTCTAGCTACTCGTGTGCAGCCTCTAGGCGTATCCACACGGTCCTCGGGGCATCGGATCTCCTCCTTTTCATTAACGAGCCCCGTTCTTTCTCCGTCGGCATCGTTACGTCGTCTGAACATCAGGGATGGAGAGGGGGTGTGGGGAGAGCGGAGAAGAAGGGGAAAGGCCCCTGAACAATTCTGGCCTGGGTGAATTTCGTTCAGGGCCTTCCCCTATTTATACTAAGTGGGTATTTTTCATAAAAACCCCCAAAACTTAAGTATATCTTCCAACGTCCAAAAGACCATTTGCGTGTGACCCTCTAGGCCCATGTATCAGTCTAGTTAACGACTCTAGCGGCCCAATAACCTTTATTGGCCTTCCAAATTAATTAACTATATCATCATATAGATTAATTAATGTCGGATCGATTTAACCCAATCGATAGGTCGAGACTCCAACACGTGGGGTGCCAAGCTACACCTCGCGTCCTAGAAGATACAAAGGAGTGTGTATCGACTCACTCATGGAACCTGTTTGTCATCGGTTACCTTGTATGTATAATCCCTCATCCACTTGACGCTCCTTGGACGACTTAGGGTATGGTCAACTGTCAAACCCTAATCGATCATCCGAGTTAGTACGGATGCATTCGGAAATCATCGGAGAACTCTTCTCCGATATTTCACTACCTTGGCCAAGGACTTCATCGCATCATCTTCCTTGAGCTGTCACCTCTTATACCGAGGGTGGACGATTCCATCTTGACCACTCAATCGCCTTCATGTACTTCTTGATGCACCCCAACTAAGACCGTTTAGAATCCCATGATTAGAGACTCGTTGGCTATAGCCAAAGTACAACCGTCTGTCCACAATACGTCCTTGGTGTCTCAGGTCTAAGGATGATTTACACAACCGTGACGTGAATCAACCTGATTAACATTTTGGTATAATACCATTCAGGGATTTGAACGGATCAATTTAGTGAACTATTTCCACTAAAGAACACCCACTATCTATCCTTAATGTCGCCACACTAATGGCTACGGGACCGGCCATATCATATGAGTGATGCTAAGTAGTGCTATTCTATCCGGATACTTCGATGTCCTTCTCGCGTATCCTTTGAATAGGAATGTTTAGAACACATGCTTAAAGACTAGTGATCTCCGTATTACGATCTCATCATAATTCACTAAGTCCGATCATGTATTCATGGACTTCATTATGAGCATCACACGTGCACTCTAATGAATATGTTCTATTAATGAATATGGAACGAGATGCGGAATGTGTGATTGGCTTGCCGGCCACATATATTTCCATCACTTATAAAGGCCCAACAGGTACAATAAGCTCATGTCTGCCCGCACCCAAGGTCAGTTCTCTATTTATTTTTAATTCAATTCCATACTCATCTATATTCGATTCCATACTCATCCCATATATTAAAAATATGGGATTACCAAGTTGAAATTTTTCATGGGCCTGGCCAGAATGAACAAAGAATTATGAAGGCCCATGGGCCGCCGTAGTAGATCTCAAGAGAGGAAGCCAGCAGTTGGCTTGAGTTTAGCCAATCCCAAAGCCCAAGTCGAACAGGCTTTTCTTTAACCAAATGATATAATCCTGACTGTTAATCTTCTCTAGGGAGATCAAATGGTCAGAATGAATTGGTAATTCTTATTTTTGTTTTCTTTATTTGAAGGTGACAACTCAGCGAGGAGCACCGAGAAGACAAATCAAAAGTCAACAAGTGGGTGCTTGAGCTAACATGGCAGCTACTTACTGGGAGGGAACCATCAAACTCAAAGAGGTTCACGGCTACGATTTAATCATCGCCGTTGAATTGTCAAGGCATGGCCTAATGGTCCAGGGCCTTCTCCTTTTCACCCCATTGTCTCCGTTGCCAGAGCAGTTATTCTGGCAACGAAAAGGCAGATTTCTGTTGATTCGTCGCCAGATCCAGTGAGGGGAATATCCCATATCGATCAGGAAAGCCATTGGACCACTCCTGACCTATAGAATACTCCCAAAAATTTCTGAAAAATGATCGTTCACCGCCAAGTTTCTAGATCAAAAATTTGAGTTTTCTTCAACAGAGGAGTGCCATTTCCAGTCATTCTCTTCTCGGCTCTCTCGGTCATCGATTGTGACAGCCCTATGACCTGAAAGGAGATCTAAAAGAGAGAGACATTTGAAATATTAAAGAATACTTACCTGAAGGATGACGTGGCTGGAGCAGGGTCAAGAGCCATCTACGACCTCCATCCACTGCAGAAATCCATTAAGTACTTAATTTGGCAAGAATTTTACTTGATTTAGGATAACAATGGTGAAGGATTGAAGAATAATCCTCAATCAATCTCCTCGACATCAGAATATTTCCACTAGAGAAAAAGTAAAAATCTAAACAAAAAAACCATTTAATAATTTCCACAGACCCCTATCGTGCTTATCCTCAGACGGGTTTTGAACAAGTCATTTTCAAATAGTTCTGAACGAATTAAAAATAAATGAAAAATATACCATAAAACTTTTAAAGTTATACTTCCTATTCTACACACCTCCGGTATAAGATTAACTACAAATTTTGAATTCGTGTATTATTAAAATATAATGTAAACCCAATTTCTTTTAGGCATTTTATCAAACACTTTGTTTTCAAGGTTTGACTCTCAAACTTCCTCGACTAAGTGGCTCCTAAAAATTCTACAAAAACTTCCTAAAATCACTAATATACATCCAGTACCTTTCTTCATAACATTGAGGTCTACATAAAATCTATAAGGCGATTCTCTTTATAAAGATACATACACATTCCTTATTAGTATCATTATAAAAAAATCCCCTCTCTATGTTCCCCCAACTAAGTTAAGTTTCATTCGTCCCTATGGAGACTACCTTATTGCCACTTATACATTTCTGAGTAAGTTTACAAGTAAGAAAAATTTATTTAATTGAAGTGAAAATAATAACAACAACAAAAATGAACAGCCCTATTTTCTCTAACAATTCTATTTAAAACGGGCACTAAGAATATTAGGTTGTGGAGACATAAAACTAAATAAAAAAGGTGATCAAAATAGGGTTTTTTAATATATTAATTTTATTTGGTGTTATAAAGTTTGTTATTTTTCATGAGAATCTTAAACTAGCCCACTAGAGTCTTTATATGTAAAGAGTCAAACCAAGAGAGAGAATGTCAGGTTGATGGGTTTGATTGAATTTTTAATGATATTTTTTAAAAAAATATTTGTAGATTTTTATTGGAATTTGAAACCACCCACTTAGATTTCGTGGATAAGGAGTGAGAAAGCTAGCGAGAGAAAGTAACCCGAATGGGTTTTTTAATATTGCATGATTCTGTGGTTTTAAAGCGATTGTTGATTTTAATTGTATTTTTCAATCAGCCATTATGAAACTTTGGATAAGGAGAGAGAAAGCTAAAGAGTGAAAGTAAGGCTAATTGGATATTAAGTTATCAGTATTATTGGCTTTCAGAAATGTTCTTTTTTTATGAGAATCTGAAATTATACCTTCAGAATGTTTATACGAGGAGAGTGAAATCTAGAGAGAAAACGTGAGGCTAATGTGTGTATTATTGAATTTTAAGTGATATTTGGTTTCAAAATGTTTGCCAATTTTTATTATAATTTTAAACGAGCCACGAAGAATCTTCAGATGAAAGAGAGAAAACCACAAAGGGAAAGTGACTCGAATGGGTTTTTTTAAAACATCTAAGTTATTTGGCTTGAGAAATGGTCGTGTATTTTTATGATATTTTTTAAAGTGGCCACTAAGAATTTTTGGATGAGGAGAGAGAAAGGTAGAAAGAGAAAGTGAGCCACATGGGTTTTTTTACATTAGCATTGTTATTTGGTATTAAAAAAATTCTTATCTTTCATTAGAATCTTAAGTTAGGCCTTTAGAGTCTTTATATTAGGAGTGTAAAATCTGGAGAGAGAATGTGAGGCTAAAGGGTTTGATTGAATTTTTTGTGATATTTGGTTGCAAAATGTTTGTTGATTTTCTTTAGACTTTTAAAATAGGCACTAATAGTCTTTGGATGATGAGAGAGAAAGCGCGAGAGAGAAAGTTACTTGAAAGTATTGTTTTAAATTTTGAATGTTATTTGGTTTTAGAAAGCTTGTTATTTTTCATGAGAATCTTAATTTATCCCACAAACGCTTTGTGGCTCTTTGAAAATACTTGCCATCATGTAGATGCTTTTTGTTACATTATGTTGTTTTTTATATCTTTGTGCAAGATCCTACATGTTTTGATTTTATACATCATAATTAAGTTTTAAATTTTCTTATATTTTTTCTAATATCTCTTCTTTCTTATACATTTCATTTTTAAGTTGGATAAGTTCAGCTAAACAGATATTGTCGAAAAAAGTGAACCAACAAGAGCAATACTTGATGTTCCAGAGCCATTGTCTTCTAAATGATGCATCTTAATGTGCATTGATATATATTTATTGATCTCAATTCCCCCTTTAATGTTTGTCTTTTCTATTTTTCCTATGGGATTGGTAAAAAAGTTGTGTCTCTTTTTGTGTGTATGTTGGGTGGGTATTGTAAATATTCCTTCACACTTATGAGGTTATGTTTTCTATTGTGTCATTTTTTGTTTTTACCTTACTTCCAATTCCTAAATAATTTTAATTTATATACAACGCTTTGTTTCAAAAAATTTCTCTTGATTTACCATCTAACCCAGTTTTCATTAGTAGAGTTAATCTCACACACTCTATATTTACTTTCATAATTACTTCTATTGAGATGCTCTGTAGTAGAGGGCCAAGGCAACTGTCTTCTGTTGGGTGCATCTTGATATACATGGACACAGATCTCTTGATACCTCCTACTCCCCTGAATAATAGTGTTTTCTACTTTTTCTTTGCTATGGCTAATTATTTTTCTTATCTTTTTGTCTGCAGGTTGCAAGGATATTATTGGGTATCTCTTTATACTTATGATAATATGTTTTTTGTTTTTATCTTTCTTCAGATTGCTTAATTACTCTAATCTTCTCAGTGAATTTAATTTTCTTGTTTTAGCCGTTTATCTTGTTTTGATTTATATAGTTAATCTCAAACATTCTTGATTTACTTTCATAGGTACACTCACCGTGGTACTCTAAAATAGCTGACCAAGATTAGCAATATGCAAAGTATCAGGGTAAGTGTCCTATATTTGATGAATCTTGATATGCTTAGATAAATATTTGTTCAACTCTCTTCATCCCTTAAATGAAAGATGTTTCCCATTTTTCTTCACAATTGCAAATTCAATTGTTGCTATTTTTGTGTGAAAGTTCGGGGGGTATTTTAGATATATCTCTGCAATTACAATTATATGTTTTTTACTATGTGGTTCAATATTTTTATTTTGAATCAAATTGCTAAAATCTTTTAATTTGTTTACCGAGCTTAGTCTTGAAGCTTTCTTTTCTTTTAGCTGTTTCATTTTTATTCTATATTGATAGTTGGTCTCATACATTCTTTATTTAACTTCTCAGGTACATTTCCCATGATAATCTAAATAGTGGTTTATGAATGGCAAACCGTAAAGTCTTAGGGAACCTGTCCTCTGCTTGATGCATCTTGATAACCTTGGATATACATTTGTTATCTCTCTTCCCCCCTTTGACATATAGCGCTTTCTATTTTTTATTTGCTATCACAGTTTAATGTTTTGCTTTTTGTTGTATGCAGGTTTGGGAATTTGATATCTCCTCGCACTTGTGATGTTATGTTTTTTATTATGTAATTTTATAAATTTCAAAATAAATCTATTTTTATAATGTGCTTGTTTTAGAAAGTTTTCTCTTTTTTTATCTATTTAACCTTGGTTTGCTGAATAAAATTGATATCATAGTTTTTTGCCTCTATCATGGACACCATTACAATGATATTGTAAAGCACAGGACCAAGTAGAGCAATACATGCCTTTCGATTACAACTGTCGTCTACTGGATGCATCTTCAGGACTTAGAGAAGTTTTTGGCTAAATCATGAAGCATTCCAAACCACTTCAAACCGGACAAAACTTGTCTGAACCGGAAGAAACCTGCTTAGGTAACTTAAATAAATTTTGTTGTCTTCAATTTAAAAATCATCAAAAATCAGAAAATGATTTAAATTTACTTTTATCAATTTCGGGGAATTTTATTTTCAAAATTTTGAGAAAAAAACTCTCATTGTCCTATTTCTTATTTATAGTGGGTTTTGAGTGAATTTGACTAAAAAAATAAAAATATATATTTCTCTGTTTATGACCCTAATTAAACCAATAAAATTAGTCTATGCGATTGATAACTTAAAATTATATCAGTAAAAAAATCGTTTTATATTTGATTTTTACCTCATATTTTTAGATTTGTACTAGCATATTCACCATTTAATGATAAATTGAGAAATTTATTATTTATTTTCCTAATCTCTATTTTTATATATTTTATTGATTTTTGAGACTAACCCCACTTGACTCTTTAGAGTCAAGTGGATTTCTCACATCTTTTTAGAGTTTTATTTATCAGAGAAGACTTAGGTTATTGTAATGGTGAATTTGAGATACAAATGGGAGGAAATTAGAAGTCAAATGGATAATGAGAGGAGGCCTAATAACCAAGAAGACCATTCTAGAAGTCCAAACAAACGAAAGGCAAGAGTTGTGGAACTAACCCCCATCTTGAATTGAAATAATCTATTTTTAAATCTGAGAAAGAGGACATGTGGGTCCAGGATGGAAATCAAGAAATCATAGCCCTCCGATCCCTTGGAATTAAATCCAATTACTGGGAGAGTTAGGTTAGTTCTATTTATTCTCTTCTCCCCTCTCTTTGTAACTCATCTTGGATTTCTGATCCCAAAGTTTTTGGAGGCCTAGTGCATCAGATTTCTTGATACATTCTTTTTCTACGAGAGTACAGGAGAGAGAGTTCAAGGGTGATCAACATTGTTGGAGAAAGAGCACCATTTGGCCCTTGGGGGATGTGACAACAAGGTTCGTGTGATCTCGTGAAGTTTTGATTTGAATTTTCTCATCTTTGTTCTATTTAAAATTCCAGATGATAGTGTGGAGTTGAAGCTTTACAACGCATCAAACGACACTCAAAAACTTCTCTGGTAGTTAAAGTTACAAGGATTTTCGTCCACTGCTCATTTCTGCTGAAATTTCATTGCGGGAAATGCGGCCTAAGGTTCTATTTATCTTTAAAGTTTTTCTTGCCCTAGAAAAAATCGTAAAAAACATAATAAATGATTAGAAGTTCTAATTAACATCATAAATACTTAGTTTATTCATTGAATATAGTTTTGACTAGGTTTCTATCAATTAGTTGATTTTCTCTTTACAAAATAGTTAAAAATCCAAAAATATATAAAATCACCAAACAAAGTTATTTCAAAATATATTTGAATTCCACTTTAGTCTCTCATTACTTGCTCCTTGAGGGTTCGGCCCTTACTCTCTCATTATTTGTATTTATGCTTTCATTTTCATAGAAAATTATATAGAGTAACTAAAAAGCATTAAAATCCCAGAATTATACTGCTCACTTTTCAACTCACTTCATTTATTCCAATCTTAAGAAAAAACTATGAAATTAAATTCTGCCTCTCTCTGGATCACAACCATACTTGTCGTATATTAATTGTGGAGTTTTCAAGTGCAATGTTTCATAAATATTCTGACTAAGTCTAAATTGAAATACGACATTCAACACTTAAATTTGGACTTACGGTGGACACATCTTGATATCATTGGACATAGATTTTTTATCTCTCTTCCCCTCTGAATAATAGTGCACTCAATGTTTTCTTTCCCTGGATCCAGTTCATGCTCCTGACCTGGCTCCAGCTAGTGCTCCTGCTCCTGCTTCTGCTCCTCCACTTTATCATATTCCTCCGCTTGCTCTTGGTGCTCATGCAACTAATCCTGCTTGCGCTCCCGCTCTCGCTCCTGCTCCTACTCCCGCTCCTACTCCTCATGATCCTGATCTTGCTCATGCTCTTGCACCCACTTCTGCTTGTGCTCCCCCTCTCGCTCGCACTCACACTCCCACACCTGCTCACGCTCCTGCTACCACTACTCCTGCTCTTGCTGCACCTTTTGCTCTTGGTCCTGGTCTTGCTCCTACTCCTGCTCCAGCTCTTGCTCCCGCTCTCACTCCTGCTCCTGCTCCACCTACTCCTCCCACTCCTACTCCTCCTACTACTTCTCCCAATCCTACTTTCACTCCTACTGCAACCATGACTATGACTTTGACTATGACTCCTACTCCTACTCCTACTACTCCTACTTCTACTCCCACTCCTACTCCTATTCCTACTCCCACTCCTACTTCTACTCTTACTCCTACCCCTACTGCTACTACTACTACTCCTACTTCTACTCATACTCCTACTCCTATTCCTACAGCTCTTTCTCCTGCTTCTACGACTGCTCCTTCTACTCTTGTTCCTGATATTGCTCCTACTCTTGCTCCTCCTACTCTTATTTCTGCTCCTGCTCTTGCTCTTGCTACTCTTGCTACTCTTGCTCCTTGATAAGCCGAAAATAGGAGTGAAAATTACGCAAATTTTTTAGCCCTTGTCGTTCTGAATTTTTGGCTTATGTAATAAAATTTATAAAACTCTACTTAATATGTATAGTGATAAGTATGAGTGTCGTCCAAGGGAGGCAAGTAGGAATTTCAATTTGATTTTATTTTGGTGTTTTAGATCCTAATTAGAGTGAATTTGATCTTCAATGAGGATCAAGTCACCCTAATTAGGTGAGAATTTAGAGAGGGGGATAGTAGAGATGAGAAGACTAGAAGAATTAAGGGCTCTAAATTCCCTTCTTTGATCCTAATTAAAGGATCCAAGAAGTCATTTAGAGAGGTTGAAAGAGGGTTCTTAAAATGAGTTGGGTTGATTTTTGCAGATTGATAATTCAGAACTAAAATGGGGAAATTGAGAATTCTAAGAATTAAAACTAAATTTTTTAGAATTTTCTTTTGTAATGCAATTGAATGCCCAAGTAAAATCTCTCAATTTCTCCTCTCAATCCTAATCAGGGCTTGTACATGCCGCTCAAGCCAAGCGATTTAGAAGTTCAGACTAGAATGGAGATGAAGAAAAAAACAACTTAACCTATTTCATTCAAAATGCACAAAAGTTTGAATACAATGAAAGAAAAAAAATACCAAAACTGTTGATCCAGGCTAGGACTCCTTTCTGTCTTGCAGTTGTGATGAAGCACCCTCCAGAATGAGCCCCTCCTCTCGAAATTCAGCTTTTATACCTAGGTTACATGGTGAAAATCACCATTTTACCCTCATTTAGTAATTAATTTTTATCTATCAATGTAGGCTAGATCTGAATGATCCAACCATACAGATAGAAAGAGGGGATCAAGACGAGCAAATCCATAAAAAATCATCTCAATCGGACTTCAGGATCAAAAGTTATTAATAAATAAATTTTAACCAATTTTAACCATTGGATTAAAATTGATTTATTTCTTAATTCACCCATTGACGTGTCGGCAGCCTATTGGTTGCCGCATTTCAAATTTCTTTGGCGGGCTCTCTCTCAGTGCACCACGTACCCCACCTGCGAAAAAAAGAAAAAACAAAAGAAAATCGAAAAGCGGGATTTGCATATGCATCGCTACGCACGTACTGGTGCGTTTCTTTATACCTTATCCATTAAATTGTCGGCACGTCACCACCCGTGCACACGCGTTGTATGCGCTGCACGGGCGGTGTACTTACCTCCTGCGTGTAGTGCACATCTCATATCCGTTGGATTTTAATCCAACGGCTATGATTTCGCCACGTCGACGCGGCGGAAGGCACCGGCGCACTTTTTCAACAAAGCCCTTCATAAAACAGATTATTGATATCTGACGCCGCCCAGAGGTATTTGTTATATGTCCTTTCGACACTCTCTCTCCTCTGATTTTCTCTAAAATTAATAATGCAATTGCAAATAAACCCTGAATGATTTTAAATTGGATCTTTACGCCTGCCATGGCGACCGAGAGCTGTTTTCAGGGTCTTTTTGCAACGAAATGTAGCAAAAAGGCCCCGAAAAGTCTAGAAATTGCATAAATACATTTTTTTTCTCTTATAAATATGCCCTTTTTAATAGAATAATTGCATTTCTTCTTGAAATAAATCCCAGAAAATTCCTAAAAATTCGTAAAAAATTCTAGAAAATTCTAGAAAATTCCCTGATTCATTCCCATGTTGATAAATGTCGAAATAAAATTTTTAATGTGCCATTTTCATCCAAAAATAATTTTTTCGAGCTTCAATAAATCCTTACAAATTCATATAATTAACAGAAAATTAGGGAAAAATCATAAATTACTTGAAAGCATTATTTTCGTGTAAATATATTGTAACAACCCAATTTTAAGCCTTTTAAATGCATAAATCATGCTAATAACATGAGATAAAGACCAAAATTAGGGTGTTATCACTCCTGCTCCTGTTGCTTCTCGTACTCCTGCTCCTCCTCGTGCTCCTGGTCTTGTTATTCCTCCTCTTTCTGCTCCTCCTACTATTCCTGCTCCTGCTCTTGCTCTTACTCTTAGTGTTCCTCTTGCTCCTACTTGTACTTTTGCTGAAATTCTTTTGCTACTCCTTCTACTCATGCTCTGGCTTCGGCTCCTACTCCTTTCTTGCTCCGGCTTTGACTCTTGCTCTAGGTCCCACTCCTCCTCATGCTTTCACTCTTGCTTGTGTTCCTCCGCCCACTCCTGCTCCCCCTCCCACTTCTACTCTACTCTTGTTCATGTTCTTGTTCGCGCTCATCATCCTTCTCGCGCTCTTGCTCCCGCTTCTTCTCTTCTCCACTCTTGTGCCTGCACCTGCTCTCCCGTCTGCTCATGCTCCCGCACTTGCTCACACTCTTGCTCCATCTGACTCTTGCTCCCGCTCCCGCTCGTGCTCATACTCCTGCTCCATCTCACTCTTTCTCCTACTCCCGTTCTTGATCCTTCTCCCACTCCCCCTCTTGATCCCCCTCTAGCTCTTGCCCCTTCTTCCACTCTTTCTTCAGCTCCTGCTCCTGCTCCCGCTCTCACTTTGCTCCTTCTCTCGCTCTTGCTCCTGCTCTCACACTCGCTCCCGCTCTGGCTTTGGCTCCCACCCACAATCCTGCTCCAACTCCCGCATTCGCTCCCACTCCCATTCCTCCCACTTGTGCTTACACTCCGCCTCATGCTATTGCTCTTGCTCTCACACTTGCTCTTGCTTGCGTTCCTGCTCTGGCTCCCTCTTCCACTCTTGCTCCCACTCTCGCTCCCGCTGCAACTCTTGCTATCCCTAGCCACTCCTCCTCTTGCTCCTGATCCTACTCTTGCTCCCACTCATGCTCATACTCCTCCTTCTCCTGCCCATTCTCCAGCTCCTTCTTTGACTCTCTCTCCATCTCCTGCTCCTTGTTTAGTTCTCTCTCCATCTTCTGCACCTGCTCCTACTCCCCGTCCTACTTCACCCCCGTCCTACTTCACCTCATGCTCCTCCTATCGTTCTCGCTCTTCCTCCAATTTGGTCCTACTCTAACTCTTGCTCCGGCTCTTGCTCTTGTTTCTGCTCCTCTTTCTCTTGTACCTCCTCATGCTCTGGCTTCTCCTCCTACTATTTCTCTTTGCACTCCTGCACTTGCTCCTGCTCATGCTATAGCTTCTACTCCTGATCCTACTCCTCTAGTTCATGTTGATGCTACTACTGCTGGTTTCCCACTCCCTTCCGCTCTTGCTCCCCCTCCCACTCGCACTCCTGCTCATGCTACTCCTTCTCTTGCTCTTGCTCGTCCTCCTGCTCCTACTCATGTTCCTGGTCATTCTCCTGCTCTTACTCCTACTTGTGCTCCTGGTCTCGTACACGCTTTCGCTCTTGCTCATGCTCTCGCTCGCGCTCCGTGCCTGTTATCCCTCTCGCTCCCGCTGCTCCTGCTCCTACTCCTGATCTTGCTGCACCTCCTGCTCTTGCGCCTACTTCTGCTCTTGCTTCTGCGCTTCCTTCTGTTCCTTCTCCCCCTCATGCTCTCACTCCTACTCTTGCTACTACTCCTCTTGCTCCTTGTCCTACTGAGAACTTGGATGTATCATATAAAATTGATGAATATTACACACATATATGATGGTGCAGGCCATCCTGAACCATCGACAATGTCGTCCGCACCGCCCGCCTACATTGTCGACAGCCGGGTGAAGATGCTCGTTTATCATATCTTTCTTTTCATCATCTTCTTAGATGTATTTTGTGTTTTTGTTCGTACTCGTCGGTTTGTTTTCATCGCATTGAGACGCGTCCCATGTTTGTGTTTTTGCTGTCATGGGGAGGGGTCCTTAGTCATTTGGACCCCCTTCCTTGTCTCTTTCCCCCTTTTTCTTTTAAGTTTTTATTTTCCCCTTTTATTTTGTAATGCGGGGCCCATTATATAAGGCCCCCTAATGGACCCAATTTTCCATTGTATAGATAGATAGATAGATAGATAGATAGATAGATAGGGGCCCATTTGACCTCCTCTTTATAAGGGAAGAGGGGGGCCGCCCTAAACTCAGACCAGGAAGAAGAAAGAAGTAATCAACATTATTTTTCTCTCTTGGTCTCACATTGTATAAGAAGAGGAGTTGAGGGAAGGAGAGAAGAGAGAGAGGAGTAAACAAGGGCGGGGAGCAGGGCGGAATCTTCTTCCCCCCTTCTATTGGGCCAGCGATTCCGGGATTGGATTTGCCGATGACCAAACAGCCACCACCTGCTAAACACTCGTCGCATCCCACTTCCACCCCCTGGCCGCAGAATTGGAGCTAGATAATTGGCTAAATGGTGGAATTTCGGACCCCGCAATCGTGATTCGGCAACTTGGGTTCCCATCGATTGTCTGGCTTCTATTCTACCGTGAGAATTCCTGGTAATTCCAGTGAGATTTTTGGGACCACCCTTCAGATGTACAGGCCCATTGGAATTCGTGGATGTTTTTTTTTAGCAAATCCGCTGAAATTCATGTGCGCCATGCCAACACTGTGAACGCTTCTGAGCATGGTCCAGAACTCCGACCCGAGAGTCGGGATCATAGCTCTTAACAGACCCCTGCCCTGCACCGGTGCTGTATTGACCGATCCCGTCGGCGCTGATACTAGTGTCGGTTGGTTGACCTATGAATTACTGCACCACTCTCACGGCTCTCCGCAACAGCAGTCCTTACCGCGATCTTTGTTGCTGTCGGTTGCACTATAGCCCCCGACGCCTTCGACTTGCTCTAATTGCACTGACCTGTTCATACCGGTGTGCCTGTTGAGCTTGGGGCTTCTCGTTCGAGCCTACTTCTCGCCGAATCTCTCTCGGTCTCTCCTCCCCTCGCCTCTTAGTATCGCCAAGCGCTGCTGTGCTAGTTTGCTAGTGAGCCGTCGTTAGCTCCCCGGCGCCTCTCTGCCACACTCGCCGCAACCGCCAACGACCCCCCTATGCGATGAGCCACACGTCGACAAGGTATGCTGTCCTCTCCCACCACTCATTTAATTACCCTTTGCCGTATTGTATCATCTTGAGTCCACCGCGCTCGGGCTAGGTAGGTGAGAGAGGTAATTGAGAGAAATACGATACAATTGAGTGTCTTACCTGTAGGGACGAATCTGTCCGTTATGTGTGAGCCTACGGATGGATTCCATTTGGTCGTAGACTTTTTCGCCATTCCAATGAGGTTTGAGGGGCCACCATCGCCGACACTCGGCGACCATGTCCAAGCTCGGAGCTCGGCACCTCCCTCGAGTCAGAACCTGCACGTAGGACACGTAGGACGGATTGCATCGTAGTTACATTGACCCCATTAGGGTTTTATCCGTCAGAGGATGACACTGTCGACGTTCGATACCACTATCACTAGCTCTGTACCGAGCCATCATACTCGATGCTAATCGGATGACGTCCTCGACGATGTCCGACATCAATATATGTGTTATATTGGCTATATTTGCATCTTGTCATGATTAAATAGACAAAATTATCTTGCAATATAGTTTCATGGCTATTTTTATTTTTTTTGTATTTTTATCTGACAATTTGGCCTTAGTGCACAAAAGATTTATTTTTTGTAGAGCATAAAATACTTTACTAGAGGCTGTTAAGGTCTTTACTAATTTATTTTGAATTTTTCAATATGATTTATGATCATTTGACTAGTATTGAGCCTAGAACTAAGTTTTTGAGTTAAAATCAAAGAATGCATTTAATAATTTATTTGGCATTTAATAATGTTTTTTTTGGCAAAATTACGTGGTTTCTACGTAATTTAATAATGTTGCGCCAATCATTTGCAATGGGCTAATTATGGCATCACGATTTGCGATGTCATAATCATCTAATCAGTGTCTTATTACTAACTGGTGTGGGTTGCTTGAGAAGAGAGCTACCATTGTTTTTTTTGGTCGTTTGCATGTAATAAATGCACTCGGCGAATTGGTAACCACATGCAATAAATGCGCAAGGCGAATCATAACCCTGTGCATTTATTAAATTGATTTGACTTTTTACTCTTTTATTAAAATGAGAAACACTGAGGTGGGGTGATGTGGCGCTCCCATAGCCATTTAAAAGTTACACTCTATTTTTCTTAACGTGAATGATTGCATTATTTGTTAACATGCAAAAACGTGGCAGCGTGTGACCCGAGGGTGGAGAAAACAAGAAAATGACTTGGTGAATCAGAAACCGGAATTTATTTACCTGTGTGGAGGAGAGATAAAGTGATCCAAGGGCTGGGATTAATCATTAGTAAAATGGTAATATCTTGAGATCTAACCATCCGATTGTACCAGAATTTTGAGGGTAGGTTTGTCCTTCCACCCTCCAAAATTGATACGATTGGATTATAAAATAGAGGTTGGAAAGAAAGGAAAACTACCAAGGAAGCTCTCCCCCAACTAGGTTGGCCAGGAAGGACACACCATTTTCTTCTGAAGTCAACAAATCATGCTTCAATGATCAAAGTTGTAGGTTTCTTTATTATTTGGACATCTTCTTTAATGATTTCAACACGCCAATGCATGAGCAAAATGTACATGCCCTTGGAGGTGAATTGAATGGTGTTTAGCATTGAATTTTGGTTTTGATTCAAGATCTGAACTTAAATTATGAGTTCTGAACTGTTTCTCCTCTGATCCTGCTTCTTAGATCCATAGATCCGAGTCAAATTTCACGTACAACTGATTTTCCCCAATTTTCCCACTTTATGTCTCTAGGTTATCTCGCCTTCTTTCCCTCTCCAGATTTCTAATTTGATTATTGGAAAATTCAATTCTACATCTAACCATACCTAAATCCAAAATTTCACTAAAAACACATAAAAACTCTCTCGACAAATCACATTGCCTTGCATTTTAGTGTTACACAGGTATAAAAATATTAATCTCTAAAGTGTTCTGAACGAAAATACAAACATCAATATAAAGATTCTAAATACCTTTTAGTAATTGAAAAATAAAATTAAACAATACTAGGGCTCATTACTCCTAATCCTCCTACTCCTACTCCTACTCCTCCACCTGCTCATGCTCTTTGATAAGCCAAAATTAAGGGTGAATTGGGCAACTTTGACGCTTATTGTTGTTGATTTAAACTTATATTATAAACATGAATAAAACCTAAAGTTAAGTTCTATATTGATAAGTATAGGTATCGTCCCAGGGAAGGTGGTAGGCAATTCAATTTTTTATCTAATTGAATAAATTGATACTAACTAGAGTGAATTAACTTTTCAACGAGGATCAAATTACCTTAATTAGATTAAGAATTGAGAAAGGAGGGTAGAAGAGATGGGAAGACAAGAAAAATTAGTGATCTCTAAATTGACTTCTGTGATCCAATAAAATTGATTGAAGGAGTCAATTAGAGGGATAAAGGAGAATAATTTTTTTAGATTGTTTTGGGTAATTGGGTATTCAAATTCACTAACTACTATATCATAAATACACTTTAATATATCCTAGAAGTTAAACCTTTTATATTTTTTTTCTTAATGTACAATTAGAATGATATTTCCTTTAAATCCTAGCAAAGGTGTGTACATGCCGCTGAAGCCAAGCAATTTACATATCTATACAAGGATCAACAAGAAAAATCACAATTTTTACTAACCCATAATCCAAATTATACTAAAATTCAAATACAATGATGTAAAAAGGTACCAAATACAGATGATCCAAGCTGGTTCTTCTCTCTGTCTTGCAGCTGTGAAATAGCCCCTTCCATAATGACCTCCTCAACTCAGATTTCCATTTTTATACTTAGGTTAAATGGTAATAATTACCATTTTACCCCAAATAGCTAATTAATTTTTACCCATCAATGTAGGCTTGATCTGAATGATCCAACTATACAGATAAAAAAGCCCATCTAGACGAGCAAATATATAAAAAGTGGAGATCAATCCAATCAAAAGTTATTAATAAATGAAGGTTGGCCAATCTTAGCCATTGGATCAATTTTCCATTTATTGAATTTACTTTTTTCAATACACGCAAACCCATGTTGATCGCTGATTGGTAGGAAAATTCTAAACTTGTTTTGGCTATCCTCTCTCCGCAAGCCACGTACCCCTGTCTTATAATTAAAAGAAATAGAAAAAAAAACCAAATACATTTTAAAATGAAATTACCTATTTGTGTTTACTGGTGCCAGCCAATCAGAACTGGTCATGTGACCTCCCGTGCATGTGCAACATGGGCGGTGAACTTACCGCCCGTAGGATGGACTTGTGGTGACGTATTTTGATGCACAAGATTGTGCCACATGTCTCTGCAAGATGAAGTTCTTGTCATTTTGCAGAAAATTCCCTCAATTAATTTACGCGCGCAAATGGGGCTACCCAAATGTATTGGTATAAATGCCCTCCACTTTCTCTCTCATCTATATTTCCTTAAAAATCATAAAAATGTCGAGCCCACCTCTCCATTGGAAGAATGGCATTGTCATCATGCCTTGCTTCCTGACTGTCGCACTAGTTTCTTGGAGTCCTCTTGAAGCCCAATTCGAGAACTTCTCCTTCTTGATCGATGTATTCATCCTGACTTTCTTGGATCCCCTCCTCGAAGAATGCCCAGGATCTTCGACGCCAAAAGTCATCTTGCCCTTGTTAATCACCCTATTAAACTACGTCGCTCGGCCCAAGACCTTACACATCCAAGAATCAAGATCTTGGATGGTAACGTCTCAGACTCTGAGCGCGTGCCCAGTGCTCGCTCACGCCAGGCGCCATACCACACGCATGGGCCTAGTGCGTACACGGCCATATGCCAGACCATGTGCATGCACCGAGTGCCTTTGCTCAGACCCGATTGCGCTTTGTGTTGTGTACCATCGCTCAGATCCCACTTCGCTCAAACTCGATCGCTCAGCCCTTCCTACAATATACCATCTAGACAATCACGCTCAGACTTATCACCAGCCACTTCACGTGGCCTGAGCTGATGTGAAGAACCTACATTTCTGGTATCAGGTTTGAGAAGTGGCATTCATGTCATCTTGTTTCATGTCGTGTGTCTTTATGTTCTTTTCTTATTGTTGTCTATAGATTGTTGGGAGGCCGCTCCTTCGTGAGTATAGGACTCCCCCTTCGTGTAGTGTTTGTTGTTTGTATTTTAATTGTACCTTTTAGGGGGCAGGGGAAGCGTACCCGTTGACTTCTCTTTTCCCCCTAAAAAACCCCTTTTAAAGGAAGCCCAATAGGCTTTAATTAAATGGACCCATTAATCCCCTAACTTCCATAACTCTTCAATAAGAAAAGGGGAAGGGGGGACATGGGGAAGTTACTTGTCTTCTTTGAAAAAATCCAAATCTATTTTGTTGACTTGGCAGTTATTGTTGAGGAGAAGTGTTATCTTTGTTGTGTGATAAAAGTTTGTATTTTTCGTTCATCAGCCTCATCCCCGGAGTACAAAGTTGGAATTTTCTAGGCGGCCATGAAAATCAATCACACCTTTGAAAAATCTTGATTTAGCACTGGACTCCTCCACTCTGGTCTTGAAAGTTCTTGATCGTGATATTATTACGTGGACCGTATAAGGTATTATCGCTGTCTTGGTGATCCCGGCAATTCCCCTCCAAGAAATCAAGTGAGCGGTGATGCCATCAATTGTCAGACGTCCCTTAATCGTACTTCATTTGGGTGATTAAGATGCCTTAATTACTGTCATTGTACAATTCAGATTATGCAATTCAATTTATAAATCTACTGATGGCGCGGCACAGTCCGAGGCCGCAGGACCTTCACTCAAGGAGTCGGCATCATCATCGACCCCGCCACCGATTCGCGTCCAGCCCGCACGACAAGCCAGAGCGACGACGTGTGCACCCGGATCCAAATATCCTGGGTAACGATGCGCCATCTTTGGTTCCCGTTTACCGCTTTCGTTTTCCGCATTTATGTTTTCTTTCATAATTTTTGGTTCTTCGTAACTGCGTTGTAGTGAGGGGAAGTTCCCGTATGAGGATATCTTCCCCTCCCATTAATGGGCCGAAGCCCCTATAGTCCTTTTCACTCTCTCTTGTAGTTTCAAGGGGCCCATCCACCTCTCTCCTATAAAGGGAATGGGTGGGCGCCCTCAACTTTTTACTCAAGATTTCTGTTGAAAAGTTATAACGTTGGAAGTCTAAGAGTCCCCTCGCTGAGGAAGAGGAGAAGGGGGAGGAAGAAGGAAGGAGAAGGAGGAAGAGGAGAAGGAAGAAGAGGGGAGAAGAGAAAGAGATGCCCGATGCCGCCGCCGCTCTCCGCCACGAGCGCCGCCGCCGCCGCTACCGCCGTCGCCTCCGCCACCCCCTCGCCTCCGCTACACAATGCCGCCGTCTCAGGCCTGCGCGCGCCGCCACCCGCACGCTCGCGCGAGTCACCGTACCGCCGCCCACACTCGCGGCCGCTTATGCGTCTGTGCGCACCGCCGACCGTGCGCCGCTGTTTGCACGCCCCGCGCGCTGCCGCCTGCGCACGCCACCTCGCGCACGCAAGTGGCTCGCCGCCCACGCGCCTCCGCGCGCCGCCACACCGCGCATCTACAGACGTCGCAGCACCGCGCGCCCGCGCACGCCGTCGCACCATAAGCCCGCGTGCGCGCTGTCACACCGCGAGGCCGCGCGCGCGCCACCGGAATAGCTGTCGCCGGACTTGATGAAGGTACCCCCTTTTTGCCTGTTATCTTTATCAGTACGCTTTCAAATTGCCTCCACTGCGCTCGAGTTAGACGTAGGTGAGAGGACAGATTGAGAAAACGATGAAGAATCTTCTGAGAGTCTTACCCGTCTGGTACGAGTCGGGCTCACCCGTTGCATTTGAGCAACTTCGCGGGATATTCCCATTCGGCCGCATAGTCGTCCTCGACCCCTCGGACGAGGTTCGTGAGGCCTGGACTACCATTCCCTGGGCGACCCCGTAGAACCCCGGGAACGGCACACACCCGCGAGTTGGCACTTGCACGTACCACATCTAGGTCTTCGTATATTCGTCATATTTCATCTGTTTATCTGCATTATCAGATATGCACGCCACCGTGTTTCGATAGAGTTCCGTTATTGATACCAAGTTGCTACCCTAGGTGACGTCCGGACGATGTTTTGACGACGTCTGCCATCATTTACCCCAATACTTATATGTATAGTGTGAATATCGGGATCGTCCAAGAGAGGCTTAGCAAGTAATGAGATGTTCAATCTGATTAGTAGATTTTGAGCTGAATTTGGAAGAAGAATATATAGGAGATAATAGGATGAGTGATTCCTATCTGGATTTCTCGATCTTTTCAAGAAGATTAAGAACCTAAGTATAGGGAAAAGGAAAATAGGATTGTATTATTGAGATATCTATTTAGGCTTCTTGATCTTGAAATGAAGATCAAGAAGTCAGAAATAGAGTAGGCACTAAGATAATGTAAGTGGGAATGATGATCTATATAGGAGCTCATTCAATTTTCTCAAGAGTTTTTAGGAGCTGTCTGATTTTTAAACTCGAAGGAATTGAAATCTATCTAATTTTTAGTTTATTTCAGGGCTCAATATTCATCTCAAGCAAAATCAGATTCGATTCCTAGAAAGGGCCAGAACATTTCGCCCAAGCCAAGGCGATTTAGAAGAATACAATCTAGAAATCAAGACTAGAAATTGCAATGAAATAAACTCAGAACCTTGTTTGATCAAAGAACTTCCTCCTCTCTCTGCTCAGCTGTGGATGGAAGAATACAAAATGGGCGGAGGGAAAAGCAAAAAGGGTTTAAGTACCTGGGGTGAAAGGGTAAAGTCACTTCCCCATTTGCCTTTATCCGCCCTTTCATTATAAGAGTTTTAGAGATTTGCTGGCAATTTCCACTGTTCGATTGAAATTTTATGAAGTGAAAAACCCAGCATCAAAATTTGAGCGTGATCCAACGGTGGAGTTGCGCAATAGGAGTGTACAAAGTGGGCTGTCTCCCCATTTTACCATTTTCTCTCTCCTCTGCATTTTACCATTTGCTCGTTTTGGCTCTTCTTTCCCCAAACCTTTCCCTCCAAAATCATCCAATCTCAAGCAAAAACCTATCATCTAAAATATTTTGACCCAAATAAGCCTTTTGACAAATATATAAATATATTATGATAACAAAAAGTCCTAGAAGAATACCCAAAGAAAATCAGAAAAATCATATACTCACCAAATTAACTTCATTTTGATTTAGTGCTCAATAAGTGGTTCTAATGCAGATAAATGATAATTCCATATGACAATATGCATTGAAATCACTTTAATAACCCCAGATAACACATATTTATATCATTTTACCACTGAATATGTGTGTTATCATACCCCCACGCTTGAATCATTGCTAGTCCCTAGCAATGGCATACATGAAATTCTTACCATTTGATAGCCTTTCATTTTTACACCATGCATCTTTGGGAGATGATACTTGGAGTTCTAGGGCCAAGAAACTCATCCTCGCTCTCACATAAAAACCTTTAAAGATAGCCCCCTTAACCATTAGAGTTTTCACTCCTCAACAAGTCTTCTAACCCCACCATGACAATGTACTTCCTCTCCCCTCTCCAACCCCAATCACCATCCTTAAGTACCTCTGTTTGGCCTTGAGATACTCATGCCTTGATCATTACTCATGCTTAATCTCTCTCAATAATCTTCCTTCTATCTGAAATAGTAGGGTGCCATTCTCCTCCTCCTATTGATTACATGTGCATGGTGAAGCAATAGGGATTAGGTGGATGCAATTGCTATGGCTATAGTGGCGAAATTGTGGCAATGAGAAAGACAAGAGAGTGTGGATGATTGATAAGGAGGTAAAGCTACTTTGGAAAGACAACTCCCAACATTTTAGAAGAAATGGGGAAGGTAGAAAGGGAAAAGATGATCCTCCCAACTCATCATCTAATTTGTGAGAAATAGTTTGGCCCACGACTCAATGATGTATGCTATGCATCTAAAAGGTTGTGTGCCAAGAGAAATGAGAAGAGAAAATAACAAGATGAGGCACAAGGATCATAACCCCCAGATTTTATTTTTTTCCTTTTTTAATAATACATACTTTTTCAATTTTTTCATTTTTTTAAAACAAATTTAATTTTTTTTTGAAGAAGGGGTATATGCATGGGGAAAGAGAGGGGTATGGACTAAGACAGAGAGTAGTGGACATCCCTGAAGTCTTCCTAAGTAAACGATGAGATTGACCACTTGTAATTGTCACGATCATCAATGCATAGTGACCTAGAGTTGACTTCTCGAATGCAGAGAAAGATGTGGCTTCAACCATATACACTAACATCTTGGGTTCCAATGCTTCTCTTTGAGAGAATATAATGGTCGATTAGGAGGATTAGACAGAGAATAAAGTTGAGAAGATGTAAATTGAAGATTGGAAATAGGATTATAAGAAGAGAAGAAGAGAGTATCATTGTGATACCAGTTTTTAAAATTAGAGAGATAGACGGACTTGGGAGATGAATGTCCTCTGTAACTTAGGATAAAGGTACCTATAGGTTAAGTGATGTGGAAGGGAAATGGTGTAGGATATGGAACGGTGGTTACACAGTGTGGGCAGTAATGGTTGGTTAAGTAATTAAAGATCATGTGATAGCATAAGGTAAATGGACTTGGAAAGATGGCTCTTTCTATCAAACATAAGATTGGCCTACCAAGAGAGTAAGCTCCCTTTTTCATCACACTAGGACTTACAGCTATATACCTCAGGGTTACTTTACAGAGTCCTAAGGGTGAGAGAGAGTGGCTGGGGAATTAAGAAAGAAGTACCCACCTCCCATCTGACACGAAGAAAGGTTTAGGGTTATGGATCTAAGAGGGTTTTGGGTATTCTCTCCTAAACGCTACCTGTGGACTTTTGGAGAATTATATGGCCCAAACCCACATAAACCCTTCACATCCAGAATAATAGCAGAGGGAAATAGTGAAAGGTATCCCAAGGTATGATAAGTTGTGTGAGTAAATAAATGATATGGATGAACCACGTAAATAATTATGCATAAAGGCTAGAATTCAGAATAATCTGCTGAAGAGTATTCATTAAGTAGGAATCAAACAAGTCACCTCCCTAACAATAGTAGTGCAATAACTTTGCCTCAAAATTAATCAATATGTTATCATGAAATGATTCGCCCCCCCCTACTATCACATGCCTGGTCCACCATGCTTAATGTGGAAAGATAATATCAAAGTTAAGGAAGAGAATAGCAAACAGTGGGAGGCCGATAATTCTGGAGGTGCATATTTTCAATGATAAGTGTGTACTGCTTCTGGATTGACGACGAGGGTGCGGCATGATTTTTAGTCACCTAGGCGACCATCAAAACTCTGTAGTACTTTCATTTCATGTTACCAGATTTTGGTTTGTTCTTGTGTCTTAACCTGCACTTCACAAGAAACACAGAAAACCCCCACAAGGAAAGAAACAAAAGCCTAAAATCAGCAAAATAAATCCTACTGCCTAAATATATATACATGTATGCATATGTATATTCTAAGAATGAGATGGATCAGGTTCCTCCAGATCTAGCTCCTCATTCAGAGGTGGTTTCTCGTGCTCTAGATATGGCTTCACACTCTGTCCATTCACTTTTAATTCGGCAACTGTCTCATTATTTTCTAATAATAATGTGCCATTATCAAAACATTTAATTACAGTGAATGGACCATCCCATCTAGATCTAAGTTTTCCGGGAAACAGTTTTAGCCTTGAGTTGTACGGCTAAATTTTTTGGGAGGGGTAAAAAGTTCTTCTACAAATATATTGATCATGAAATGCCTTCATTTTGGCTTTGTATATTCTGGAGTTCTCATATGCTTCATTTCTAATCTCTTCCAATTCATACAGCTCGAGGAACCTCTCTTTTCCTGTCTCTTCCAGAGAGAGATTAAGTTTCTGATAGCCTAGAGAGATCTATGTTCAAGTTCTAGGGTTAGGTGGCAAGCCTTACCGTAGACCAATCTATAAGGTGGCATTCCCAAAGGGGTCTTGTAGGCGGTTCTATATGCCCAAAGGGCGTCTGTAAGCTTTGTGGCCCAGCCTTTCCCATCAGGTTTAACAATCTTCATTATGATTTTCTTAATCTCTCTATTGGATACCTCCGCCTACCCATTGGATTGAGGGTGATAAGGGGTAGTGAGCCTATGTTGGACACCATACCTTTTTAATAATCTTTTGAAGTGCTAATTGTTAAAGTGGGTTCATCCATCACTTATGATGTTTCATGGACATCCAAACATTGAGAAAATATGTTCTTGGACAAATTTTAAAACTATTTTGTGGCCATTTGATCTAGTAGCGATGGCCTCTACCCACCTAGAGATGTACTCCACCCCCACTAATATGTACTCATAACCATATGACGCAGGAAAAGGTCCTAAGAAGTCTATCCCCCATAGATAAAAAATTTCCACCTCTATAATGGGCTTTAGAGGCATATGATCTTTCCTTTTAATATTCACTACAGCTTGGCATCCTAAACATCTTCTACAATATTCTTAAGCATATCTATGTAGATGTGGCCAATAAAATCGGCATTGTAACACTTTAAATGCAGTGATTTTGGAAGAACAATGTCCACCACAAAGTGATGAATGGCATGCTTTTAAAACACTCCACTGTTCTTCTTCTGGTATGCATCTTCTATAGATTTGCTCAATACCTAACCTAAATAGTTCAGGCTCGTTCCAATAATAATACCGGATGTCTTTATAAAATTTCTTTCTATCCTCATAAGTCCACTCATCAGGAATTTAACCAGTCACCAAATAGTTCACTATGTGCGCATACGACAGTAATTTGTTGCCCTCTACTGCCAGGATATGCTCATAAGGAAATTTCTCAATAATAGCATTAGGTGAAGGAATGGATAGGCGAGATAAGTGATCAGCAGCACCATTATCAACACCTCTCCTATCCTTTATAAGCAGGATCCACCTCGTTAATCTGGGTTTTGTTTCCTTTTTAGTCAACAAAAATTTCAGGGCAGCGTGATAAGAAAAAATAGTAACTAAACTACCTATTAAGTAATACCTACACTTATTTAAAGCAAAGATTATCGCAAGCAATTCCTTCTCAGTTGTAGAATAGTTCACCTGTGCATCATCTAAGGTATTGTTTGCATAATAGAGTGCCACCGGCTTCTTGTCCCTTCTCTGCCCCAAGACGGCTCCAATTGCATAATATGAGGCATCACAAAAAATCCCAAGAGGCTGACTCCTATCAGGAGCCTATAAAATGGGAGCCTTAACGAGGGCTTCCTTGATTAGCAGGAACGCAGTTCTGGCAGGATCATCTAAAATAAACTCAATGTCTTTAGATAAAAGATTGGTAATAGGCTTTGCAATCTTGGCAAAGTCCTTGATGAAGCGTCGATAGAAGCTGGCGTGCCCGAGGAAGGCTGGAAGTGCCTTGATTTTGCTGGGTAATGGAAACCCCTTGATGACCTCTATTTTGGCTTGGTTCACCTCCAGCCCATCCTTGTTGACCTTGTGACCCAACACGATCCCCTCCTCCACCGTGAAGTGGCTTTTCTCCCAACTCAGTACCAATTTGTTTGCCTCGCATATCTGCAAAACTTTTTTCAAATTAGATAGACATGACTGAAATGTGTTTCAAAACACAGAAAAATCATCCATGAAAACCTCTAGACAATCACCTATAATATTAGAAAACATTGCACTCATGCACCTTTGGAAGGTGGCTGGTGCATTGCACAATCCAAAAGGCATTCGCTTAAAAGCAAAAGTGCCTAGAGGACAGGTGAAAGTTGTCTTCTCCTGATCATGCTCATGGATACTTATTTGGTTATAGCCAGAATATCCATCTAGAAAGCAATAAACTTCTGTCCAGCTAATTTTTCTTAAATCTGATCTATGAATGGAAGAGGGTAGTGGTCCTTTTTAGTGGCTTCATTTAGCTTCCTATAATCAACACATACCCTCCAGCTAGAAGCAACTCTTGCTTGAATCTCCTCCCCCTTTTCATTTTTCTGAAAAGTTATGCCAGACTTCTTTGGAACCATGTGAATAGGGCTAACCCACAGACTATTTGAAACTTGGTAAATAAAATCTGCCTTAACCCATTTTTTAATCTCTTGTGACACAACGTCATGATGGTGCGGATTCAACCTTCTGTGATGTTGTACCACTGGAGTTGAATTTTTGTTTGTGAAAACTCGATGCAGGCAAACTTGAGGGCTAATCCCTCTTATATCGTCTACAGTCCACCCCATCGCTTTCCTATGTCTAGCTAGAACTTCTATTAATTCTTTCTCTTGGACTGAATTCAATCATGATGAAATGATGACTGGTAGAGAATTATTTGATCCCAAATAGATATCTTTCAATGAAGATGGCAAAGGTTTAACTTCCAAATCTCTAGATGCTATATTTTCTATGCAAGGTAGAAATGAGGTGTCATCTAATGGGTGATTCTCCTCTATACAAGGGGTACTTTCTTCTATAGTAAATATCTCAGAGGTATCATAATTAGATGAAGCACACTCTTCTACTTAAAAAGTACAAGAATTTATATCCACTAATACTCCTACTGGGGCTTTCATAAGATGTGAAATTGGTAGCTCAACTTCTTCATTTCTTAACCTGAGCTTGATCTTTCCTTCTCCCCAATCTGCAATTGCCCTAGCTGTAGCAAGAAAAGATCTCCCTAGGATAATTGGGGCATGACTAATATTGCATATAATTTTTTACATCTGCAAGAATGAAGTCTACTAGGAATGGTTGGTTCTCCACTTTCATAATCACATCCACTAATTGTCAATGAGGCATTTTAATAGTTCCATCTACTAATTGAAGTTCCATATGTACTGGAGTTAACTCACCAAATTTAAAAGCATCATACAAAGCTGTTGGCATTATATTTACACTCGCTCCTGAATCCAATAGAGCTCTACTAAATATCCTACCCCTGATTTCAGATTTAATTAGAGGTGCTTCTGGATCCTTCTTCCTTTTAGGAATCTTGCTTCTCAAAATAGAGCTGATACTCTCAGACAATTGGATCCTTTTCACCTTCCTAGATGGGGTACATAAGTTCTTCACATATTTGGAATAATCAGGAATGTGTTGTATTGCCTCCAGGACTAGGATTTCAACAGTTGCCTCTTTTAAAAATTCCAAGAGTGGGGTTTCCTTATTATCCTTCTTCTGATTCTGTAGGGTACTAGGGAATGGGATAGGTGGTTTATACTTTAAGGGATCAGGTTCATTCATGAGATGTTCTTCTTCTTTTGTTGGCTCACTTCCCTGAGTATTGGAATCCTCTCCTTGAATTTTATCATCTTCTAGAATAGTTATTTTTTTATCATAAGGGTCAGGCAATATTTTACCACTCCTATGGTTCAAAATGGTGTGCATGCTTTCAGGACCATCAGAAGAACTCGGTAATGAATTTTTATGGCAAGAAGATATCATAGGTTGCATGTGTTCACACCATACCTCCTTGTGATATTCCTTCCCATTCACGTCCACAATGTCAACATCAATTTTAAGTAAATTCTTAGGATTGATTTGGGCCTGAGTTGGAAATGGACCTGGCTTTTGGCTAAACTGATTTTCAACCAGAGTTGTACCTCTTTGCGGCTTTTGCTGATGTTGAGAGCCCTGCCCTTCCTTTATCATATTCAACTCTCTCTTGTGCATTTCTGCTTGTTCCTCAAGGAATTACTGCATTTTCCTCTTGTCCTCATTCAGACTCTGTATGACATGCATTAACATTTCATGAGTTTAATCTGAGTTAGTCTTGTAGGGTTGATAATACTGTCGAGGAGGTTGCAGTTCATTTTTTTGCTGGTATTGCTGATATGTTGAGCACCTTCCTTCATGCCAATTCTAGCTCATCGAGCTGCTCCCTTGATTCCAATGCTGGTTTCCCTAGCTCCCTCTCTGGTTGCATGTCGCTTGAGTTCATCCTGGCTTCCCAATTGCATTTACCTGCGTATCAAAATGGGAAACCTCTTCTACTTGGTTCATGTTAGCACCCTGTCCCCCATGCTCGTGGTGTCCCATGCCTTCATGTAGAAAGGGGTTAGTGGGAAGCTGAGATTGCAGTAAGTTACAGAACTTTTGGTTCAACTGCTCCACTGCCTCTCCCATTTCTCCCATTTCTCTTTCTAACCAGTCAAATTTAAATTCAGGTTCTACTGCTTTTATGCCTATGAGCCCACCCTTCATCGGTGCTACTCTCTCATAATCTTCCACCTCTTGCTGATATGCAAATTTCTCAGCTTGTTTCTGCAAGAGTGCAAGGGCCTCATCCTCATATATATCTGCAAATGATTCTCCACTAGGCATGTCTATTCTCCTCCTGTCTATTTCATTTAGGCCATCATAGAAAATCTGAGCCAAATCCGAAGAAGATATGATATGGTGGGGGCATTTTCTAATCAATCCCATAAATCTCTCCCACGCCTCAGTATATGTATCGTTTCCTTGCCTAAAGGCTCTTATCTCTCTCCTAAAGGAGTTAGTTCTAGAAACTGTATAATACTGTTTTAAAAACACCTTCTCAATTTCACTCCAAGAACTGAAATTCATTCCTAAGGTTCTAATCCAATCTTTTGCCCTATCTTTTGAAGCAAGGGGGAACAATTTCATTCTTACAGCTTCTATAGTTACCCTTGGAAAATTGCATATCTCACAAGCCTCATAGAATTTCTCCAAGAAATCATATGGCTCCTCATTTACCTTTCCCATAAAACGAGGCAAGATTGAATATTGTTGGGCTTCCATTTTAAACAAAACATCATCTGGAATAGGGGCTGACATAGTAGTGAGAGAAGTTGGTTATGAGGGAATGGAATAATCCCGCAGCATTCTCCTTCCGCCTCAAGAAACAATTCCAGGATGACCTGCATCGTTACCATGAGGATCCATAGGACTATGTGCTTCGAATGAATCTTATTTTGGGAAAGCAAGACTAGGATCAGCAAGAAAAATTACTTCAAAACCTTCTAGATTTAGGATCTAAGTTAAAGGTGATTGAAGCTTCCGATACCTCAAATTCATCAATCACACAGACACACTTAAGAAGCTTACGTATGTTATGCAAGTATTAATGGCATGATCCAACATTCAAATAACAGATGATACCACAACCGATAAAAGGGAAATTTAGAAAAACCTCAAGCACTTATATTTCTTTTTTTTTAATTAAACCTCACTAACCAGATAAAATCAAATCCCTTGCCTTTGTGTCCCCGACAATGGCGCCAATTGATAAAATGAATTTTTGTGTGATTAAGATGCCTTAATTACTGTCATTGTACAATTCAGATTATGCAATTCAATTTATAAATTTACCCCAATACTTATATGTATAGTGTGAATATCGGGATCGTCCAAGAGAGGCTTAGCAAGTAATGAGATGTTCAATCTGATTAGTGGATTTTGAGCTGAATTTGGAAGAAGAATATATAGGAGATAATAGGATGAGTGATTCCTATCTGGATTTCTCGATCTTTTCAAGAAGATTAAGAACCTAAGTATAGGGAAAAGGAAAATAGGATTGTATTATTGAGATATCTATTTAGGCTTCTTGATCTTGAAATGAAGATCAAGAAGTCAGAAATAGAGTAGGCACTAAGATAATGTAAGTGGGAATGATGATCTATATAGGAGCTCATTCAATTTTCTCAAGAGTTCTTAGGAGCTGTCTGATTTTTAAACTCGAAGGAATTGAAATCTATCTAATTTTTAGTTTATTCTTGTTTTCAGGGCTCAATATTCATCTCAAGCAAAATCAGATTCGATTCTTAGAAAGGGCCAGAACATTTCGCCCAAGCCAAGGCAATTTAGAAGAATACAATCTAGAAATCAAGACTAGAAATTGCAATGAAATAAACTCAGAACCTTGTTTGATCCAAGAACTTCCTCCTCTCTCTGCTCAGCTGTGGATGGAAGAATACAAAATGGGCGGAGGGAAAAGCAAAAAGGGTTTAAGTACCTAGGGTGAAAGGGTAAAGTCACTTCCCCGTTTGCCTTTATCCGCCCTTTCATTACAAGAGTTCTAGAGATTTGCTGGCAATTTCCACAGTTCAATTGAAATTTTATGAAGTGAAATCCCCAGAATCAAAATTTGAGGGTGATCCAACGGTGGAGTTGCGCAATAGGAGTGTACAAAGTGGGCTGTCTCCCCATTTTACCATTTTCTCTCTCCTCCGGATTTTACCATTTGCTCGTTTTGGCTCTTCTTTCCCCAAACCTTTCCTTCCAAAATCATCCAATCTCAAGCAAAAACCTATCATCTAAAATATTTTGACCCAAATAAGCCTTTTGACAAATATATAAATATATTATGATAACAAAAAGTCCTAGAAGAATACCCAAAGAAAATCAGAAAAATTATATACTCACCAAATTAACTTCATTTTGATTTAGTGCTCAATAAGTGGTTCTAATGCAGATAAATGATAATTCCATATTAGAATATGCATTGAAATCACTTTAATACCCCCAGATAACACATATTTATATCATTTTACCACTGAATATGTGTGTTATCATTGAGGCTATGACAGTGGTTTGGTCCGTAGTCAAGCAACAGTGCCGAGCCCCACGAGATATGTGAGGCGATGGTTCAGTACCAAGGCTACGGTCGGCGAGGTTCACACCTAGGCGTGACCATAAGAGGCACAGGGTGCAGGTGTACGGGGCAGCGGTCGAAGCCTGATGACTCCTGGGTGTCACCGGAGCGGCGAGCAGAGCCGCAGGCAGCGCTACTGACTGGTCAGTTGGTTGGACCTGCGGTCACGCACGTTATCCGTTGCAAGCCACGACCGCGTTGACTATCGCTGGTTTGCGCCTAGTCAGAAACGCAAAGTTGCACCTGATACTACAAGGCCCGTGCGAAGCAATCATTCGGACGCAATGCCGTGGGATACCATCGTCGGTGCGATGTGAGCGATCAAGGCCGCCAGGATCAGATCATCCAGGTGCGGTAGAGCAGAGCAACCCCATACCCTCTTCTTTTACCTTGTTTCTTCTTCTCCTCCCTGTTTCTTCTCCCTCCATCCTCTCTTCTTTTGTTGAGACCAAACTCTAAAAAAAGAACTTCAACTTCGATAATCTGCTCTTACCAACCTAGGGTGCCCTCTGAAAGAACCTGGATCTTTCCCAAGCAGCTTGACTAAGACAAGAACAAGTAGGGGTGAAGAAGGAAGGAGAAGAAGAAGAAGAGAAACAAGAAGTAGAAGGTTGGAGATTGTATTATACGCTAACATGATCAAGCAGTTGGTTCAATATTTATATTGATAACTAATATTTAATTATAGTAAGTTACTGAAACTGATCGTAGCCATTGTAACCAAATATAACGGCTATTTCAGTTTCAATCCTAACTGATAGATGGACCCTAACTATCTTTAATCCTAGCCGCTAGATGAGCTCTATCTATCTTTAATCCTAACCGCTAGATTTGCCTATATTGAATCCTATCATCTAATATCCTATACCGGGTATATACAAACATCATTTTCTTACTATCCAATCTTATTTGAAGGGCCCTATGTCGTTGACGTGGCACAGGATGCTGATATGGTTCCGACTGCTAACATGGCACCGAGTTTTTCAACTCTTCTATCACCCCCCGTCAAGCTCAACGGCGGAGCAGCGATGACTTTGAGCTTGTCTCTCAACATTTCAAACCGAGACTTGGGCAGAGGCTTGGTCAGCATATCAGCAAGTTCACCTTAGCTTTCAATGAATCGAATCTGGATTTTCTTGTCGGCAACTTGCTCCCTTAAAAAATGGAAATCGATCTCGATGTGTTTAGTTCTGGCGTGAAATACTGGATGTGCTGCAAGGTATATGGCGCCGATGTTATCACACCCGAGCACAGGTTGACCATTTGGCATGAGTGAAATCTCCCGCAGAGGAGATTGAATCCATAAAATCTCAGATGCAAAATTGGCAAGTGCCTTATACTATGCTTCTGTGCTGGATCTGGCCATTGTGGGTTGCTTTTTAGAGCACCAAGAAACAAGGTTCTTAGCAATGTATATCAAGAAAGCACCAGTTGATCGTTGATTTAAATGATCTCATGCCCAATCTGCATCGCTGAAAGCGCTGAGAGAAAAGTTATAGTTTTGATGAACAAGAAATCCATACATGATACTTCCCTTAAGATATCTCAGCATATGCTATAATGCTTGCCAGTCACTGTTGGTGGGAGCGTGCATCTTTTGACATGCTTGGTTTATTGAAAATGCAATATATGGACGAGTAACTATGAGATACTGTAATGATCCAACAATTTGACGATATAAAGTATGATCATGGAAGGACTTTTCATCGTGAGTGGATGATGATACTACACATGGTATGTTAGAAGGCTTACTATGTTGCATGTTGGCTCATAGAAGAATTGATGCAATATACTTAGATTGAAATAACAGATAATCATTTCCATGTTTGACAAGTTCAATACCAAGGAAGTAATGTGCAGCTCCAAGATATTTAATAGCAAATTTAGAATTAAGGCAATTAACAAGTTTAGAAATTTCATGCTTATTGGGGCATATAATCAAAATGTCATCAACATAGATCAGAATAAATACTGTATAATCTTCTAGTTTAAAGAATAATGAGGAGTCAGTCTTAGATCCTATAAATCCAGCATTACATAAAAACGTAGTGAGCTTGGTGAACCAAGCTCTCGGAGATTGCTTCAACCTGTATATAGATTTATGCAAGAGACAGACATGGTCAGGGTGCAAGCTATATTTAAATACAATAGGTTGTTCCATACAAACGATTTCTTGTACGTCCCCAGGTAAAAATGCATTAGAGACATCTAATTGATGTATATATCACTTGTTACTAATTGCTAGCGATAAAAGTATACGAATAATAGTGTGCTTTATAACCGGACAAAAGGTTTCTGTAAAGTCAAAGCCTTCTTGCTGGTTCTATCCTTTTGCAACCAGTCGAGCTTTGCACTTATCAATTGCACTATTGGGTTTATACTTTAACTTGTATACCTCTTGCACCCTATGATATGAAGGTTAGGATTTCTGGGCACTAATGTCCAAGTGTTGTTGGATATCAGTGCCAGATATTCTTTATTCATAGCATTCATCCACTCTTGATTTTTGGATGCAACAGAAAAAGACGTGTGTTCAGTCAGGTTATTTAAACTTGAAGAAAGACAGCGTGGCAATGGATGTCTAATAGAACAGGTATTCAGACTAGATTGATTGCAACTTGAGTTGTAATCAGTATGTTGATAGAGCTTGTGAAGGGGTTTTGGCTTCATAAGGGCATTCGGTTCAGGTGTATAGTCAAGTATGGGAATGATTTCTGGATATTCTTTTAGCATAGATTAGTTTTACTAAGAATAGACGATGGGATTTTGAGTACTGATTCTTGAGAGTCCACAGATTCGTGTGGACTTGTTGCAGGAACTTTGTTGGATAAAGATTCATTAGTCACTTTATCCATCTCAACAGGTTTAGATGGAATATCTTGGAAAACAAATTGACAAAGATTCGGACTAGATCCTGATGTACCTGGATTAGACCTAAGTATACCAGGACTCTTATTGATGAGAATAGATGCAAAAGGGAAACTATTTTTATAAAAGATGACATGTCGAGAGATAAAGAATTTCCCTGTATTCAGAAAAAGACATCTATAACCTATGTGTAGACAACTGTACCCCATGAAGATGCATCTTTCAGACCTGGTGATGCGAAACGCTGACGGCCGGGATCGAACGGCGCGTTTCACATCACAAGAATAGATGATGATATGATATAAATCAGTGTAAGAGATGAAAGGTATATGAATGAGCAGTTAGGAATCAGGAGATAAGAACGATAATCGTGACGGACTCCCAGGGTGAATGATCGGCTGATCAAACTCCCAATGACCCTCAGGTTCACTAGTCGTCTAGTCAAGAGGGGCGTCTGACGGCCCTGGTAAGTTCGGAATTTAAAGATCGAGTGACAAACCGTTTACCTCAAGAAATAGGTCCTACTCTCGTCAACAGTAGCTATTCCTATTCCGACGTCACTTGAAGAATGGCGGCAGAGGACGCGATAGCGGACGACGGCACTGGAACAGGTAATAATACTGGTTAAGGATGGAGAGGAGACGAGCTGACCTGATGAGCACTTAGTCGTTGGCGTCTTCAAATTACGGCGTAGCGACGTGCTCCCGGGTGGGATATGGTCTGCCGGCGTCCGGCGCGCGCTTAGTGCACGACGCAGAAAAGGGAGTTGAAGGAGACGATCCAAGGTGGCGGCCGAGAACGATGGGCCACCGGCGTCGTGGCTACGGGGATTCGCAACCCCGAGGGGGACGAAGGAGTGTAGTGCTGGGGACTTTCGTGGCGCGGTCGTGGGGTCACGCCACGGGCGTGGCTCTACGGCGTGGCTGCGGGCCTGCGGAGCTGAATGCGTCGCGACGCGATCACGGGGCTGCGGTGCGATCGAGTCCTCGCGGTGATACTGCGGTGCCACGGCGTGGAGCGGCCTTGCAGGGGAAGTGCGGGACTGCGGCGCGGCGTGGTTCGGTAGCGCGTCGCGGGCAGCGACTTGCGGAGCGCGACTGCGGGGCCGCGGCACGCGGCGCGTCTGGCGTGGGATCCACGGGCTGGCAGAGCCGGAGATGTCGAGCGGGATCAAAGGAGGCTGGGCGATGAGGGTTCAAGGCGATGGTCGGACAGGGGGGGGGAAAAAAAGGAAAGGCGAGCAAGAAGATGAGGGTTCAAGAAGAGGCGAGCAAGAAGATGGATGGGAGGGAGGCGTTCAAGAAGATGGGGAAGGGGGTGGAGGGATGGAATGACGGGTTGTGGAGGTCAAGAAATGGATTTTGAACGTTCAAGAAGACGAGGGGGTGAGGGTGGGCGAGGAGGAGGGCCAAGAAACGGGGTAGAAGACGGTCGGGCGAAGGGATGAGAAAGATGATGGTGGAGGAGAGAACCAAGAACCTTGGTGGAGAGGAATCTTGGTGGGTCGCGGGCGATCCTCCGCGGTGGAGGCAGGTGTCCCGATGCAGCGCAGCGCCGTCACCGTCTCGAACCTTGAGGGCGCCCAGAGTGATCTCGATGGGAGCTCTCTCGATTCTTGATCACGACAGCTTCTTGAAAAACCTTTAACGTACCGGAGTAATCTCGACGGCACGGTTGAGCACGTCACGCCCGGAGTGATCTCGACGGACAGGACGTGGGCTCTACTCTTCGGAGTGGTCTCGACGAAGAGATGGGGCTAGCCAAACCCCCTATGCTACGACTACGATAAGGGGAAGATTCTTGAAACAATTTCAATTCAAAAACTTCCAAGTAGTCCCTTGGGCATGCCCTCCCCTTATATAGGGAGGAGGGGTGCCAAGGAGACGTGGGGAGAGGTTGAACCGTCATGAGACGTGGTTCGAACTCTCCTTACAAATTCAAAATACAATCTTAAAATAAAAGAAAAGATGAGGATGGGCCCTACAATATTGGCCCAATCCCATAATTCGAAATGAAAAGAAATACACATAAGAAAAGCGTAAATTGTTCGAACCTACCCGGAGTACTTAAACCCCGGGTTGTGGACGTCGGCACGAGCTGTCCGATGTGTCTGTTGGCGTGTCGTCGTCGGTCGTCCGGCAGGTGTCGTTGTCGTCATCAGGCTGTCGTCGGCAAGATGGTCCTCCATCACCTGGAATCAAGCTTGTTAGTAGCATAAGGTCATAAATAAGGGTAGAATACACATCCAAAAGTCCTTAAGATAGAATAGTCTGGAACTGTTTTAAACAAAACTTCATAATGAGATCTTTTTCGTAAGACAGGAGTTGTTAAACGATTGATCAAGAAAGCTGCTGTGGATACAACTTCATCCCATAATTGTTGTGGCATATGGGCTGTTTTTTTGGAGAGAAAGCGCAGTTTCTATCAAATGTCTGTGCTTTCTCTCAGCACTGCCGTTTTGCTCTAGTGTATGTGGGCATGATACTATGTGAGTAATTATTTTAATTTTCAGATATAGGTGAAGACCTTTAGATTCCCCACCCCTGTCTGACTGAAAGTAAATGATTTTGGTATCAAATTGTTTTTCAACTCGTGTCTGAAATTCTTCAAACACTTGAAGAAGATCATTTTTCCTCTTAAGAGGATACACCCAGGTATACTTACTAAAATCGTGAATGAAAATGACATAATACAAGTATCATGAATATGAAGTAAGAGGAGCTGGTCCCCATAAGTCAAAGTGAACAGCTTCTAAGCATTTCGTAGAGCTTTGGTATGTGGGAGAGAATGGAAGTTTGTGTGACTTTGTTATGTTACAAGCATCACAGACAAATTGCTTATTTGAAAACGAAAAGGGTAATCCAAAACACTTTTAATTGTTTGTAACATGCGCAGTTAGGGTTGTCCAAGCCTGGAGTGGCACACTTCTGTGCCATGTCGACCCAGGACATGATGGGTCGTCCTCGTCGCTCAGCAGCGACATGCTCGTTCTCCCAGAATATCTTGGCCTGTCCGCCAAGTCTCGTCTCTGCGTATTTGACGCAGAGATCATCGTCCATGCGGTACCACCGAAAGTAGGAGTTCATGCTTGACTCCCAATCGATGAACTCCTTGGGTTTCGGTGAACCCTCGAACACGGCGGCGTCGGCACGTACGCTCCTCTGGATGTGGGTACGGTGCTCCTCGCGTTGTCGTTCTTCGTCGTCCAAGTGCCGCTCGGGCACCAGGTAGTCCTCATGATCCGGGTCGACACATCGTCGAGGTGGGGTCAGCTCGCGGTCACGGTCGTCCCGATAGCGGGGACTACCGTCGTGAGGGGCACGGCCCTCAAGCGTCGCGCGTGGCGGGTGACGTGGGACATCATTGTCCCTCTCGTGTCAGTGGTGTGGGGGCCAATAGAGGTCGTCGCGGCGGGTAGGTATGTCCGCTACCTGCTGGTGATCGCGGGGCCGGACAGGTTCGTCTCGGGGCGCCGGGTGGTCGACGTCCAAACCGCGATCTCGTCATCGGACGTAGTGGTCCGATCGGGCCGGTTGGTCGGCCTCGTAGTCGCGGGCGTAGTCATCCCGCGGGTGTCATCTCTCCCAAGCACCGGCATCATGTGGGCCTCTCATACTGAGTCTAGGTCAAGGCGTCCGTGGTATGGGACGTCATCATATCGGCGGTCGTAGCCCTCGTACACGTCTTCATCTTCATCGTAGGGGCTCCTTCGTTGTGGCGCGTGTCGGGCGGCCCAGGGCAGGTTGTGTCGTCGTCCTTGAGCGGGGAACGCTGCTCACGTTCCGTTTATGGGGGATTGGGGGCACGCGAGCAACCACTCCATGCGCTCCATCCTGGCTGCCATGGTGTGAAAGTACGCCCCTTGGTCTTCAGACGGGTCCTCCCGGGGTCGAAGCTGGCGGTGTACTCCTCCTCGTTCGCATCCTGTGCCTCGGCCGCGAGTAGCGACACTCCGGGGTATGACCTCATTGACGGGAGTCTTCCCGTGTGGTAGACGACCTACGGCCGTCTCTTTGTCATAATCACTAGGAGGGGACTCGCCACAGGAGGGCGGTGAGTCATGTGGGGAGGTCCGTAGGTCACGAGATGTGCTAGTTGGGTCTCGTGGTCCGGACGACTCGGGGCACCCGTAATGGAGGGTGCCGTCCGCGCGGCTTTGATAGACGGTGGTATCGGACCAGGTACTGGTGTCGCGGGACGGTGCTTCGAGAGGGGAGTAGCGTTGCCTCTCTCGTCGGGTAATGGTTCTGAATGTTGCGGGGAGGTGGAACCTCCGCGTTGAGCTCTCCGGCTCGATCGCGTCTCTATGGCCATCCCCAGGGAATCCTATATGCGTTTTGAAAACGATGCGATACGGATGCAGCTAGTGATGCGAGATGTGGCGTCGGAGGCGCGCTGTGAGCAACCACAGCCTGCTCTGATACCAATTTGATGCAGGGCAACGCCGGGGACGAGGTCCTGCTGTCATCGAGGAAAGAGGCTCGGTGTCGGGGCGTCGGTGCGCGACGCCTACCCAGGGGTAGTCGTATGGCATGGGTATCCTACGGGGAAGACCTACGATGAAATGCGCGGGTAAGGGGTTCCATACGTGCAGTTGCCGACGAGCAATTTGGAGTGCTGATGACCGAGCGGCGATGGGGTTGCCCAGAGACGAGGGAAATAGACCCCTCGACCCTCGTCTGGACGAATGAGGTTGCTACGGTGCCGAACGGGATGACTCCCGCCAGTTGATGCTCGCACGTGACGGGCGAACCTGACTCGTACCAAACCAGGTCAGACGCTCAAATACACGTGATCTTCACTCCTCCTTTCACACTCACCTACGTCTAACCCGAGCGTGGTGGAGGCAATTGAAAGATACACTATAGGAAATAAAGGATGGGAATGTAACGACGTACCTCGTTGTCATTTCGGGAGAGGTCGTCCTCGTATCGTGCAGGCGCTCGCGGGATGTGATAACGGTGCTTGGAAGGTCAGTGGCGACAGACGGACAAGGCGCGTAGTGGTGCTGGCTGGTGGACAAGCGCGGCACACGGGTGCAGCGCAGGGTCGTGGGCGCAGCAAGGCTCGACGGGCGCGGAGGGCGCGTCGCACCAGCCAAGTCGGCGCTATGGGTGCAGCATGACAGACGCAGCTCAAGGGAGCGACGCGTCGGCGGGGTCTCGACCTGTAGATCGAGCGTGGATCCAGCGAACGGTAGGGCCAGTTCGAGTGATCGGTCGAGGAAGAGGGGCGATGACAGTTCGCAGCGGGGTAGGCCACTAGGCTTACGGGTGCAACTCGGCAGGCAGCAGCAATCGTCGACGGGTCGACGGCTGGACATGCACCACCGGACTCGCAAGGGGAGGGGGCCGCTGTTGTCGACGAAGGCGGCAGGACGGTTGCGGCTCGCTAAAGTGAGCGGGAAGACATCGTGGCAGCTCGGTCGAGAGGTCGGTGTCGCAGACAAGCCAGGGGCCGCGTTCGGCACAACGACGCGGTGCAACAGCCCAGTACGGGGTGCATGACGTGGGCGGCCGCGGGAGGCACCGGTCAGCGGTGCAATGGGGCCGGTGTCATGGCTAGACTCTGGGGCAACGGGAGGACTGTGGCGGCGGCCTGAGTCCTCGACGGCGACGGTGAGTTCCGTCTTCCCCATTTCCCTTCCTCTTCTTTTTTCTCCGATCGGGGGCCTTCTCCTCTTTCAAACGTGAAACAAACCTTCTTCTTCCAAAATTCAACGATGCCTCCTGTTTAGAGCAACCTTGCTTCCCTTATATAGGGGGAAGTAGGGTTGGCCCATTAGACCAAAAACAAAATGAAAAACAGTCTACAAGAGCCTATGACCTTGAGGAAAACAAAACGACGATGAAGGACGGGGAGCAATGACGAAGGTGGGGGGGGGGGAGATCCTTATAGGACGAACCTCCCTCCTTACACATGACCATGACAAGTTGGAAAACGACGAATGACGAAAGCAAAACTAAAACGACGAATGGACCAAGGACATAAAGACGAAGATAAGGTGTCCGTTACCTAGGATACTTGAATCCGGGTGTGTGTACCGTCGCCTTGGCTTGCCGAGCGGGCTGAACATGTACCGCTGGTGCTGTCGAGGACAACGGTGACGTCTCCAAAGATGTTTCTGGGGCCGCTACAGGTGCTGTCATGGATGACGGTGACGTCTCCAAAGACGTTTTTGGGGCTGCTGCTGGTGCTGCACCATCACATCTATATCTTTCTTCCTGGTCCTTCTTCTTGATCTTTGTTCATGATCTTTCTTCTTTTCCTCTCTTATTCATGACAGTTGTTGCCGGAGAAATTTGGATTGGAAGCCGGGAAGGAAACTGGGGTGGGAACGATAATGATTATGTAGTCTTTCAAGCAGGAAAATATATCATGTGTACTTGAAAGTGACATCAAAGATCAAAGAAGTTTTTTTCTCTTTACATTGGACAATGGTACGTCTTGGATGTTTTTCTCTCTTTTTTATTCTATTGGCACACCTTTTGTGAGATTTTCAGTCAAAGATGACATTTTGTTTCTTTACATTGGACAACCTAGGCATTTTATTCCACTGCTCAACCACAATATTCCGTTTCCCAATTGGAATATTTTTTAAAGATCTGATACTCCAATCATTCTATAAATACATAGAAATTGTATGCTTTCTAGTTTGCAACTTACTACTGTGCAAATTGTGTCTTTTATTTTCCTTTTTTATTTTATCTTCTCCCTATGTATGGCATAACTTCTGTAAAACTGAAGCACCACGGAAACCTCGATCCTAAGCAAGGAAGAGGAAATTGGGCACCTTGAGTTACTAGTAAAAAATCTGAACTTAAGGGCGTGTAAGTATTTATTTGGATAAACTTTTACTTTTGTTGTAGTATAATGATGAGAATTTTTTATGATTAGTCTAAACCTATTGGTAAACTTTATCTCTGATCCACATTTATTTTTCTTAGACACTAGATTCATGAAAATTATTTCCTATTCATATTCAGTGAAAATATGTTTTTTCATCATTGGGTTATTCAAATGCCCCCAAGACTCCAATCTTCAGGTAGTATATGTTTTCTTAGGTTGAGCCATGGGAGAGAAGGGGGTAAGCTCATGGTGATCATGAGACCGCGGCAGAGGTGGTGAGTTTGGAATAGTCGAGAGGCACGACTAGGTTTGTGCCAGCAATGATGAGCTCAATGGCAAAACTACTGATGATGGCTAGGTTATAGCCATGAGGTAGAGAGCATACGATGTAACATGATAAGCGTTGGGATCGGTCGACTCGTGTTGTGATAGAAGACAGGTGGTAGATGGATGAAATGAACAGTTGTTGCAATGTACCAAGAATGTTGAATGAGAAAAGCAGTGGAAATTTCTGACTAGGAAAGACGGTCGACTAAAGATTCAGGAATAGACCGTCATAGAAAGACTCCAAATGACCTAGTCTTACCAACAAAACGTACTAAGTGGTGAGGGACATAAGATGTCCAGTGGCATCCACGACCTCCGTAGATAGTGAACTTAATCGCTACCTCAACAAATTCCTACCTCTTGACAAGTAGGTAGCTAATCCTATATTTCAATGTTAATACTAGGCAGAGGAGAACGTAGGGAAGACGTCACTGAAAGAAGTAATAATATCGCAAATTTAAAGTGGGAAAATGGTAGAACCTGGCAGCAAGCCGACCCAAAGTGTTATTGGCAGCAATCCGGAGAGGCGATTGCCCAGAACAGAGCCGGGACGATGGCGAGTGGGAGATCGACATGCTTCTTGTTGGCCGTGCATTCTTGGAGAGGGCATTTTCTTGAATCTTTTCCATGAAGCTCCGCGAAAGCTCCAAGAAACTCCAAGTGAGGGCGGTTTCTTGAATCCAATCCAATAAGCTCCAAGAAAACTCCAAGAGAGTGCCTTTTCTTAAATCTGTTCCATGAAGCTCTTAGAAAGCTCTAAGATAGGGCCTTTTCTTGAATCTGCACCATGAATCTCCAAGAATGCTCCAACAGAGGGCCTTTTCTTAAATTTGCTCCAAGAAGCCCCAAGAAAACTCCAAGAAGTTCCAAGAAAACTTCAAGAGAGGTCCAAAAGAGGGTTTTTTCTTGAATCTGCTCCAAGAGGCTCCAAGAAAAGTCCACTAAGTTCCAAGAACGACGCTCTTGGAAGCTCGTCCACACAAGAAAAGGATTCTCGGGGAAACGAGGCGGACAACAACAGCCTGGGATGACAGCACAGCGCGGGCATGCGGGGAGGGAAGTAGAGAGCGTGGTTCTTGCTGACCAGCGGTCGGGGTGAGGCGACTATCTTGAAATTGCTCCAAGAAGACGCAGCGACAATGCCGATAAAGGGAGAAGAAGTTGACGATGAGCGGTTCTTCCATGGAGTGATCTCCATGTGATGAATCTGGCAACATGTGGATGAAGCTCCCGCGATATCTATCTAGAAAACGGTAAAGATAAACTCCCAAAGGGAGAAGGCCGGAGCCCAATCCAAGAAGACATTTTCAATATTCAATCAAACTCCAAGTTTGCCTTGGGCATGCAATACCTTTATATAGAGAAGGGAGGATGCCCAATTAGGCCGAACAAGGGGAAGTTGTCTCGTGATGAGAGATTTTCTCTTAAACACATATCAAACCAAATAAAATGAAAAACAACATATGAGGCCTAAACAAAGTGACCCAATCCAAATCGTTCAGTAAAATCAATATACATGCAAATAAATCAACGCTCATGACCTTGAGTACTTGAAGTTAGGCTCATGGGTGTTGGTTTGTGCTGCACGGTGAGGTTGTTGACGTCCCCAAGTTCATCTAGGGAGATGGCCCCCCATCAGCATTGTGAGTGTCTGTAATTGGCGGTTGTTGTAAGGTCAGGAGACCAGCTAGGTTGCTGTTATGAGGAGAAGGTTGATAACTCCCTAAATATTTTTTTCAAGTCAAGTAATTAGCACATTTTTACCCATTTAAAGAGTTTCAAAGAAGGTTTTTATCGTATAGTTACATGTTAATTACTATTCTAATTGAATTTTCATTTCCCATATTTTTTAAAATCAGGAGTTTATGGAATTTATTAAAGCTTGGAGTAACTCTATTTAAAAGGAAATGGAAGGTTTAAGAACTTAATTTAATGTTAATTATCAAGGTGATGAAGTTATGATGTTTCTAGAAAATCGCAGGTTTAAAAACTTAAACTAATTTCCTCAAACATTTACCAAATTGTTTTGGAGTTTATTTGATAAATAAATTATTTTTGAAATACAAACGGATATAATTATAAGGAAAATATGAGTTTAAAGTAATTTCTAAAATCGGAGGGACTTTTTGAGTAAATTGTTTGCAAATATACCCTTCAAACAGCTTTCGGTCGTGCATTGGAATAAACATCCAAAAAAAAAAAAATTTATAGTCTTATCGAATTTATAATAATTTTTTGATGTTCGTTATAGAGAATTATGGAGGAGAGAGAGCAGAGGGGCATATTTCCAATTACTTTTGGGTAACATCGGTTTGCGTGCATGAATAAAAGCAGGGATTTGTGTGCAATTGAGTTAGTGGCCCCACCTGGCAAAATCGTGTTTGTTAGAAGTGAATACACCAGATGGGTGGTTTGGCAGTGGCATCTGTTTGAGGGCAGTATATGTACCGCCCGTGTAGTGCATACAAATCTGCTTGTATGGGAGGTGATATGGCCAAATATGCTATGTCCTAACCCTATTTGGTCAAGCTCAATTGGGCTGACCCATTCGGCTAAGTAATGACATAGCGAAATCAGGCTGATCCTTAGTGGGCTGATGATAAGCCACTAATAGGGTTAAATTATATACAATTTTATAATCCCTTGTCGTTGTCACTTTCAGCTTATGCAATAACATCTATTAAAATCCTACTTAAGATGTGGAGTGATAAGTAAAGCTATCGTCCATGGGAAGCTAGTAAGGTAGTTCAATTGATGATCTTGTTGAATAATTTTAACCTAATTGGGGTTAATTTAATCTTCAGTAGAGATCAAATTACCCTAATTAGAGGTGGAATTTAGAAAGGGGGGTAGAAGAGATGGGAAGAATAGAAGAAATTAGAGGCTCTAGATTGGCTTCTTTGATCCAAAGAGAAGGGTAAAAGGGTCAATTAGAGAGGTTGAGAGGAAAATTTTGATTAGGTTTGGTTGGTTTTTTTAAGATTGGTAGTTCAAAAATAACTACACTATTAAATCTAATAATCCTTTTTAATAGTTTTTAATCTCCTAAAAATTAGATCTTTTTAATAGTTTTTGTAATGTGCACTTGGAATAGCTAGGTAAATCTAATAATCCTTCTTCTCAATCCCAGTAGGGGCTTGTATATTTTGCTCAAGCCTAGCAGTTTAGAAGTTCAAACCAAGAATTACAAGAACGAGGAAGAGATTCACTAAAACATCATCCAAAATACACCAAAATTTCAAATACAAATAAGAAAAAGGGTACCAAACAGGTTGATCCAAGCTGCAGCTCCTCTGTGCCTTGCAGCTGTGATAGTGCACAATCCAAAATGAGCTCCCTCTCGCGAAATTCAGCTTTTATACTTAGGTTACATGGTAAAAAATACTATTTTACCAATATTTAGTAATTAGTTTTTATCTATCAATGTAGCCATAATCTGAATGATACAACTACATCAGATAGAAAGAGGAGGTCAAGATGAGAAAAGCCAGAAAGAAAGCATCTCTATGGGACTTCAGGATCAAAAGTTATGAATAAATGAATTCAAACCAATTTTAACCATTGGATTTAAATCTATTTATTTAATTATTTTCTTTTGAAACATGCAATGATGTGTTGATTCATCATTGGATGACGCATTTTCAATTATTTTCTCAGGTTTGATTGGTGAGCGCCACGTACCCGCTAGCAAAAAATAAAAACAAAGAGAAAAGGTTAAAAATATTGAACTTGTAGATTTTGAAATGCACGTGCGGTGCGTTTCTTCTTTGCATTGACAAATGACAATACGCCACGCCACTGCCCGTGCATGCGCGTTGAATGCGCCGCACGGGTGGTGAGCTTACCACCCGATCGCCCCCCTCATGAAGCATCGTCGGATTCTCATCTGAAGGTTGAGATGAGGCCACGTCTATGCCCAAAAAAAATGCCGAAAGATTTTGCGTTAAAGTCCTTTTGAAAAGGAAGATTTTCCGCCTGAGGCTGCCTAAAACGATTTGCGCAATCTCTCTTCTTTGTATTTTCTGAAATCACAAAAATACCATGGCAATTGTTAATTAAATCCCTGCAATATTTTCATAATTGGATCTCTGCCCCTCCCGAAACAACCGAGAGCTGTTTTTAGGGTATAATTACAACACGAATTTATGAAAATGCTCTGAAAGTTTGCAAATTACTTTAAAACTTGTTATTGCCTTACACATATATCCTTTTGCTCTTTACAAATTCATTTCTTCCGCAAATAAATTCCCAAAAAATCCAATAAAGTCCTAAAAAATCCTATAAAATTCTAGAAAATCCAGTAATTCATCCCCACACTAGATAACCTCAAAATTATAACCTACACATGCCATTTTCATTTAAATAGCATTATTTTAAGCTTAAATTAACTCCATTAAATTCATATAATTAACAGAAAATTAGGGAAAAATCATAATTCACTTGGAAAAAATAATTAACACATATTATATGATAACAACCCCATTTTAAACTCTTTAAGTTCATAAAATTGTGTTAATTGGTTGAAATAAATACTAAATTTAGGGTGTTATCTGCTGACCCACTGAGGCCAACCTAAACGGACAAGGATCAGGGTCACCAACCCAAAGGCCCAAATGGATCCGTCGCCGCTTGCTGTTGCCGCCACCGTTCTACCACGGCCACCGCCGCCCCCGCCTGTGATTGCTGAAGCAGGTATTTTCCTTATTTTCTGGATTTAATAAATATACACATAGGAAAAACTTAGGAAATTTTATTTTCTACATTTACCAATTTTGAAAAATTATGTAGAAATACTTAAAGTTAATATAAACAGTTTCTAGAAATTTTAACACCTAACACAATTTTAAAAAATATCTAGCTCTCGTTTTTTATATTTTATACTAGTTTTTGGTGTAAAATAAATTCCAGAAACAATTGAGAAAATATTTATTTCCAATTTATGGTGTTATGTAAAGCAAGGAAAAGTAGGTAAAATATTTGTAGTGTTTTGTTGTGTATTTCTGCTTTACTTGAAATTATAAGAAATTATATATATTAAATAAAAATTCCAAAAAATCCCATAACTTATATTTCTCACTTTTAAACTCATCTCCTTCATTTTGAGCCTGAAGAAATTTTAATTTAAATTTATACTGCTCTATGGATCGGCCTCTTGTTTGCCCTGTATTAATTATGGGGTATTTAAGTGTAATTTCTTAAAAATTGTTGGTTAGGTCTGAATTAAAACAACGACATAAAAACCCTAAATTTAAACCTATGTAGCTCTAAAGCCCCCTAATGCAGATGGGGTGGGGGTTTTTGACTTCCTGGTTAGTGCTCTTGCACCTCTCGTAATCTCACCCCAAACTCAACACCACCTCTGGCAGAGGACCACTTCAGCACGCGACATCATCTGATCTTCAAAGGTGCTCTCTTCTCATCTTTCTCTAATGCCGCTCTTGCCCATTCCTCGTTCTCATGCCCTTAGGCGAATTAAACTGAAAAAATGGAATGACAAATACATAAATTGCTTTTTGTGGAATTTGGAGTACACCAGTTTCCAGCACTGTTTATCGAACCCCCACCAAATGTTGACCTCCATTGGTTGCCTTCCAAGCTCTACCTTTTGAACCAGTTTTTCTATCATCCAACAGCCATCATTTGATATTTCATGTCATGTCCTCATCTCATCGATATGCCCGCTACTCGCCATTATGACCACCTCTCATGTCCATAGAGGATAGTAGTGATAGTTACAATCGTCAATCATTCGCTCTGTGTGATTGACTGAAAACTTCACCTTCTAAGCTCTCTAGTGACGTCGTCAAATTTTTGTGACTCTTTTGCCTGCCCATCTGTACTCTTATCTATCCATAGCCAACTATTATTTGTGAACAACAATCGCTGCTTCCTTTTGGTCTACAAACAACCCTCAGATGGTAGACGTCTGACCCACCACTCATCATCAATGACTACTATGTTCCTGGTAACCTCTCCACTACAATAGGCGATCTTTTAGGATGGGGACTCCAGATGGGATAATGTCGGATGTCGTATGAGACGTCGTTTGGGCTGACACCGAATAAGATGGTTTGGTGCCGGTGGATGATAATGGTATCGGACTATGAGGGTGGCATCATCCGACTGGAAATCTTAAACGGATGATATATTATGATGCAATGCGAGATGCGACAAATTTGGTAGGTGCAAGTGCCGATTAGATAGGAATACCGATGCGCGGGACTGACGGAGTCGCCTAGTGGTGGAAGGATAGACCTCTCGAGTCTCGTCCGAAGAGAGGAGGATGACTACGGCGTAGAACTTAGTAACTCCGCCAGATGTTGCCCACACGTGACCGGCGAACCCGACTCTTACCAAGAACAGACACTCAAGCAAGACGTAGTTCACGCTCAACCTATCTCTCTCACCTATATCTGACCCGAGTGCAATGAAGGCCATTTGAAAATGCACCACAGGAAATAAGAGACGCTGCAGAGGGGTGAGGTACCTTGTCGCTATATGCAAGTCGATATTTGTCTTCTTCGTGTGTTCAGGCCTGGCACGTGTGGTGTCGAGGCGAGAGTTTTCGGAGGGGAGGTCGGCGAGGTATAACCGATGTGGGATGGAGCAGGTATGGGTGGGTAGGAGGTGGAGTCAGCAACTGGGCCACATGAAATTCACCGCGGCAGATCTCTGGGTGGGAGGGTTCCAACTTGACTGGCCGCCCAGGTCCGGCTTGGGTTGGGTGACGGCTGGTCAGACAAGCAGAATACCAGTGGGGTAGGCCTGGTCAACAGATCTAACTCGGGAGATCGGGTTCGGCTGTGAGCGAGGGCGGGGGGGTTAAATTGCTCCCGAGCGAACGCAATGATCTCGCCTAACGTTTGGGAATCAATCCAGGTCGGGCAAGGATTGTACTGCCCTGAACGACCTTTTGTCAACGTCTACTGACACGGTGGGACTGGTCAGGGCGCCCACGATCGGCACAGTCACTAGGTCAGGCCGGTCAACGTGACCTGGTCAACGAGCTGATTGCCAGAAGGTGAAGGATCCTGAGAAGCCAACGAACTGGTACAGCCTGAGGGGTCACGGGTGCGCGACACCTCAGGCCCTAGGATGGTCGCACAGAAGAGTAGGGGACACCTTAAACTACAGGGGTCACCGTCCGGTGACTCGGGGCGCCCGGAGGGACGGTCAGCCACACTTGGAGGCGGCGAGGCAGGACTTCGTGCGGGGTAGCTGGGACGGAGAAGAAAGCCAGGCGATGTCTCTTCCTATTCTTCTCCAACAAATGGCGTACGTCCTCCTTCCTCAAGCTTCTCCTCCACAATTCTCCTTCTCCTCTCCTCTCTTTGAATGGGACATGTTCAACTTCTCAACAAATTCTCTTATGAAAATAGAAAGTCCACGTTCCTAGGGTGCCCATCCTTTCCTTTTATAGGAAAGGACGTGAATGGGCCCCCTAGCTGCACCATAAGGGGGAAAAAAGGGACTAAAGACCATTAAGGGAGGGGGAGGTCCTTATAGAATGGACTCCCCCTCACTACAATGCAAGAAAATAAAAGAGAAAAGTAAGAAAAACTAGGGACAAATGGAGAACGGGTGGAGGAAACAAAAGGGGACGAGAAAGAGAATGGCTAAACGTAAGAAAATGCGGATCAAAACACGACTTAAAAGATGCCGACAAAAATGACGAATAACAAACGATACGCCCTTTACCCAGAATATCTGAATCCGGGTGTGCGCAGGGTCGCCTTGGCTTGCCGAGCAGGATGAACACGAGTCGGCGGTGAAGTTGTGACGAGGGCGACATCGTCGAAGATGATCCCTGGGGTTCAGGCTGTGTCGTGCCATCATGGGACAGGACGATGGATGTCCCGGCCCACATCTCAGTTTTTAAAGGTTTGTCTGAAGCATCTGGTACACAATATATTTGCCCACGTTTCATCCTGTTCAAGGCATTCTCATTCTGTCCAACATTAGGGACAAAATAAAACCAAATTATTGTTATGAGTGATTAGCTCTTGCTTGGCTTTCCATTTCGGCTCCCCCTTAGTTCTGTCTTTGCTGCCGCTCGGCTTTCCATCTCTTGTTCTAAGCTCATGCTTTGCTTCCCCTAGCTCTCACTTGGCTTCCGCTTCCCTTTCCCGCTCAACTCCTACTTGGCTCTTGTGGGATGAAAAAACCATCCCAGACATCATCCAAAGCCCCTAACAGGACAATTTTTTTATCTTGTGGTAAAAAACTGTCACATCTGGAGACCGATGGACAATTCTAAAATGCATCATTCATCTCATCTCTTAAAGGCGATAATTGTTCGTCCATGGATTAAATAATTGTCATGTTTGTGTGTGTGCACTCTACTCTATGGCACACCCTTGACCTTCCCTCCTGACTACGACCTTGATCTTTCTGTCTCCTTGACCTCCAGCCTCTTCGACCTCTTGCGGCCACACCTTGGCCACTGTTGCAAACTTCCCTCTGGCACAACCTCCATCCACTAGTGCAACTATTCGGACCTCCTCGCTTTTATGACCTCACTATCATTGCAACATTTGAAGGTGGCATTAAAGAAAGAAATCACCAACCTCAGTGACCCCTTTTACATTTCAAAATACATCCTACAACACTCAGTTGGTAGAAATGAAAAAAAAACTGAATTCCTTAGCGTTGCCTCCCCGGCAAGGGCGCCAACTGATAAGCTAAGAGTATGGGATGAATTATCCAGTTTTAATCCCTTATCCTTATTGATCTCAGCATATGCAATAAAATTTACAATACTCTTAACTTAAGATGCATGATGATGAGTATAGGGTTCGTCCAAGGGAGGCTAGTAAGGTAATTCAATTAGTGACCAAATTGAGTGATCTGGCTCTAATTAGGGTCAATTTAATCTCTAATGAAGCTCAAATTGCCCTAATTATTTGAATAATTTTCAAAGAAAGGTATAGGAGATGAGAAAAATAAAATAATAAAGGATCTCTAAATTGACCTCTTTTATCAAATTAAAGGAACCAAAGGAGTCACGTACAAGGGATAAGAAGAAAACTTAGTTTTAATTTGTTTTTAGGGCAATAGATCTGATAAGTAGCTCACTACTAACTCATAAGCTCAATCTATTCTTACCTAGAAATTAAATAATATTTTGTTATTTTCTTGTTCTTAATGTGCAAGTGGAATAGTTAGATGAATTCAATAATCACTCCTATTAATCCTAGTAAGGGGCTGTGCATGCTGCTCAAACCAAGTGATTTAGAATTTCAGACTAAGATCAAGAGCAACAATCAAGAATTTCACTAACAAATATTCCCAAATACACTAGAATTTAAATACAAATAAGTAAAACAACCATATAGGGCTCATCCAGGCTGGTGTTCCTCTATGCCTTGCAGTTGTGAAAGAGCCTCTTCCAAAATCACCTCCATAGCTGAACTTTCGATTCCTATACTAAGGTTAAGTGGTGAAAATTATCATTTTACCCCTAACTCCTAATTATTTGTTGTCCACTGAATAATGCTTGATCTGATTGACCTATATATATCGAGAGCAGGTCGAGATGACAAAATCGATAAAATTGGATCTCAATCTGACTTCAGGATTAAGAGTATTTAATTAATGAATATTGACCAATTATATCAGTTGGATCAATATTTCATTTATTTAATAAAATTTTGATTTACCTGCAAATTTATATCAATTTATGATTGGTCGGCGCATTTGTATTGTGATATGGCAGCTTTTCTCTTGGCGTACCACGTCCTCCTGGGCTGGAAATAAGAGAATACAAAAATACATTTTATTTTGCTCTTACCTTTGCATTTTTACCGACACCCACTCAGGTGTCCCCATATCACCTCCCGTGCAAGCAGATTTGTATGCACAGCATGGGCGTTGCATATACTGCCCCTCAAAAGATGCCACTACCCATCCACTCCGTCGGCGTATTCCTTTTTGACAAATGAGATTTTGACACGTGAGGCCGCTAACTCAATTGTGCAAAAATCCATACACGCAACCAATGCTGCCCAAAAGTAATTGGAAATATGACCCTCCGCTCTCTCTCCATAATTCCCTAAAAAGAACATATAAAAAATATTATTAATTCAATAAGACTCTAAAATTATTGTTATTAGGATATTTACTCCTACAACGCGCGAGCGAGAGCTGTTTGAAGGGTATATTTGCAAACAATTTACTAGAAAAGTCCCTCCGACTTTAGAAAACTATTTAAAATCATTTTTTCCTTATAATTATATTATTTTCTATTTAAAAATTAAGTTATTGCTCAAATAAATCGCAAAGAAAATTGATAAAGTATAGAGAAAATTAGATTAAGTTTTTAAACCAGCCATTTTCTAGAAAAGTCATAACTCTATCGCCTCATTAATTAACATTAAATTAAGTTCTTAAACCTTCCATTTCCATTTAATTAGAGTTACTCCAAGCTTAAATAAATTCCATAAAATTTCTGGTTTTAAAAAAAACAGAGAAAATATGAATTCACTTGGAATAGTAATTAACATGTCATATATGATAAAAACCTTTTTTTTAACTATTAAAATGGGTAAAAGTGTGCTAATGACTTTACGTGAACAACAAATTTAGAGTGATATGAACCTCCTCACAACAGCAACCTAGCTGTTGTCTTTACCTTACAACTACCGCCAATTGTAGACAACAACTATGCAGATGGGGGGCCATCTCACTAGCTGACCATCGTGGATGATGGCTGGGATGGTTTTTTTGTCCCATAGGAGCCAAGCAGGAGCTGAACATGAAAGCAAAGAAAAAGCAGAGTGAGAGCCAGGTGGAAGTAGAGCATAAGCTTAGAACAAGAGATGGAAAACCGAGTGGCAGCGAAGACAGAGCTAAGAGGGAGCCGAAATGGAACGCCAAGCAAGAGCCAACCACTCATAAGAATAGCTTGTTTTTTTTTTGTCCCTTATGTTGGACAGAATGATAATGACTTGATTAGGATGAAACATGGGCAAATATATTGTGTACTGGATGCTTCAGCCAAACCTTTAAAAACCGGGATGTGTCCGGCATGACCATCATCTTGTCCCATCTAGCATCCTCATTCTGCAAGATCGTCTATTGTAGTGGAGAGGTTACCAGGAACATAGCAGTCATTGATGATCAGTGGCGGGTGATACGTCAACCATTTGAGAGTTGTCTGTAGGCCCGGAGGCAGCAGCGATTATTGTTCACAAACAACAGTTGTCTATGGACAGAGATGACTGCAGATGGGCCGACAAAAGAGTCACAAAAAGTCGTCGACTGTAGTAGAGAGGTTGGAAGGTGGCGTTTTCAGTCAAACACATAGAGCAAAGGATTGACGATTGTAACTATCAGTACTATCCGCTATGGAAATAAGAGGTGGATGTAATGGCCAGTAGAGGGCATATTGGGGAGTTGAGGACATGCCATGAAATATCAAATGATGGCTGTTGGACGACAGAAAGACTGGTTTGAGAGGTGGAGCTTGGAAGGCAAACAATGGATGTCAACATTAGGTGGGGGTTCGATGAAAATGTGATTGAAACCGGTGTACTCAAAATTACACAAAAAGCAATATTTGTATTCGTCGTTCCATTTTTTCAATTGAATTCTTCTAAGGGCGTGACAATGAAGAATGGGAGAAAGCGGCATGAGAGAAAGATGAGAAGAGAGCATCTTGGCAGAGCAGATGATGTCGAGTGCCTTGCGTGCAGAAGTGGTCGATTGCTAAAAGTGGTGATGAGTTTGGGGTGAGATTGCGGGAGGTGCAAGTGCACTAACCCAACAGTCAAGAGCCACCACCCCATGTGCATTAGGGGCCTTAAGCGCTATCGAAGTTCAAATTTAGGGTTTTTCATGTCGTTGTTTTAATTCAGACTTAGTCAACATGATTTATAAAAAATTACACTTAAATACAATATAATTAGCATTGGGCAAGTGAGGGGTTGATCCACAAAGCAGCATAAATTTAATATAAGAATGTTTTCAAGCTCAAAAGGAAGAAAATGAGTTTAAAAGTGAGAAATATAATTTATGGGATTTTTATTTAATATATTTAATTTCTTATGATTTAAAATCAAGAAAAAATACAAAAAAATACTAAAAATATTTTACCTACTTCTCCTAATTTTAATTAACAACAAAAGTTGAAAATAAATATTTTTATAAATTTTCTGGAATTTCATTTACACAAAAAACAACTATAAATCTTAAAAACGAGCGTTGGTTTTTTTTTGACAATTGTTTTAGATGTTAAAATTACTAGAAATTGTTTATATTAACATTAGGGATTTCTACAAAATTTGTCAGGATTTGTAAATTTAGAAAATAAAATTTTCTAATTCTTCCTCAGTTTTTCTAATTTGTGTATATTTATTAATTCCTGAAAATGAGGAAAATACCTGCTGCGGCGATCGCTGCCGGGGGTGGCAGTAGAGCGGTAATGTCGGCGGTGATGGAACGGTGGCAGTGACGGCAAGCGACGAGGGTTTCATTTGGACCTTTGGGTTGGTGACCCCGATCCTAATCCGTTTGGGTTGGCATTAGTCGGTCAGCCCACTAAGGATCACCTTGATTTTGGCTACGTCATGACTTAGCCAAATGGGTCAGCCCAATTGAACCTGGTCCAATAGGGTCAGGATTTAGTGGATTTGGCCAAGTCCTGACCCTATTGTTATTTCTTAGCCAATTTGGAGTCAGCCCAATTCACCAAACCATGACTCGCCCTCAGCTGCTCTGGCCCCCACAACATGCAATTGTCAATTCTTGCTTTTCAAGAAAAAGATATAAGATGACTTACTAGAATTACCATTTCTTATTTATAGGAATTGTTTCTGTCCTCCTTTCTTTGTCAACATGTACGGTCAATGACTTTTCACCCGCCCTATGCTTCCACCTTCTTGTGTACTTCTTTGAGTAGAAACTATCATCATTATAGTTGAATCCCTATTTTAGTCAATATTATAATGCACATGACTCTAGTTCCACAAATTTACTCAAATTTTTTATCACAAAACAACTACTACATTCCCCTGAAAAATCTCTTGCAACTATCATTGATGCAAAGAATCGATAATCAAAGAACATATAAGGGAAATATAAAAAAAAGTTCAATCAGAGAAATTACAACCCACGTGAGCAAAGGACAATGACGATGATGGGGGACCATCATGCCGCCAGCAAAGAAAGACGCCAACAACCCAGTCGAGCTGCTTGAGCCGATGCCCGGGACACGTCGTTCAAGGACTCTGCTTGATGACACATCAGCGAGACGTCGTATTTTATCACTTATTTTGAATGTAATTTTCTTTCTTAAGTGTGGACACGCCTATCTGTATTTTGGGTCATGTGCTCTTTAACAGTTTTACTTCAATAGTTTTGGGTGGGCCGCTTGTCATGAGACAGTTCCTTCCTATTATGGCTGACCGATTATGCCTTCGACCCTATATAAAGGCCGGCATGCCCAAGAGGACCCTTAAGTGAATTGCATTGAAAGTTAAAGTGGGTTTCTTTCTTAGTTCCATACTTCCACAAGTAGATAGTTGTAAGTAGATCGTGGGATTGTGGTCGACTCTCCACACCAAAGATTATCATGGATCGTCGCCATCATCGTTAGTCACCACCGATCATCTCGCCATCAAGAGTTCGGGGTTCTTGATCGGTTTGCTTCAAAATTCACTCAAGAAGTGCCGTCTGGAAGCTTTTCTTGAAAAGCATTTGCCATTCGTCCACCACGCACCGACCTTTCATTACGCTCAGCCCAGCCGCACGCCCATGCCTGGATCTGCACGCACCCCGGCATCTTGCCTGTGCGCCCGCACTCTGTCGCGCGCGTCTACGGCTGCTGCGCGCCGGCGCCCTGCCTGGGCACCACCTCCTTGTTGCGCCCAGGTTAGCCGTGCGCTCACCCCCGGACCTGCCCATACGCCGCTGTCTTTCCAGAAACCACACTCCGTTGTGTGTGTGCCTGCGGCCACCGCACGCCATCTCCCTATCCACGCCTAACTCTTGCCCGCGCGCCCGCCCTCTCCCGCACGCGCATGCCTCAGCCGTGCATCAGTGCCCTCCCGCGCCCGTGCCTTGCCACTCGCCGTGCCCTGCTGCGCGCCCGACCTCTACCGTGCGCTCACACCCAGTCGCGTGTCCACTTCCTATCGCACGTTGATGCCCTATCCACCACCGTGTCTTGCTTGTGCACCTGCTCCCTACTTGGTTCTGGCCTGTCAGCCCTACTACGCCAACGTCAGATATCGGCCATCAGGTTCTATCGTCATCCGCTTCGTTTGTAATTGGTTATTTCTTTACTACTGTGTATTTTTGCTCCGTGCCTTTGAGAGTTTGACTTGACATACATCAATTGAATATAATCCCCGTTGTGAGAGAAATGATCTTCTTTGTGGTAAACTATAAGTTAATTACTGAGGAGGCTTGGACACCGACGTGTAATTAACTTTACCCCTCAACTTGTAGCATCTAATTGGTCCAAGAAGACGTCGAGGAGTCGATTGTGAACAAATCGAGCTTCATCGATTTAATTGATCGCTGACTTCTGATAGTCTTTCTTTGTACTTGTCCTTGATTTTAAAGAAAACGTCATATAAATCTGGCATCATTGTGCACACTTATCTTCCCTGTGTTGTAACATGTGCCGCTTGATCCTAGACGATCACATGTTACATCATATTGGTATCAGATCCGGTCATGTTAGCCTTCGCTTAACACGCTCGGTCGGATATTTGTACTCGCATTTTCTAGTAGCATTGTGCATTCCATATTTCGAAATTCATAACATCATATTGCATGTCATTTACATTGCATCTTAGCACTCGTAGTGAACCTAGAGCGGGACCGTTGACCATAAAATGGTTCAAACTAGGGCACAAATATGGAATACTGAAGAAGCAGAATACGTTGAGCAAGATCCTATATATGATCCTGACGTCGCGGATCTTCCACTTGAAGATCCACCTACTGAACACTTACAAGACCACCGTCCTGAGGACGTGCAGTTGAATTACCTCCACGAGCAGTTAGGGACACTACAAACCGGATCCCTATACCTTCTAGGGGGCCATCTAAACCCGTCGAACCTACATGATCCAAAGACGGATCGGTATCGCCCTCCATGATACCAAGATGATCGAAGCTGCCCATCAGATAGGAATTTCCGTCAACCGGAAATTTGTCACCCGCCACAACAGGACCGCCCTGTTTATACATAACGTCATTGGAATGATGTTCACAGGTATCCATACAGTGCCACGCCACCACCAGTTATCAGAACCAACCCATATTTTGTGTCTCAAGCGCAAAATTATCCGATAGGTCCAAATGGACCTCTATATCCAAATGGAACGGATATCTTACCCGAACAATATGGTCCGACCTCAGGTCTAGCCCTTAACCAAGGGCTGTATAATACCTCTGCGCCTCACCCACACGGGGCGCCACTAGTAAACCCCACTTACACCACTCACTATGTGCCGATGCCGTCCGATGCGCCGCATGACGTATATCATGCCCGTGATCCTCAGCAAGTGACACCAAGGGAATGTGAGATGGAGTCCATCGCTGGGCCTCCACATCAATCAACCTATGGGCCCCCACCAACTTATGGGCCGACTGCCCCCCCGCCCAACCAAGTGGCACCACCAACCTACGTGCAACCTGCACATCATGGATATGGAGAGTATGCCCCACTGACAGCTCCCAATGTGGCCCATACACCCAAACCTACAGAATATTACAGGCCACATTATGCACAACATCCTCAACCGAACAGACGCCAGTATGATGATGATGAAAGAGATCGTCGTAGAGAAGCTCATAGAGCAATGATCTAGAAAAGTGTGCGGATGGATGTTCCCATCTACGAAGGGTTGAGGAACCCTCAGAATTACACGGATTAGGAATCCAACCTGGAAAGTTATTTCCAGTGGTATGACATGCACGATGATCTATGTGTGTCATACGCTGAAGCTCGACTTGGCGGACAAGCCAAAATCCTCTGGAAGAACTAGAAGGAAGCAGCCCGACGCCGAGGAGAACCTTCTCCAACTTGGGAACAAATGTCTAGATGCCTTAAAGACAAGTGCGTTCCTAAGTTGTACATGACTCACCTCCTACTAAGATGGATGGACCTTAGGCAAGGGAAGCGTAAGGTCAGCAATTACATTAAGGAATTTGAAGAATTCCGGTTGTGATGCTAATTTGTGCAAAGCCCACAAGTTCAGATCGCATTCTTTATCCATGGTCTAAGGAATGACCTAGGGGTGTGAGTGCTGGAACATAATCCAGCCATGGTTGACCAAGCTTATAGTTTGGCTGAGAGTAACGAGTGTTCTATTAATAACGTTACTCCTCATGCACTAGCTGTCCCACAGACGACAATCGCCACTCATACCGCAACCACTGCTGCCAAGACTTCGAGTAACACGGGAAGGTCAAAAAGGACTACCATTATCCCTAAGGTTACTCCACCTCCAACTACAATGGTAACTGCCGCACAAACTGTATCCTCGATTGTGTCCACTGCACGAGCGGCCGTCACCGCCGAAGAACCCATGCAATGCTTCAAGTGCAAGGGTTTCAGACATGGATGAACCGATTGTCCATCCTTACTACACATGGACATGCATTAGAACCCAGTAGAATCGTTACCACAAGATGACTTGGAGGTTGACGAATTTCCAGGAGAACTCCCCAAGGAAGAAGAGTACGAAGAACCATTGGGTTATATACAGATTACCCACCTAGCACCACTACCTGAACCACCGATAGTGAACTTACGGATTCAACATAACAGGATGGAAACCGGCAGCACGAGCCTCACTCAAACAACTCCTAGACGAATCTCCCGTCCCAAGTCCTACGGTGGCGCTTACAACCCTTCGAACCGGGTCAACTCATCCTCGACAGTCGACCCCTACCACTGTGTTGAGCAATGGACCACCCAACCCTACTCCCGCAGTCATTTTACTCCCCTCAACACCCCCCCTTCAGTATCCAATCACATTGACTCGACTCAATGAACCTCCATATTTTACCTTTACGTCAAAATTGGAGGACGTACATTCAAATTGATAGTTGATAGTGGTAGCTGCATAAATGCAGTATCTGAAGAGACAACCACCAATCTAAGATTATCACTTATTCCACATCCCACACCATATAACATCTCTTGGATAGATGCCTCTATGCTATCAGTGAAAATGCAGTTCTACGTCCCACTTAAAACGAGCATCTATGATGAGAAGGTGCTATGTGACGTTCTACCAATGAAAATTGGTAGTATTATTTTGGGACGGCCATGGTTATTTGACCATGAAGTCCAGATTTCCGGGTGGGCCAACACCTGCACTCTCATTTACGCTGGTCGACGACTCATATGGTATCCGTCGACCAAGCAAGCAAACCCACCCACATTACCCACACCCACCTCTACCCGGCAACGCCGGAGTCCCCTAATCACGAATGGATGTATTTTTCACCGGCAATTGGATGAAAACCAAGTAAATACCCCCGTTTGTTTCACGTTAATGTCGGCCGTTTCTACTAAGGAACCCAAGTCCAATAGCATGGCCCCATAGGTCATTCAGTTGATGGAAGCATTCAAGGAGGTATTTCCAGAGGAATTACCCAATGAATTACCCGCAATGTGTGCCATACCTCATGCAATATATTTAGTACCGGGAGCATCTCTCCCAAATCTACCGCATTATCGGATGGACCCTACAAAGTAGGAGGATTTGCATCGACAGGTTAAGGAACTCTTAGCCAAGGGACTAATCCGGGAGAGTTTCAGTCCGTGTGCCATCCCGGCACTACTAGCGCCAAAGAAGGATGGAACTTGACGCATGTGCTGCAACTCCAGAGCGATCAACAAGATCACCATAAGTATTGCTTCCCGATTTCTCGAGTCCAGGACTTATTCAATGAGATGGATGGGGCCATCATCTTCTCTAAGATTGACCTAAGGAACGAATACCACCAAGTCAGGATCCGCCCTAGGGACGAATGGAAGACTGCTTTAAGATTAAAGACGTTCGATTTGAATGGAACGTAATGCCGTGTGGGCTATCTAATGCGCCCAGTACTTTCTAAAGATTAATGACTGAGGTACTTCACCCATTCATTGGAAAATTTGTCATCCTTTATTTTGAAAACTTTCTCATCTACAGTTCTAGCAGGAATGATCATCTACGGCACATACGAGACGTATGCTATGCACTCAAAGGGGAAAAGCTCTACGCTCACGCAAAAAGTATAGTTTTTTTTTACTACAGATGTATCATTACATGGATTTTTCTTGTCACCTAACAAAGTATCCGTCGACCCAGCCAAAGTAGAGGCCATCACTTCCTAGCCGAAACTAAAGGACGTGCACAACGTCCGAAGTTTCATGGGATTAGTCACCTTCTACCAAAGATTCGTGCCAGGATTCAGCAGGGTCACTGCCCCTATCACAGATTTGCTACAAAAAGAGAAGTTTGAATGGACCCTCGCAGCCGAGAAGGCCTTTGAACTCGTGAAGAAACTCATGATTAAGGCACTGGTCCTCAAATTACCCAACTTTGGTAAAGTATTTGAAGTTGCATGTGACGCCTCCGGAGTAGGCATTGGAGGAGTCCTCTCTCAGGAAGGACATCCCATTGAATATTTTAGTGAGAAACTAAATGACAGGCGCCGAACATATGATAATTACGATCGGGAATTCTATGCGCTGGTCTAGTCTTTACGACATTGGAGGCATTACCTATTGCCACGAGAATTCATCTTGTATTCGGACTACAATGCTCTCAGGCACTTACACGACCAATGAAAGGTTAGTGATCATCATGCTCCATTGATAGCATACCTACAAGATTACACGTTTGTTATCCTACATAAGAAGGGCAAGGATAACGCAGTTGCCGATGCCCTAAGTAGGTGGCCACAAGTTCTCAACATGATGCAAATTCAAATTGTGGGTTTCGAGCAAGTCCAGGCTGACTGTGTAGACTGTCCTGATTTCGGACCAATACTACGTCCTCTAAAAGATATAATGAGCTCTGAATTATGGGACTAATACATTTTAGAAGGCTACTTCTTCTATATAAAGAGGTTATGCATTCCGCGAATGTCTTTACGAGATTTTCTGATTTGGGAAACTCACGCTGGAGGCCTTAGTGAACATTTTGGAATTAACAACACCATTCAAGCAGTAGAATAACAATTCTACTGCCCTTCACTGAAAAGAGGCGTAGGCAAGATAGTCTCACAATGCTTAATGTGCTCACGCACCAAAATGACCATGCAGAACTCCGATTTATACATGCCTCTATGACAAGGGATGACCTTAGCATAGATTTTGTATTGGGACTACCCAACCCCTCGCGACGACATGACTCAGTCATGGTCGTCATTGATAGATTTTCAAAGATGGCACAGTTTGTGGCGTGCTCAAAGACCTCGGATGCTTCCCCCGTCGCACGTCTCTTCTTTGACAACCTTGTCAAATTACATGGGGTATGTTGTAAGACTATAGTCTGAGATCGTGACGTGCAATTTACGAGTTATTTCTGGAAGATGCCTTGGGTCCTTATGGGAACCCAATTAAAGCTTTCCACGGCTTACCATCCCCAGACGGATGGTCAGACCGAAGTTGTCAAGCATAGTCTTGGCAACTTATTGCGGTCCTTAGTGGGAGAAAACACTAGCTCATGGGATCTTGTGTTGTCCCGCGCAGAATTTGCCTATAATTATTTGGTCAATGGTTGTACCGGTAAGACCCCATTCAAAATCATCTATGGTCAACTACCCCGCCGGCCACTAGACCTCATGCCATTAGACGAACTTACTAGAATTTCAGACAAAGGGTTAGATTTTGCACAGCATATTAAGAACATGCATCAAAGCATCCATTCTCACATTACATTGCAAAATGACAAGTAAAAATAAATGGCTGACAAAGGATGACGGTCCATTAAGTTCACGGAGGGAGATCAGGTCATGATCTGATTATGACCTGAGAGATACTCTTGAGGGGTCGCTACAAAATTACACCCTCGTAGTGCAAGGCCTTTCTCGATTGTCCGGGTGATCAATGACAACGCATATGAGGTGAGCATCCCTCCAGAGTGGGGGATTTGTCTGACCTTCAATGTAACCGACTTAGTGCACTAGCATCCTACGCCACCTGATTATAAACCTCACAGCCCTTCGAGCTTAACTAGTGGTGAGAATTATGCACACTTGTCACCAAACTTTCATTCAAAACCTATGAGGCCGGAAAACATGGATACAGTACTGTAGGAAGTAATCAATACTCGAGCAGATTCCTTGTTCAATGGCATGGCGGACCATCTTCAAAAGATAAATGGGTCTCCGAAGCTGAGTTGGGATGACTTCGACCAGAACTAGTGCAACCACTCGAGGACGTCATCAGCATCAACTCATCTGAGCCAAGTTCCTCCCACCCGCGGAGGATGATGGGGGACCATCTCGCCTCTAGCACTAAAAGACGTCAACAACCCCATCAAGCAGCTCGAGCTGACACCTACAACATGTCATTCAAGTACTTTGCTTGACGACTCATCAGCGAACGTCTGTATTTTATCGTTTATTTTGAATGTAATTTTATTTCTGAATTGTGAACAGGCGTATCTGTATTTTGGGCCTTGTCCTCTTGAATGATTTTACTTTCGTTGTTTTGGGTGGGCCGCTCATCAAAAGACGGTTCATTTCTGTTATGGCTGACCAGGCGTCCTTTCAACCCTATATAACGGCCGGTATGCCCAAGAGGACCCTTAAGTGAAGGCAACATGAAATTATAAATCCATTATGAAACCATACATTCCAAATCCATCTCTTCCCCTTTGAGCATTGCATCTTTTATTGTTCTTATTCTCTAACCCATGCCATCATGTTTGAAATAAACATCATCATACATATATCCCTAATACAACATTTGATATCCTGTGCTAAATGAGAGGCGGAGAATGTCTAGCTTTTATCTTAAAGTAGGAGGAAACTTAATGGAGAATTTTAACATAAAGTAGCCTCTACCCGAAAGAGAGTGACCTTGATATGAGAGGCGAGAGGTCCACCACTTTAAGTGTGCAGTGAGGAACCTTTAGATCATAGTCTCAAATCTAGAGAGAAGTACATCTTTCTATCGCATTTCATTCGCCCTACCCGAACCAAGAGGGATGGCACCCATATTCCTGACAAGGTGGAATCTAAATTTTGAGGGGAGTTTCTTTTGAGCATGTTATTGATATATCTAACACTTCATGCAGATGAATAAGGGTTGCTGGATGAAGAAGTCATCTAAAGGAACAACGGTATATTGCTAAGGGACTACCAATGATTTATGTGGGGGGGTATGATAACTTCAAAATTATAATGTTGAATTGATGAATATTAAATTACATTTATGTGTTTTAATGGCCATATTTAAATGTTATTGTATATAAATGAAGATAAATAACTTACACTTTGATTTTACTATGTTTCTAAATTTTTAATATTTTTTTACATGGTATTTGACCTCTTTGCATCGAATAAATATTTTTTTACAGGGCTTAGAATACTTGGCTAAGGTTGGTAAGGGTTTTACTAATGTTCTGGAATTTGCCCATATTTTTTTGTAATTTTCTGACCAATATTTAGATAATAAATGATTTTACAAATTTAAAGAATATATATTTTATTTCTTTTTCATTTTAGAAAGCATTTTTTTATATAAGTATATCACGTGGCATCGACATCATTCGTCCGAAATTTGGGCGAATAAGTGGATGCATTAAAAAATCAGAGCATTATTGGCTCATTATGGCATTGCAATGCGTGATGCCATAATGAGCAAATTATTTCTTAAAAGGCAATAATGTGGCACAGGCGGCGAGAAAAATGTACGGTTTGATTTTTTTAGTTTAGTTAATTTTTTCCTGCAATAAATGCACGTGGATAATGCATCTCTGCATGCATTTATTAAACAATATTATTTCTCATAAGCTAAGTTGGGTAGCCGCGTGCAATCAATGCACGCGGCTACCTACATAGTGCATTTATGAAAATAAATGGATTTGCTTTTTAAATACACGTGTAGTCAATTTTCCGCGTGCATTTAATGCACGTGGAAATCGACACTGTGTTTATTAAAATATTGCAGTAAGCTTACCTCTTTATTTTTTTAAAATTTTTTTATTCAAAAGGGCGCTAATGAGAGCAACATGGCGCTTTCTTAACCATGTAAATGCCGCATTGTGGAGCAATCATTGCGGCCTGTGGAAGCGCACAACGACATGTCAGAACGTGATCCAAGGATAGAGAAAACAAGAAAAAAATGTCAGCCTATAGAAAAATGCCATTTTTTAAGAGAGATAAAATGATCCAATGGCCATGATGAAACGCCAGTAAATCTGCGATATATGGAGATCTAGCCATCCAATTGAGCTGAAATTTTGAGGGCCTGTTTGTCTTTCCCCTTCTATGATCCATATGGTTTGAGTTTTAAACAGGAAGAAGGGGGAATTCAATATTTGAAGCTCTTCCCGAGGATTTGGCTAGGAAGGACACAAGAGTTGCTTTGAAAGTCGACAGATCCTGATTTGTAAGTTTCTAATTTGTATTTTGAACTTCTTCTTGAAAGATTCTAAAATGCCATGACATGGGAGAAATGTACATGCCCATGAAGTTGTTTTGAAATGAAATTAGCATTGAATTTGGATTTTGATTCAAGATCTAATTTTTAATCTTTAGTTATACATTGATTTGGATTCATTCTGCATTTTTCGACCTTTAAATTAGGGTCAAATTTCCTTTTTTCCCCAAATTCTTATATTTCCTCTCTCTAGGTTAGATGTTCTATTTTCTTTCTCTAGATTTCAAAATTGCTTTTTTAGAAATACAATTAAACATCTTAAATACCTAACTCTAAAATTTTATAAAACAAAATCGCCCATCTTCAAGTCTAACTTGAAAACCCCCTTTTGTACTTATTAATTCATAATTTTAAATATATAAAAATTGTCTTACAAAAAATAGTTTGATTGGGAAATTGGTAATCCGAATTGAGTTGATAAAATAATCAATATTATCCTATCAAAAGTGTCTTAACAGAAACTATTAAAATCAAAATTAAGTTTCTACTTAATTTTGATTAATTATAAATAATAATTAAACATAATTAAGGTCTATTAAATGCAAAATTTATTCATTCTTAAATTAATGGATGTGAAATTTGATAAATATTATTGCTTAGTGCCTCCTTGTGGTTCGACCCCTTGCTTGCTCTAAAATATATATATACATATATATATAGATATATATATATTGTTCAGTGATCAAGGGTTATTATAAATTTTATTGCATAAGTCTAAAAGCCCAAACAACGATGTAATTACACATCAATTTTAGACTTATCAACATGTTGAGTATATGCACTAATGTTTTAAGTTCATATCCTAGAGGAACAGTGGTACTTTCGAGAAGCTCATCATAGATCTTAGCATGTCTAACAAGGTTTGATTTCTCCTTTCCATCACCCCATTCATGTGGTGTATATGGAGGAGTCAGTTGAATGAAGATACCATTATCCTTCATGTATTGAGTGAACTGTGTACTTATGTATTCTTCACCTCGATCAGATAGAAGTGTTCTAATATTCTTTGCAGATTGTTTCTCTACTTCATTCTGAAATTCCTTGAATTTCTCAAGAGATTCAGATTTATACTTCATTAAGTATACCCATCCGTGTCTAGAGAAATCATCAGTTAAACTATTGAAGTAAGAACAACCACCTCTAGTTTGGACAGGTAGATGAGCACATACATCTGAATGTACAAGTTCCAAGATGCCTTTTGCACACTCGCCATTCCCTGAGAATGGTGATTTGGGTAACTTACCCATGATGCAAGATTCATAGGTTGCGTCTGATTCAAAATCAAACGAACCCAAGTATGCATCTTTATGCAACTATACTAATCTTCCATTTCCAACATGTGCAAGCTGGTATGCCATAAATAGGCTATGTTCACTGATGGTTTTCTCTTCTTACGAGAAACATCTACTTGGAGATTTTAAGAAGAAACATCCAACAAGTACAACCCATTGACCAATGGTGCTGATGCAACTAGTTTATTCTGAAAATAAACTGAACAACATTTGTTCGTAATGGTCACGGTGTACCCGAGTTTATCCAAACATGAAACAGATGTGATGTTCATTATTATGCTAGGAACATAATAGCAGTCTTCTAAAGACAGGAAATCAGCGGATGGAAGCTTGAGGTTCACTGTCCCCGCAGTGATAGTAGAAACTCTTGTGCCATTCCCCACTCTCAGCTCCAACTTGCCTTTGCTCAGCTATCTTGTACTTGTAAGCACCTGCAAGTCATTGCAGATATGAGAAGCACATCCAGTATCCAATACCCAATATAATGAATCTCTACAAGACAAGTTTCTATCACATAGATACCTGAATTAACGCCATGATTCTGTTGAGCTATCTCATTGAGGTACTTCTTGCAGTTCCTCATCTAGTGGCCCTTTGTTCCGCAATGGAAGCACGTGCCTTTCTCGCCATTGTCCTTCTTTGCTGGTGGTGCTTTCACTTGCTTCTTCCCTTTGTGTTGGCTTGAGACAGACATCGCCTTTCACTTATTGTAGGTCCTACCAACAAAGAGAACTTGGGGTTTGTCTTTTGGAAGGTTGCCCTTGGTAGTGGTAAGCATGTTAAGCAGCTTTAGAAGAGTCGTTTGAATTTAATTCACGTTAAAGTTAGCTATGACTGGGAGAATGAATCAGGTAAGGGATTGAAGAATAAGGTCTATGCTCATCTCAACAAGGAGGTCAACTCCTAGCACTTCCAACCTTTCTATCCACTCAATCATCTCTAGTACATGAGTTTGAACCAAAGCAGATTCGGTCATGCGAGCCCCAAATAGGGTCTTCAATATCTCATATCTCTGGGTCCTACTCTATTCCGCAAATAACTCTATCAAATGGAGTAGCATTGGGCTTGGCTCCATATCTTCATGCTGGCTATGCAACTCATTGCACATAAAAGCTAGCATGTAACATTGGATTGTAGTGGAGTCATCTTTCCACTTCTGATATTCTATAATCTCCCCTTTAGTTGGATCCGATGCAAGCTCTCTCGAGCCATCACTCTCAAGGACATAGGCTATGTGTTCAGACTTAAGGAGGATCTTTAAGTTCTTGAGCCAATCAGTAAAGTTTGGTCCAGTAAAATGGCTGGCATCCATTATGCCACATATCGAGTTGCTCCACAACGTCTTTGCCTTGCACGGGGTATATCTAATGAATTACTAGTTGAAGCAGATTCTAAGTTCATCTAATATACATATATCTCCCACTAAAATTCATAATTCCATACAACCCTCAAGTGTACGGAAGCGGAGAAACTAACTATGTCCTAGTGATGATCAGAATTTCAACATGTGTAATACAACCTGGAGTATACCCCCACCAATCATAATACATATTACTGAACACCCATCTCATGGGACTTGTAACTCCTTGCAATATCTAATCATAGTTTGGTCCCAACACTCATGCAGCCTGGAGTATTCCCACATCAACCGTTGAGTTCGGTCTGAGCAATACAATTTTTACTTGTCAAAAATAGATTTGCGTGTAATCTTGGAGTATACCCTGACCAAACTACACGGTTCCTCTATCTCGACCTCGTGTCGTACACTAGTTCTTAGTTCCTCCTCTAAAGAAGTAGGCCTGGAGTTGACTCCACCAACCTAGCTGAATGGGACTTAGATCCTAAGACTGTAACAATGGAAGACCAAGCAGGCCCACCTTGCGGGTACCCGCCATGTAGGACAACATCCTACTTGGCTCGGAGGGTCCCCTTGGGCGCCATTAAAGCAAAAACACATTTTTGTCTGCCCATTTGGCGTGAAAATATGTCGTTGATTTGATGTTTAGACTTATACAATAAAATTTATTAATACCCTTAATCACTAAATATAGAATATAGAGAAAGCAAGGGATCGAACCACAGGGAGGCAGCAAGTAAGAATTTCTATCCAATTTCAATCAATTAATTCAAACATGAATTAATTTTGCAATTAATAAATCTTAATTATGCTTAATAGTGTTTTTAATTAATCAAAATCAAGTTAAAAAAAATTAATTTTGATTTCAAATATTTCGGTCAGAAAGCTCCAGATAGAATTATTTCAATTCTAAGATCCGATTAATTTGGAATATTAATTTCCCAATTATTATAAAATTTTAACACAGTTTTTATGAATTAAAATTGGGATTTTAATGATCAAAAAAGGGATTTTATATTTGGACTTCAAGATAAATGCATTTTCAAATCAAATTTTGTTTTTAGGTTTTTTATATATTAAATTAAATTTCCAAATAATAAAAATGGAAATCTAGAGAAGGAAACTAGACAAATTAACCTAGAGAGAGAAAGTGAAGAATTTAGGGAAAAGATGAAATTCGACCCTAAATGAAAAATCTAATGATGCATAAATGTTCAAAACTGATATAGAATTAAAGATCAAAAACCAGATCTTGAATCAGAATTAATATGCAGTGCTAATTTCATTCAAAACAACTTCTAGGGCATGTACATTTCGCCCATGCCTTGGCGTTTTAGAAATGCTCAAGAAGAAGATTGAAATACAAATCAGAAACTTACAAATTTGAGTGGAAAATTAAGAACTGTCGACTTCCAAAGCAACTCTTGTGTCCTTCCTAGCCAAATCCTTGGAGAGAGCTTCAAAAAGTGAATTTTGCCCTTTTCCAAGCGTCTATTTAAAGATGTAACCGTCTGGATTGTAGAGGGAGAAAAGGCAAACCTACCCTCAAAATTTCAGCCCAATCGTACATCTAGATCTCTAGATATCGTCATTTTACTTTAGATTAATCTAGGCCGTTGGATTATCTCACTATTTTTTTTTAAAATTGACTTTTCTGATTGGTTGACGCATTCTTTCTCAGTTTCTGCCTTCTCAGATCGCATTCTGACACGTGGTTGTCCGCGTCCGCCGCTCGCAATGACTGGAAAATGACTCCTGTATTTAAACAGCTATAAAAATGCCACATCACCCGTCAGTGCCGTTTAAAACATAATAATAAAAGTGGTAAGCTTACCACCTCCTATTTACATTTTACAGCATTGATTTCTGCGTGCATTTAATGCACGCTGCGAATCGACGTCGTAAAATGTCGACCTTTTTGTTTTTTTTTTTAAATATGTCAATAAGCGTGTGCATTAAATGCACGCGCTAACGACTTAAAAAAGAAAAATAAGCGGTGCACGTGTGTGTCAGTTTCTGCGTGCATTGAATGCATGCGGCTAACCGACAGGGTAAAAAAATACCTGCCGACACCGACTTTTGTCTTTTTTATTTATTTATATATATATAAATATAAAAACGCATCCACGTATTTACCCGAATTTTGGACGAATGATGTGGATGCCCCTTGATATATATATATATATAATGCTAAATAAATAGCATATGTATTATTTAAATAAAAAAATTATTTCTTGGCTAAATGGTGGTTTAAAAATTATATAAAAATATGGAAAAGTTCCAGAAAAATATGAGAGCCCTTACCAACATTTAGCCAAGTATTTAAAGCCTAGTAAAAAATATTGCTTTAATAAAATGAGGTTAAATACCATGTAAATGATAAAACAAGTTAGAAATAATAGTAAAATCAAAGTGTAAGTGATTTATCTTCATTTTTATATGATAACATGCAAATATAGTTGTTAAAACGCATAAATATATTGTAAAATTCATCAATTAATCATATTAATTTGCAAGTTATCACGGCCACATAGGATTCTAGCCTAGGTGGTGCCAACTAGCGCCCTGCCGCATGGACAACTGCCTACGTGGCGTCCAGCTCAAGCAGGCCCACCTTGCGGGTACCGGCCACATAGGACAACATCCTACTTGGCTCGGGTCTCTCTGGCGGGCTGCCTAGGTGGCGCCCGTGATAAGCCTGAAAATGTACGTAAAATATGTCAATGTTTGGGCTTTTAGACTTTTGCAATAAAATTTATAATTTCCCTTAATCACTAAATATGAATATAGAGCAAGTAAGAGGTCGAAACACAGGGAGGCAACAAATGAGAATTTTTATCCAATTTTAATAAATTAATTCAAGAATGAATTAATTTTGCAATTGATAAATCTTAATTATCGTTAATAGCATTCTTTAATTAATCAAAATTAAGTAAAACTTAATTTTGATTTTTTATATTTCGGTCAGAAAATTCAAGATAGGAATATTATAATTTTAAGCTCAGATTAATTCAGATTATTAATTTCCCAATTATTATAAAATTTTAAAACAATTTTATGAATTAAAATTGGGAATTAAATAATCGAGAAAGAGATCTTTAAATTGGAGTTCAAGATAGATGAATTTTCGATTCAAATTTTATTTTTAGGTTTTTGATATATTAAATTAAACTCCTAAACAATAAAAATCGAAATCTAGATAGAGAAACTAAAAAAATTAACCTAGAGAGAGAAAGTGAAGAAATTGGGGAAAAAATAAAATCCAGCCCTAAATCAAAAATATAATCAAGCAGAAATGTTTTAAATTGATGTAGAATTAAGGATAAAAAACCAGATCTTGAATCAGAATCAAAACAAAGTGCTACTTTCATTCAAAACAGACTTCTAGGGCATGTACATTTCTCCCATGCCTCGGCGTTTGAGAATCGTTCAAGAAGATGATTGAAATACAAATCAGAGACTTATAGTTTTGAGTGTAGAAGCAAGCTCTGTCGACTTCAAGAATCCCTCTTGTATCCTTCATGGCCCATTGCTTGGGGGAGAGCATCCAAAAGTGATTGTTGCCCTTTTCCAGACCTCCATTTAAAGATCCAACCGTCTGGATTGTAGGCGGGGAAAAGACAAACCTACCCTCAAAATTTCAGCCCAATCCGACATCTAGATCTCAAGATATCAAGGTTTTAGTGAGGATATATCTGAACCATTGGATCGTTTTATTTTCTAAAAAAATTGATGGGGGACCATCGTGACGACGCCGACATTGACACGGAGCATGTTCGACCACGCCGAGCCACTCGTGCCGACACACGTGACCCAACCTTCAAGTATTCCAAGTAAGTCAATATTACTCGTCTTATGGTAGTGTCAGATCGGGTCGTCTATCAAACCGATCCCATCTTTTTGGTTGTTTTAATGCTGAATTATCTTGTAAAGAGGAGGGCCACGTCATGCGACGCACCCCTCCTCTAGTCATAGTCCCTTGGCACCCTTCCCTTCCCCCCTATATAAAGGGAAGGCATGCCCAAGGACAAGGACAAGCTTTTTTTTAGAACCCCACCACCGTTTTGAAATGCTTTGAGTAATTTCTTCTTCGTTGAGTAAAAAATAGACAGTAGTCTTCTTCCTCCTCTGGTCGTCCGTTCATCTTCAGGAGAAGAAACCAGTCAGCTTCCCTTCAGGAAGGTTAGCGCTGCCTCAGCCCGTCGACCGGATCATTGACCCCGCAGGTCTCAAACTGCTGCATCCGTGCTCCCCTCCCCCCCTCGACTGCAGCAATCCCGATCGGCACCCTCAGATCTCCTGTCGACCGCGAAAGACTCCCGCGCTGGTGCCGAGCCCTGAATCTGACTCCTCGGTCGCCGGAATCCACGGACCTTCCTGCTCCGATTGTCTCCTCATTTCGTGAGCGCAGAAATCCGACGGGGCCGCTCCTTCTCCGGGCATCTCGGTGCCATCGTGTTCTTGCCTGTCCGACCTTCGCGGGAAAGTCCTTCCCGACGCCGTTCTCACCACGAGCGGGTCCCACACGCCCGTGGACCTCCGCCTGAATACGCGTCTCGCTTGGGCATCCTTACTGTGCTTTTTTTTCCCTTCTGCCCTGCGGCGAAACCACCTGCCATCACTCGACTCCTTCGCGTTCCGAGCGTCCACCGCCACTGCCTCGGGCTTCTGCTTCTTCACCCTTTGAGTGGCCACTCATGATGCTGATTGCCACTGTGCACGTTCTTTCACGGCTTTGCGCGCGCACATTGAATCCCGGCCGGCGACAAAGTTCCTGCGCGCCTGCGTGACTGCGTGTCGGCTCCTCTCCACATCAACGGTCAGCGCCATTGCCGGTTGTGGGGTGACCGCCGTTTCCTACTCGATCCGTGACCGCCTGGATCTTGGGATTCCACCTGTATCGCTAGCCTCCGGTCTCGTTGCACGACCTACCGGACTTGGGCAATTCTCCACTCGATTCGTCAGGTTCATTGCTGCTAGGATTCCCTTGCACCAGGTTCTATTTCGATACCCCCTCTTTACTTTTACAGCAATATTACTCTCTCCAGTACTGTCTCCCCCTATCGTATTCCATTGCTGCTTGTCCGACGATACCTATGATAGGCTAGCCACCATCGTTGAGCGATAGGTCTCTTTGAGATAGACGGTCAGTCCATATCCGTTAGGGGTGAACTCACTTGGGCAGTCACTCGCCTTCGCGTTGTGCTTGCCGAGTGTTCATGCGGGTCACTTAGAGTCGACCTGAGATACTCGCCTCTCAAGATGTCCTGGATTACCATCCCCTCGTCAGCCCGTCCTCTTCGCTCTACGAGGAACTTTGAACGTGCATCATCTTCGTAATCGCCTTGCATCGCGCATCGCTATGACGTAACACGAGCTGTCGGTCCCGGCGTTACCGTGTTACATCAAAAATGATTTTTCCTGATTGGTTGAGCTTATTTCTCGTTTTCCGCCTTATGGGATCACGTGTCGGCCTTCGTTGTGCGCGTCGGCCGCCCGCAAATGATTGGAGAACAATCATTGTCCACGTCACCCTGAAATAATAAAAAAAACACAAAGTCTCTCTCTCTCTCTTATATATTTTAAATCATAAGCCACTTATTTTGACTATTCTTCTCTCTCTCTTCTCTCTTTTATATATTTTAAATCCTAAGCCGCTTATTTTGACTATTCTTCTCTCTCTCTCTTCTCTCTTTTATATATTTTAAATTGTAAGCCGCTTATTTTGACTATTCTTCTCTCTCTCTTCTCTCTTTTATATTTATATAATAATTATCCACTCATTCGCCTGAATTTCGGGCGAATGATGTGGATGCCCCTTAATATATAGATAAATATATTATAAAATGCTAAATAAATTAAATATATGTTATTTAAATATATAAAAAATCATTTCTTGGTTATATAGCGGTCAAAAAATTATAAAAAATATGGAACAATTCCACAAAAATCATGAGAACGCTTACTAACCTTAAGCCAAGTATTTAAAGCCCTGCAAAAATATTTATCCACTAAAATGAGGTTAAATTCCATGTAAAAAATGATAAAAAATCAGAAATAATAGTAAAATGAGAGTGTAACTGATTTATCTTTATTTTAATATGATAACATGCAAATATAGTCATTAAAATACATAAATATAATGTAAAACTCATTAATTAATCATGTTAATTTACAAGTTATCAGCCCGCAACGTAGGACATCCGCCTACATCGTTCGGGCCTCGCTAGCAGGCCACTTAAGTGGCGCAGACTGCGTAGAGTGTTTGCCTACGTGGCACGGGCCCCGCTGGTCATCTGCCTAGGTGGCACCTGCCTATGTATCCGCCCATCCCGTTTGGACGCTGGCCATTAAACGGGGTATGGTAAAGCTCTAGAGAGCCCAGAACGGAATGGGACGTGCGTCCAAATAGGAATGAAGAAAAATAGTGCGAAAACTATCTTTTTGCACTCCATGTTAAACGAGTTTTATACAGTTCTTCATCCAAATAAAGGCAGAACCTGGCTCTCATACCATTATTGGGTTTTAGAGGCCTATATCTGGATGAACAAATGGAAAATGATTCGCAGGAAAGACTTGAACGAATCGAACGGTATCATTAAAACTATTGAAGCAATGCACCTTTCTACGGATCGCATCCATGATTTCATGGATCTTAGAGTGAGACAAGTCGAGCTGCTCACGTGTGCAACCTCTAGATGTATCCACGGGATCCTCGGCATTGAATCTCCTCCTTCTCGTTGATGAGCCCCGTTCTACCTCCACCTTCACCGTTACGCCGTTCAGATCGCATTGGGTATGGAGAAGGGCATGGGGAGAGTGGATAAGAAGGGGAAGGCCCCTGAACAGTTCTGGCCTGGGTGAATTTCATTTAGGGCCATCCCTTATTTATACTAAGTGGGTATTTTTTCATAAAAACCCCCAAAACTTGAGTATATCTTTCGACGTCCAGAAGACCATTTCTATGTGACCCTCTAAGCCCATGTATCAATCTAGTTAATGACTCTAGTGCCTCAAGAACCTTTATTGGTCTTCCAAATTAATTTACTATACAAACATATAGATTAATTAATGTGATATTGATTTTACCCAATCGATAAGTCAAGTCTCCAACCCGTGGGGTGCCAAGCTACACCTCGTCTCTAGAAGATACAAAGGAGTGTATATCGACTCACTCATGGAGCCTGTTTATCATTGGTTAACGTGTATGCACTGATGTACTCATGTATCCCTCATCCACATCATGCTCCTTGAATGACTTAGGGTAGGGTCAACTATCCAACCTTAATTGGTCATCCGAGTTAGTACTGATGCATTCGAAAATCATCGGAGAACTCCTCTTTGATATTTCACTGCGTTGGCCAAGGACTTCATCGAATCGTCTTCTTTGAGCAATCACCTCTAATGCCAAGGGTGGATGGTCCCATCTTGACCACTCAATCGTCTTCGTAAACTTCTTGATGTACCCAAACTAAGACAGTTTGAATCCCATGATTAGAGACTCGTTGGCTAGAGTAAAATTTCAACTGTTCGTCCACAATACGTCTTTGGTGTCTCAGGTCTAACGACCACTTGCACGACCGCGACGTGAATTGACCTGATTGACAGTACAGTATAATACCATTCAGGGATTCGTACGGATCAATTCAGTAAACTCTTTCCACTAAAGAGCACCCACTATCTATCCTTAGTGTCTGCACACTAAGGGCTACAGGACTGGGCATACTCATCATTTAAGTAAGGCTAGATAGTGTTATTCTATCCGGATACTTTGATGTCCTTCTTGTGTATCCTTTGAATAAGAAAATATTTTGAACACATGCTTAAAGAATAGTGATCTCCGTATTGCGATCTCATCATAATTCATGAAGACCGATCATGTATTTATGGACTTCATTATAAGCATCACATGTTCACTATAATGAATATGATGTACTAATGAACATTGAACGAGATGCAGAATGTATGATTGACTTGTCGGCCAAATATATTCCCATTAGTCCCTCCAACGAGGGTCAGAAGGTCATAGTCAAGGTCACCAATCACCCACCCAGAGCTTGGACCTTGGCAAAACCCCACAAGTCGGGGCATGCACGTTCGTTCGCGTAGGACTTACATCATCACGTAGTTTCATATCCCCTTAGGGAATTATCCATAGGATGATGTCACCGACGATGTCTTGCATCATCTTGGTATCAGAGCATCATCTCGATACCCTCAGGACAATGTCAGTGACGTTGTCCTGCATCAAATTGGTTTTAGAGACAGACTGTGGATGCCCATAGTTTGTATTTGTACCATAGCATCATATCATCTGCATTCATCGATTTTCAAAAACCCATCTAGATACCACCCCCCCCCCCAAGAAACTGGCCATGGTTGTCAAGACGCAATCTATTAGAAGGATGCATCTAGAAGGATTGACCTCCTTGCAACGATAAGACTTGCCGCTGCTCAAAAGAGTCAATCCTATACAACTATTAAAGCATCATCCCCTTACGACTAAAGATGCTGCGTAACCGCCTCCTTCAGAGCTCGGATGAACCGCATTACTAGACCCATGTGGACACTTCTGTGGCCGCCGTGAACAAGCCTGATCCCACCATACGCCTCATGGTCACTAAGTACTACCTACCCTAATGACGTCGAGAAGATAGCAACGACGAATCATCACCCATATGGGAAGGATCACGTGGATGAGCCTACATCCTGGGCTTCCTCTGCCCATGGTCGAGGAGCAGGATGTGGATGAGGGAGATTACACCAGCAGCAATGATCCCAGGAGGACTCGACTAAAGAGCGAGGAGCGTATCTCTACACTCCAACCGCTGTCGCCGAAAGTGTGGAGCAATTGCTCGCACTCCCTATGGTACCTCTAGTACTCGTCACCGCATCTGTGCCCATGGTTCTAGAGTGAGCCCGTGACCCGCCTTAGGTCGCGCGACACCTAGAGTGTTTGAGGAGCCCAAACTATGACGACGAGTACCTAGACGATGACAGATGGCAAGATGAGGAGCGTAGAGATTGACACCCTGACCGATATCTTGCACGCAACCCATAGGACGTCCGTGTCTAGGACAGACGATACCCAGAAGATGACTACAACCGTGGGTACTAGGCAGACCTACTGGCTCGCCAAGACGACTACGTCCTTTCCACTAACGGTACGATGAACCCGACAAAGTTCCTTGTTACCCACTGCGTGCGATGCCAGACATCTACGCCCTGTACGATGGTCCTCCCTGACGATGGGAGGACCACGACCGCTACCTAACCCCACCTTGATGACACGCTGGCCTATGTTGTGGAGGCTACCCGACACCTGAGCGATGCCTGGACAACTACAAGCGTTGACGAGAGGAGCATCACACAAGGATCTAGAAGAGTGTACAAGTTGACATCATTGTCTTCGAAGGGTCAAGGAACCAAAGGAATTCATGAACTAGGAGTCAAACATGAATTCCCAGTTTTGATGGTATCGTATGGACAATGACTGGTGCATCAAATATGTAGAGACGAGACTCGCCGTACAAGCTAAGATTTTCTGGGAGAATGAGCACATCGCAACTGAAGGACAAGGACGACCCATCATGTTGTCGACCGAGGTGGCTCAGATTCTGAGGAGCAAGTACGTGCAACGGTAGTACCAGATGACATTATTCCTTTCGTGGCTCAACCTACACCAGGGTCGGTAATCCGTGATGGAATACATCGAGGTCTTCGAAGAGTGTTGGATGCAGTGTCGGTTTGTATAGTGTTAGACACAAATCAAAATCTGCCACTAGTATTCTTTGTTCATTTTACCCAAAAACTTAATTCAAATTGAATTATGTTTTTGTTGGATTATTTAATGAATTAGAAATGATTTGGAGGAGATAGTTTATCCTAATTGTTTATTGCAGAGATTAATCAGCACTTCTCATGGACTAGAAGCCCTAAGGCAACATTTTCTGGTTTTTTGCATCTTTATATGATTTATTTCTCACGGATTTGAAAATGATAAGAAGGTTTTTTATCCAATTTTTATTACATCCTAATTGATTTGAAATTGTAAAGATGTCCTAAATTAGCAAATCGTGGATACGATTCATGATTTGCTAATTTAAGGAACACGAGATTAAATTGGATGATTTAAGGGATGAATATTATTCGAAATGGTTAATGATAATCAAGGAGTACTAATTGAATTAAAAACAAGGTAAATTTTATGAATCACGATGATTAAAATCAGAATTTGGGAAAAATGGCAAACATTAACTAAACTACAAAATTGGAAACTTGAACGCCAAATCAATTGCAAAATGAATTCAAAATATACAGAGAAGTACCACGAAAAATTTCCAGTCGATTGGGGTGAATTTTGTGCAACAGCCTATCAGATTTCTGCCAAATTGACGCTTGATTTTGGGGCAGAATGCGGCGCCGGATCGTCCAATATTCTGTCCCAATATTTTTCTTTTGTACATTCTACGTAGAGCGTGCAACGCATCACAATTGGTTAATTGTGTATTTGTGTGGCTCCACACGGTGCGCGACACATACGTAATCCTGTAGGTGTCTGTTGCGCAACGAAGGCGCGAACACGCCTTCTGATCGGCCATCGCGGTGCTGCATGTGGTGTGCCATTTCATACGTACTGCGCCACTTAACAAATGGTCAGCGCCAAAACTGGCCCAATGAGGGCCAGTTTAAATTAAGAAAAAATTTTTAATTACAAAACAGGTGGAATAAATCTTAGAAAAGTTTTATTAATGCGAAAAAGGAGTTTTATTAATTTCTAAAAGCCATTTTATTGTTTAATTTCTTTCTATTTATAAAAATGGTCAATTAAACATTTAATTTCCTTTGAAATTCATTTTATAAACATTTAAAATGTATATATTGACCTAATTACTTATCGAACGTATTATTTAACTTCAAGTTTGAGGAAATTCTTCTTTTAACCGAAAATCATGATAACATGCATTAAAAATTAATGTTTTTAAGCATTAAAAGCCCAAAATATGATAAATTCCCAATTTATCAGCTCTTATTTGCATGTTATCAGAGCACATGGAGCATCTGAGTGAGGAGGCCATCCTAGCTACCCCTTGAGCTACACCCGCTCGAAATATCCCGTCCATGACCGAACGGACATCACAGATTCCACAAGGCAAAGGAATGCCCCAGCCACTTCTGTGGGCTTTGCCCCACCAGCTCAGGCCATCACTATTGTCACTACGACCCATAGCACAACCGTGAATCAGGCACAAATCATGTGATTCAAGTGCCAAGAGAAAGGGCACCGAGCTAGTCAGTGTTCATCTTCAGCTCTTCTGATCAATACGGGAGGGATTGAACATGACCAAATAGAAGAGATGGTGCAACTGCGCGATGACAACTACCATGTAGATGAGGAGCTCAGAAATGAGAACGAAGAACCAGACACTCGAGTCGAGTAAATCCAGATCATGGATGCTTGTGCGACCCCAGCACCTGTTCCACACCCTGCTGGTTGACGACTCGCCAGCTTGACGGTTGACAACCCTAGCATTAGTGGGATGTCAGTCCCACACTGGGAGACATCGCGAGTGAACCCTGCACCTATCCCATAGAGGACAAACCCGATGGCAGATACAGTCCTCTGAACCTCAATCTTCTACACTTATCTCAATATCGACGATAAAGTATGTAAGTTGATTATGGACATCGGAAGTTGTATCAATACCGTCTCTGACACGATGAATGCCTGATTAGGTCAGGCAGCCATATCCCACCCGACTCCCAATGATGTGTCATGGATTGATGATTCATCATTTTCGGTAAAATGTCAATGCCATGTTCCGTTAAAGGTAAGCACTTACTACGAGTGTCCTTTCTCACGTTCTTCTTATGAAAGTAGGAAGTAACATCTTAGGTCTTCCCTGGATATATGATAATGATGTGACCATAGCCGAAAAAATGAACACATGTTCGTTCATATACGGGGGATGAAGGTTATATGGTACCCATATACCCCTAAGCCGGTGAAGAAGAGTGCCACAACCAACCTGGTTGGGTTAGTGGTTGTTAGTCGCCCCATGCACACCCAAGAGCTGAGACACATTATCAAAGACACGTTGTCATTCTCAGGTACCATGCCGCTCACCTGGCCCCCATGCAAGCTACCATGGCACTTGCGCTGCATGGTTCGTCGCCCGCGTCGCATGCCTCGCCACCACACTATTGGTTCAGCCACCAATGCCACCCAGCCAGTTGCCAGCACCGTCTGCCCCAAGCAAGAGCGTGTCATCTTGACAGGTTTCATCCAGGTACGCTTCATTCCTCGTGCAAATCTTGCATTCTTCACCCTAGAAAAGGATGGTATGACTTCATGTGTAGCAATCGCCATGCCACCCATGAGACAACAGTCAAGCATCGTTGTCTCCATCCTCGCATCTAAGATCACCTATGGCCAGATTCCTCGTCGACTCCTAACCCTAGCACCCATAGATTGCCATGGTCTTGCAGTCGCCCAGCATGTTTTACCCTTGCATCAGCATCATCATGGTAGAACCACAAGTCTTAATGTGTCATACAAGGTGGCGCCCGACGTGGATTACCGATTTTGAGTGTTCGATGTGGGATATTATTGTGTGATGGTGACACTTAGACCGGAAAGTTATTCTCCAGGGTCGGCGACACCGCTACCTTATTGTAGCGCCAGCCCGTTCTTGATCCTCCAACAAGTGGGCGATCACGCCTATGTCGTCAAAATTCCTCCTTCATGGGAAATCAGCTCCACGTTTAATGTGGCAGACCTGGCTCCATAACGAGCCCTTTTCTCCCCTCTAACCTAGGCTTTCTAGACCTCTTCAGTGTGAGTGAGTTTGCCACGACCACTTCCCCAACATTTGCACTTGATTAGCATGACTCAGTCGATTATATACTACAGGAGGTTTGCAGGTACGAGGTATCACGTAGGTTTCTGGTGCGTTAGCAGTGCCGTGCAGATGTAAACAACTCGTGGATTAGGGAGGATGAATTACAACATTTGCGGCTGGGTCTTCTTCAGCTGCCGCCACTAGCTACCCCAACTCGTTGGAGCCGAGTTCTTTTGACTCTAAAGGATGGATAGAGGCAGCCGCTCGAGATCGCCACCACATCTTTGAAGTCATTATTCATCATCACTGTTCACCCCTATCAGCTCGCGCCCCGCACGACCGGCACACCAAAGCGTCAGTGAAGATGCTCATGTTTAAATACCCTGTGTAAAGCACATCCGCGCAAGTGCTAGCTGTTTTGTGCATTTTCGTATGTGCATTTGATGTTTTTTTGTATTAGTCACGATGAATTTTCCATACTCATCATGTTATATCTATCTCGTCGTGTTTTCCTGTCCGTATCACTGTATTCATCCTTGTCGTTTAATATTCCTATTGCTTTAAATTCCCTTGGTTTAGTTTATTTGTTGCAAAAGGGGTCCCTTGTTGGGCCCCTTGTTGAATCAGTTGTAAAGGACCCATCATGGCCCTACATAAGGCCCTGATGAGCCCGAAAAAATCTCAGATCTGGAGTTGTATCTGGGTAGATATCGTTCAGAATCCTTCTGCTCAGGTATCCGCCCATTGAGAGCCACCGGCAGCTTGCCAATTGCCCCTCTGATCGCTAAACCATACACTAATAATAACCTGACGAGTCTCTATGGTAGATCAATAGCTGAACTGACGGTCTTCGTTGGGAACCATCTTGCCACGCCACCAAGTGATTTTGTATCCGCACGGCCAAGAAGGCTCTCTGTAGGCGACAGGTAACCGTCAACGGTCTCATGCCATACCCACGTCTCACAACAAATGCATGGTTGTGTTGAGATTCGGCCAATGAGTGACTACTCCGGTCGACGAACGCGTCTCGCACCTAACTCCTGCGATCGTGTGGTCCCACCTTCTGCACCCATCACAGCGCTGGGTCATTGCACGGCCTGTGACCAACAATGTACTGTCACGACTAGTCGTCGTGAACCACGACCGACAATCTGCGTTCAATGACTGTGTGCGCTACTGTGCTCTACGACTATCCCATGGCCTGAAATTGCATTGTTGGGCGCTATAAAAGTCATCGACATCATGCTGCCTAGCTTCTAGATGCCCATCATTAGATGCCTCCGCCCCACACCGGACAGGGTGCCCGCCAATCAGGTAGCCACGGTCGTAACTCAAAGCTAACACTATTGTCGCTTGAATTTGTCATTGCCGTCTCCAAAAGCGAGATGCTGTTGCGTATGTTCACCAAGCCTCACCTGGCACTGTAGTTGCTTGCCCAGCTCCCCGCACTACTCCTGCCGCTCACGACCATTGACTGTCTCTGCTAGCGCCATCAATCATAACCTCCTGCCCGTCGAGTTTAACCATTGTTTGGGCCACCTCGCCGCTGGTCTCCTTGCTCTCCTTGCCGCCGACTCCTCCAACAATCACGCTCCTGTGCGAAGATGAATTCTGCACCAAACGAGTCTTGCCATGCCCCTCCCCAATGGCACGCACTCATCTACCTTCCCGCGCTGGCCCGTGCCCGACGAAGACGCCAACGATGAACGCCGCCACCGACGAGGTACGCCGTTCTCTTTCTCGTCAATTACATTATGTCTTTCAGTACATTTTTGGCTGCACTCCACGCCCGGGCTAGAAATAGGTGAGAGTTTATCTTGTGAAAACTACAAATTGAGCAAACTTTTTGGTACGGCTCGAGCCTGTCCATTACGTGCGAGCACCAACGGAATTATTCTGTTTGGCACCGTAGTTGTTATCCTCTCCAACAGGCTCAAAAGGTCACTGTCATCATCAACGATCAGTGACCTTGGAGTTCAGAGCTCGACAAAACTTCACGACTCGGGGCCTCCGCGTACGTCAGCCTAGGACTCACGTCATTACGTAGTTACATATCCCATTAGGGAATTATCCACGAAGGATGTCACCGATAACATCTAGCATCATCTTGGTATCAGAGCATCGTCTCGATACCCTTGGGACGACATCACTAATGTTGTCATGTATCGATTTTTTATTTTTATATGAAATTTAAATCAGCCACCAAGAGTCTTCGGATGAGGAGGGAGAAAGGTAGCAAGACCAAATTAGCTAAAAGGGGTTTTTTCAATTATCAATGTTTCTTGTTTTCAGCAATGACTGTTGATTTTATTAGATTTTTAAACTAGGCCATGAGACTCTTTATATGAAAAGAGAGAAAACTAGAGAGAGAAAGAGACGCAAATGGATTTACTTTAATTTTAGTGATAAATGATCGCAAAATATTTTTTGATTTTTGTTAGATTTTTAATTTAGGCACTAAGAATACTTGGATGAAGCGAGAGAAACCAACAGAGAGAAAGTGATCCAAATGGGTTTTCTTATATTTTCTGGATTATTTGGTTTGAGAAATGAATGTTCATTTTTATTATATTTTGAAATCAGCCATTCAGAATCTTGGGATGAGGAGCGAGAAAGTGACCCAAATGGGTTTTTAAAAATTATCAGAGTTATTTGGTTTCAGAAATTTTATTTTCTTATTAAAATCTGCTATCGGCATTGAGAGTTTGTAAATCAGGGGAGCAAAAGCTAGAGAGATAACAGGATGATGGGTTTGATTGAATTTTAATGATATTTGATTGTAAAATATTCATTGATTATGTGGATAAGGAGAGAAAAAGCTAGCGAGAGAAAGTGACCAGGATGGCTTTTCTAATATTGCACGGTTCAATGATTTTTAAAGTCATTGTTGATTTTCATTGTATTTTGCAATCAACCATTATGAATCTTTGGATAAGGAGATAGAAATCTAGAGAGTGAAAGTAAGGCTAATTGATTTTTAAGTTATTAGTGTTATTTGCTTTCATAAGGGTTATTATTTTCAATCAGAATATGAAATTATGCTTTGAGAATCTTTATATGAGAAGAGTGAAATAAAGAGAGAGAAAGTGAGGCCAATTTGTGCATTATTAATTCTTTAGTGATATTTTGTTTCTAAATATTTGCTGATTTTTATTAGAATTATAAATGAGCCACTAAGATTCTTTGGATGAAAGAGAGAAAGACACAAAGAGAAAATGACTCAAATGGGTTTTTACAAATCTCTAAATTATTTTGTTTCAGAAAAGATCCGTTTGACAAATCAATGGGTTTTTAATTATATTTTTAAATTGGCCACCAAGAATCTTTGGGTGAGGAGAGAGAAAGGTAGAAAGCGAAAGTGAGCCACATGGGTGTTTCTGCATTAGCAGTATTATTTGGTATCAAAACCTTTGTTATGTTTTATTAGAACCTTAAATTAGGCCTTGAGAGTCTTTATAGGACAAGAGTAAAACCCAGAAAGGATATGCGAGGCTAAAGGGTTTGATTGAATTTTTAGTGATATTTGGTTGCAAAATGTTTGTTGATTTGTTATATATATTTAAATTAGGAACTAAGTATTTTTGGATGATGGGAGAGAAAGCTCAACAAAGAAATTTACTCATACGTGTTGTTTTAAGTTTTGAGTGCTATTTGGTTTTAGAAAGCTTGTTGTTTTCCATGAGAATCTTAAATTAGCCCAAAATAGTCTTTATATGAGAAGAGTGAAACCTAGAGAGAGAGAAAGCGAGGCTGCTGGGTTTTATTAAACTTTAGTGATATTTGGCTTCCAAATATCTGCTGATTTTATCAGAATTTTAAATCATCCACTAAGAATCTTTCGATGAGGAGAAAGAAAGCTGGAAAGAAACAGTGATCTGAATGCCTTTTTTAATACTTTAGAGTTATTTGGTGTTATACTAGGAGTATTCGGATGATGAGAGGGAAACCTTAACAGAGAATGTGATGCAAATTGGTTTTTTAAAAAAATTTTATGACATATTTGGTTTCCAAAACGATTGTTGATTTATTCTAAAATATTAAATTAACCTTGAGATATTTTACGTCAGGAGAGTGAAAGATAGAGAATGAAAGTGAGGACAATGGTTTGATGAAATATAAGGGATATTTGGGTTCAGAAATGTTTTTTGGTTTTTTGTAGTATTTTAAATCAGAAACTAAGAATCTTCAAATGAAGAGAGAGAAATCTAAAATGAAAACGGATAGGAATTGGTTTTTTTCAATTTTATGCTAATTTGGTTTAGGAACTGATTGTTTACTTTTATTTGAACTTTAAATCAGCCACTAAGAGTCTTCGGATGAGGTGAGAGAAGGGTAGCAAGGAAAAATTACCTGATGGAGCGTACCAGCCAGCTCCCCTAGAGACGTCTTCAGAGATGCCATCACCGTCATCAACGTCCCCGCCGGTTCGTGTTCAGCCCGACCGGCATGCCAAAGTGATATTGAAGACGCCTATGTTCAAATACCCCAGGTGAAAGCACGACCGTCCTCATTCGGTTCGTTGTTTTATCTTGTTCGCGTGTTCATTTTGTCGTATCCTCTCACCATGTGTCACGTCATTCGCGTCATCATTGTGCTCATGATCATCGAGTCGTGCATCACACATCGTTTTTTTTTGTCGTGTTATCATATGTTATTGTGTCTTGTGCTTGCTTATTTAAAAAAAAATTATTTTGTCTTTGCATTTTGATGGGGCCCTATGCATATGGACGCTCTCAATGGACCCTGCCTGGGGGCCCATCTTGACCTCTATATAAGGGGATAAGGGGGCACCCTAGGTCGGTTAAACCATAAGAAGTATTGATTTGTTGTTTGAGTTTTGGTCTCACCCGAGGAAGAAAAAAGGAGAAGGGTAGCAAGGAGAGAAGAAGAGGAAGAAGGCAGAAGAGACAAGGAGAGGGAGGAGAGAGGAGAGAGTGTTGACATTACATGCTCTCGTGGTATCGTCCACCACCGGTCTCCCCTAGCCTATCCCCGCGAGAACGATTCTGTCCACTGGTGGATTTTGCCGTGCACCTACGGCCCCCTTCTTGGACATGAAGTCGATGCCCGCCGTTCTTGATCTCGCGTGTTACGACCGTCTGGGCTTGAATATCACCCTAATTGTACCCTGGGCTGATCGGTCGCCATTCGTGAGGCATCCATCATCACTGTCAAACCGTGAGGTGCGCCGAACCCTAGGGCACCCTTTGCCACCGTCCGGTTGCACCTTGGACTGACTGGTCATGAACAATCCTCTAGGCACGAACGCTGGCCAAATCCGGCTGCCCTCTGTTGATCGCCTGTAATTGTCGGAAGTTAGCGTGCACAGCTGTCACACGCAGCCCTTGTTTTTCTCTTGATGCTGCATTGCTTGCTAGTCACCACCCCGCACCCACGCGCCGTTGTTGTCGTGCCACCACCTATGGAACTATGCCAGGCTCCTCCCCAGCATGAGTCTAGCCCACTAGGCGCACTGGCTAGTTGATAAGCCAAAAATAGGGGTAAATTTTATGAAATTTTAAACCCTTGTCGTTGTCAATTTTAGCTTATACAATAAAATTTATAAAGCCTCACTTAAGATGCCCAATGACGAGTAGAGGTATCGTCCAATGGAGGCTAGCAAGGAGTTCAATTCGATATTTTTATTTATAAGTAGGATTAACTTGATATTCAATGAAAATCAAATTAACCTAATTAGTCCAGGAATTTAGAGAGGGAGGTAGAAGAGATGAGAAGAGTAGAAGAAATTTGGAAACTCTAAGTTGAATTAATTGATCCAAACGAAAGGATCAAGGAATTCAATTTAGAGGGATTAAGAAGAAAGTTTTGATTTGGTTGGTTGGTTTTTGAAGATTTGATAACTCAGAACTAACTACACTATTAGATAATAAATAAAAAAAGAAATTTTAGTACCCTAGAATTTAAAGTTTTTTTAGAGTTTTTTTTGGGAATGCACTTGAATACCTAGTTAAATCTCTCCATTTCTCCTCTCAATCCTAATCAGGGCATGTACATGCCGCTCAAGCAAAGCAATTTAGAGGTTCAGACTAGAATCAAGAAGAGCAATCAAGAAATTGAACCAATTTCATTCAAAATGCACCAAAATTCAAATACAATGAAGGTAAATGTACGAAACAGGTTGATCCAAGCTGGGGCTCCTCTCTGTCTTGTAGTTGTGATAGAGAACCATCAAGCATGACCCCCTCCTCTCAAAATTCAGCATTTATACCTAGGTAAAATGGCAGAAATTACCATCTTACCCCTAATGAGTAATTAATTTTTATCTATCAATTCAGGCTTGATCTCAATAATCCAACCATACAGATAGAAAGAGGGGATCAAGATGAGAAAATCCATAAAAAAGTCATCTCAATCGGACTTCTGGATCGAAAGTTATGAATAAATGAATTTAAACCAATATTAGCCATTGGATTAAATCATTTATTTAATTTTTTTCTTCTTCTAACCGCTTGTTGAGGTATCGTCTTTTCATTGGCTGCAACATTTTAACTTCTTCAGGTGGGTGCCTTCTCGTTGCGCCATGTACCCCCTAGCGAAAAATAAAAATAGAAAGAAAAAGGTAAAACAAATGAGGAGTTTAAATTTAACATGCACGTGGCGCATACGTTTCTCGCAACGCGGGCGAATCCGCAAGCGCCACGTCACCGCCCGTGCGTGCGCATTGCACGCACCGCGCGGGTGGTGAACTTACCTCCCGCCGCTGACCCCTCCTCAAGCGCCGTCGGATTCTCATCTGACGGCCACGATGAGGCCACGTCGACGCGCGAACAATTCTTTTGGACTTTTTTGTTGCAAAACCCATTTTAAAACGTGCAATTGCAGATGGACGCCGCCCAAAAATATTTGTGTATATGCCCTTTGCGCATTCTCTCTTCTCGTGTTTTTTTCCTAGAATATTAAAACAAATATTAAATCATTTGCAATAAAACCCTATAAAATTTTAAATAACATCTTTACGCTTGCAACCACAACCGAGAGCTGTTTTGAGGGTATAATTGCAACAAACATTTACAAAAAAACCCTTCAAAGGTCGAAAATTATCTTCATACTGAATTTTTTCCTTATAAACATATATTTTTATTTTTAAAAAATGCATTTCTTCTTCAAATAGATCTAAGAAAAATCCCAGAAAATCCTAAAAAATTCTATAAAATTCTATAAAATTCACTGATTCATCCTTGTACTGATAAATCTCAAAATTAAATATTAAACTTTTCATTTTGATTCAAAAATAATTATTTCATAGAAGCAACAGAAAATTAGGGAAAAAACAGAAATCACTTGAAACCAGTATTTTCCTGTAAATAGATGATAACAACCCCATTTTAAGCTCTTTAAATGCATAAAATTGTGCTAATAGCATGAAATACAGACTGAATTTAGGGTGTTATCACTAGTGCATCAATGAAGGTCTCAATGTGGAGTGTCTCACGATGAGGTACATCGTTCCCTTGCTTGCCTATTATATTATCCTCTACAGTATACTTTTGAATGCACTTTACCTCGCTCGGGTTAGTTTAGGTAAGAGATTATCTGTTGAAAACTACAAGTTGATTGATTTCCCAGGTACGCGTTGAGCATGTATGTTATGTGCGAGCGCCAAAGGCTTTATTCTGCTTCATGCCATATTTGCCGTCATCTCTCCTATGAGGTCAAAAGGTCACTGTCACCGTCACCAGTCGCCCACCCACGAGCTCAGATCTCTGCGAGTCCCCACGAGTCGGGCTTATATGTACATCTCACCAAGGATACTATATCACGTAGTTACATCATCTTATAGTTCCGACAATCTCTAGGTATTTGAGCATCATTTCAGTACCAGTCACACGACGTCCCCGACGATGTTTGGCATCCATTTGATATCAGAGCAGGCTGTGGTTGCTCATAGTGCATCTCCGTACTTGCATCATGTCATCTGCATTATCCTATCAAAAACCCATGTAGGTACCCTCCGAGGAACTAGCCATGGCTGTTAAGATTCGATCGCGTAGAGGGAAGCATTAGGGATGTTCAACCTCCCCGCGACGAGCTGATTCGTTGCCATTTGAGAAAGGCAGCCCTCTGCACCTCATAGAAAACCATCCTCTGATGTCGAAGAGTGGCAGATCACCACCACATTCGAAGCCCGAACGGACCGTACCCGCCGATAGGGATGCCGATGAAGCGTGTGGTTCACACGGACACACCTACACCGTCGTGGATGCGCACGATCACACCACAGCACCTTGTAATCTCTCGATGCCTCGTCTCCTAGTGACACCGAGGAGAGAGTGGTGACGAGTCGTCGCCCACACGAGAAGGATCTAGTGGATGAGCCTGCACCTCGGGTTTCAGCCACACGTGGTCAAGGAGCAGGATGTGTCCAAGGGAGATCGCAGCAGCAACACCGCCCCAAAACAGTCATCTAAAGAGCAAGGAATTTATCTTCACACCCTGACCACCATCTCCGAGCACGTCAAGCAGCTCCTAGCCTGGCCTGCGATACCACTAGTAACCGTCGCCACGCCTGCGCCCGTGTCACCTGACCGGCTCCGCGATCCGCCTCGGGTCGTGCGGCCCCTAGAGCACCCATGGAGCCCATATGACTATGATGACTACATGGGAGATGACAGGTGGCAGGACAAGGAGCATCGAGATAGAGGCCTTGACCGATACCCTCCCCCCACCGTCCAACAGGGCGTCCGTGTGCGGGATAGATAGGACCCACGAGACAACTATTATTGTGGGTTCGAGGCTGACCTATGGGCCCATCGAGATGACTTTGTCTGGCCTTATGATTGCCGGTACGACGAACCAGACCAGGTCCTCGCTACCCACCACGCATGATACTCAACATTCGTGCTCAGTACCATGGTCAAGCCTAATCATGGGATGACGATTACCGCTTCCTGACCCCACCTCAACAACACGCCAGTCTGCGTTTCCCAAGCTGCCCCATCCCTGAGCGGTGCTCAGACGACTACGAACGCTGGCAAGAGGAGCATCGCGCTAGGATCCAGAAGAGCATACGAGCTGACGTTGTTGTCTTCGAATGGTCGAGGAAGCCAAAGGAGTTCATCGACTTGGAATCGAACATGAACTCCTATTTCCGATGGTATCGCATGGATGATGATTTTTACATCAAATATGTAGAGATGACAGTTGGCAGACAGGCCAAGATCTTCTAGGAGAATGAGCGTTTTGCCGTAGAGTGAGGAGGATGGCCCATCACATCATGGACCGAGATAGCATAAAAATTGAGGAGCTAGTAGATGCCATGGCAGTGTCAGATGACATTATTCCTCACGTGGATTGTCCTTCAATAGGGTCAATAGTCCCTAACAGAAAACATTGAGGCCTTAAAGGAGTGCTAGATGTGATGCCGGTTTGTGGAGAACTAGTGAATCATTTTTGGCCTATTTACCCACGGGCTTTGGGTGGCCCTACGCAGCGAGGTGCTTCAGTGCAACATTGTCGAGGTCGACGAAGCCAATCACATAGTGGAACACATGGAGCATCCAAGTGAGGAGGTCGCCGCCCACACAACCCCTGCCGCTCCTCGAGCCACACCCTCTTGGCCTACCCCAATCACCATCGCTCAAGCTTCGTCGAATGCCGGAGGGCAAGGGAATGCCGCGACCACCTCAGTGGGATCTAATCCACCCACTAGGGCCTACACGACTGACACCCCCCCGGCCTGTAGCGCCACCATGAACCAACCACACATCATGTGCTTTAAGTGCCAAGGGAAAGGGTACCGAGCCTGCCAATGCCTATCATCAGCACTTTTAATCAATGCATGAGAAGTCGATTTGGACCAGTTGGGCAAGATGGAGACCCATACGATGATGAATACCATGTGGATGACGAGTTTGCACATGAGTACGAGGAATCCGCCAGACGAGTTGGGCACATACAGATCACAGAGCCTCAAGTGACTTCACCACCCGCTCAACAACCCATTGGCCGATTGTTGGCCAACATAGCCATTGATTGCATCGGCACTAGTGGAATGCAGCCACCACCTAGAGGTGCCCAACTGATTTGGCCTGCATGTGTAGTGCAGAAGACCGACCCGATGGCCGATGCGACCCTTCGCACCTCAATCTTCTACTCCTATGTAAAGATCAATGCCAAGGTGTGCAAGCTGATCGTGGATAGCGCAAGTTGTGTCAATGCCATCTCTGATACGATGGTCGCCCGATTAGGATTGGTGGCCATAGCCCACCTGAATTTCTACGACGTGTCATGGATCGACACGTTGTCCTTACCGATGAAGCATGAATGCTGTGTCCTGTTGAAGGTGAGCTCCTATGATGAGAGCATCCTATGTGACGTACTTCCAATGAAAGTAGGAAGCATCATCCTATGTCGTCCCTGGCTATTTGACCACTACATCACTCTAGCCAGAAGGACGAACACATTGATGGCACAGTGCAGCCCGAGCCCCCAAAAACATCTTCGGAGACGTCACCATCGTTATAGACATCGCCGCCAGTTTGCGTTCAGCCCGCTCGGCAAGCCAAGGCAATGGTACGTACTTACGGATTCAAGTATCTGGGGTAACGGGCTCGTTATCTTTTCTTTTCCTTCGGTTTTTTTTTGGACTTCATCCGTGTTTCTTTCCTTTCCGTTGTTTTTATCTCTCATTCTCCATCTCTCTATCTCGTCTTACTCGATGTAGTGAGGGGAATCCAACCTATAAGGAATTCCCCTCCACCACCACTCAAGGGAAAGACAATTCCCTCTTCTCCCCTTTTCTTTCTCTTCCTTACATTTCTTTCTCTTTTCTTTTCCTTTTCCCTTCCTTTTCTTTTCTTTTGGTTTGGGCTTGTTGTGTTAAGGCCCATCCAAACTCCCTATAAAAGGGATAGGATGGGCACCCTAAGACATGACCCTTTGACTATCTCTTTTTTTTAACGAAAGTTTATTCTCAAAGGGAGAAGAGTCGCCGCTCACAATCGAGAAGGAGAATGGAGAAGAAGGGAGAAGGAAGGAGAAGGAAGGGAAAGGAGAGAAGGAGACAAGGGAAGGGAAGGAGAGGGAAGTAAGGGAGAAGAAGATGCCACCGCGGGGTTCCCCCACCGCTGCTGATCTTCTCCTCCCCTTTACCTTGCCGCCGTCGCCCATGTGTGCGGCCGCTGCAACCCACTTGTCATCTGTTGCCGCAATACTCCACCACACCCTAGCGCCCTTTGCCGGCACACCGCGTCCGCAGAGCCTGCACTCTCTGTTCCTACCGCGAGCGTCTGTCCCCGACCGTGTGCCTGGGAGTCGTTGTGCTGCACCATCACCGTGCCACACTGCCGCCTTCGCACCAATCGGACGTGTTCCGCCCCACCTTACGCCGAGCGGCACTTGCACCGGACCGCCGCTCACCCGCACGCATTACCTAAAGGGAATAACCATGCAGAGCCCCCGCGACACAAGTGTATCCGCCTCCTGTTGCCGCCACTCCTAGCCCGTTCAGGCCCGACGCTGCCGTACAACGTTTGCACTACGTCATTGCGCCACATAGGCTCTCCTCATCCTCACTTCACGCCCGTAAGCTGCCGATGTTGATCGGACGCACCAACCGCTGCCAGCAGCCGACACCACCACTGTCGTCTCGCCTGGCAACCTCCAGGCCGTGCGTGGCACCCGGCGCTCCCATGCCAGTCCCACCCCGGGGCTGTCCGCGTGCCGTGCTTGGCCCCGACTGTCGGTGCCTAGAAGCTATCGCCGCCATGTTCGTCAGCCTGGTCACCGTCCGTAGTCAACCCCAACGACGTCATCTTCGCCTCGCGCTCGACCGCGACACCCGTCGCTCACCCTGCTCCCGCCCAATCGCGCTCCACCCACCCGACACTCGCATCGCCGCACTAGAACGAATGCATGAAGCCAGGACGGCACACAACGGACCCCAACGAGGTACGTCCACTCTGCCGCGTCTCATATTTCTTTCAATGCCTAGTCGTATTGCCTCCATCGCGCTCAGGTTACACACAGGTGAGCGGGACAGGATGAGTGAAAACACACAAAATCTCGAGTGTCTTACCTGTTTGGTACGAGTCGGGCTTGCCCGTCTCGTACGAGCAACATCCGGCGGGGAATACCCCGTTTGGCGTCGTAGCGTCCGCGACCCTCTCGGATGAGGTTCACGAGGTATAGCCACCCACCACCGGGCAACTCCGTCAATTTTCCAGCTGTCCGAAGACCCGCGAGTCGGCACTTGCACGTACCACATTTTACTGTTTTTGAATTCTCATTGATATTCGCTCATTTGCATCCAGCGTCAGACGACACCCCGCTATAGTTTGACTTCCACTACCTATCATCGGCATCAATTCTTCGCATTCGGTGTTGATCGGACGACGACCCGACGATGTCTTGCATCACACATGTTTGTTCATGTATCGGGGATGGAGGGTTACATGCTACCCATATACCATGAAGCCGGCGAACAAGTTGGTATAGACTAACCCTCTAGGGATAGTGGTCATCCATGGCCCCTTGTTCACCTAGGATTTGCGATACAAGATAGATGACACGAGAATGGGCCTCCCTGTCATGCTCAATGCTCCTATAGACACACTCGTAGCCCCCCAACACCTCAAGGTCGAAGCCCTCGTATCGGAGTTCAGTGACTTCTTCTCGGATGAGTGACTCGGCGAACTACCTCCGATGCATAACATCCAGCATGCTATAGACCTCGTGCCTGGCGTGATGCTGCCAAACCTGCCTCATTACCGTATGGAGCCGCAGAAGTACAAGGAGCTGCTCCGACAGGTCTAAGAGCTAGTGGCAAAAGGCCTCATCCAGGAGAGCCTCAGCCTATGTGTGGTCCCCGCACTCTTGGCCCCAAAGAAGGAAGGTACGTGATGTATGTGCTGCAATAGCCAGGCCATCGACAAGATGACGGTCAAGTACCATTTTCCCATCCCCCACATACAAGATCTCTTCCACATGATGGCAGGATCCACAATCTTCTCGAAGATAGATCTTTGAAGTGGGTACCATCAGGTTTGGATTTGTCTCGCGGATGAATGGAAGACCGTCTTTAAGATAAATAATGGGTTGTACGTATGGAGAGTTATGCCCTTCGGCCTCTCGAACACGTCGAGTACATTCTAGTGGCTCATGAATGAGGTACTCCACAGGTGATGAAGATAAAGATCCTCGGGTTTGAGCAGATTCGGAATGGATACATTAGTTGCCCCAATTTTAGGCCCATCGCCATGGAGATCCAGCGAGGACCGTCCCGCAAGCTTCAGGACTACGTCGTCACTGACCGTATCCTATTCTTCTGAAATAGGTTGTGCATGCCACGCACGTCACTCCATGATTTCCGTATGTGGGAATGTCATACTAGATGTCTTAGCGGCCATTTTGGCCACGACAAGACCATTGACGTCGTGGAATATCAATTCTACTGACCCATTTTGAAGTGCAACGTTGGTAACATCGTCACCCAGTGCCATGTATGTGCCATGGCCAAATAGGTCAAGAATAGTGCGAGGCTATACACTCCGCTACTAGAGCCCAAGCATCAATGGGATGATGTCAGCATGGATTTTGTCCTAGGGTTACCACGGACCGCCCAACGACATGAATCCATCATTGTCATCGTTTATAGGGTTTCGAAGATGGCACACTTCATGCCTTGCGCAAAGACATCCAATGCCATGTAGATCGCACAACTATTCTGCCAGGAGATGGTGCGCTGGTAAGCCAAAACTAGGGGTCAATTTTACCAAATTCAATCCCTTGTCATTGTAAATTTCAGCTTGTACAATAAAATTTATAAAAACCCTATAACTGTTTAAATAATAGCTTTACGCCTGCACACACGACCGAGAGCTGTTTATGAGGGCATAATTGCAACTGAAGTTTACGACAAGCCCCTCCGACTTTCAAAATTGCTCTAAAACTCATATTTTTCATATAAGTATATCCATTTCCTATTAAAAACCCATTTCTTCCTCAAATAAATCCCAGAAAAATCCAATAAAATCCTTAAAAAATCCTACAAAATTCTAGAAAATTTAGTAATTCATCCCCACAGTGATTAACCTTAAAATTAAATTTAAACCTCCCATTTTAATTTAAAAATAATTATTTCCAGGTCAAATAAATGCCTGAAAATTCATAAAATTAACATAAAATTAGGGAAAAATCATAAATCACTTGAAAACAGTATTTTCATGTAAATATATGATAAGAAACCCTTCTAATCTCGTGAAATGCATAAAATTGTGCTAAATTACTTGAAATAAAGACCAAAATTAGGGTGTTATGATATACCCCCCTACTTAGACATTGCTAGTCCCTTAGCAATATCTAGGTATTTTTCCAAATTATCATTTATTTTTTATCCCGTAGGTCAAGGAAACAAGTGTTGGAGGTGGTAAACATATCAATCACAAGCTGAGATGACACACTAAATGACAAATTGAGCGCTGACCTTTTCAGGAATGTGGGGTTCCTCTCTCATTGGTTTGGATGACTACGTAGATGAAAAGGGAGTGCACTTGTCGCTAGGTATGACACTAGACTCTTAAGGTAATCTCACTTCACTCATTTGATACTGGTCTCACATCTCTCGCAAGCAAGATCACTCTCTCCCGAGGTGGCGGCCACCAAGTACTTGTCTCCCATTAGCGTTTCTCCTACCCAAGAATAGAATAAGCCAATTTCCTCCTGTTGAGCACATAATATGGAAGGTAGCAAGAAGAATAAATGGCAGAATTTTCAGGATTGTGATATGAGAGATGGAAATAACATGAAGGGAATGGAGTAGGTGTTAACAATAGGGTGAATGTATCGTCAAAGGGATGTGGTGCTACCTAAGATAATCTACTCCCAAGATTTTTGAAGAAGTGGGGTAGATAGAAAAGATATGACCAATATAATGATAGATACAATGTAACCATGAAGGATAAACTAATATAAAAAATTCATTCACGTCAAAACCCCTTTTTCACTTTCTTCTTTTTTGTGTTTTTTCTTTTGTTTTTTCAATATATATTTTTCTCTTCTCTTTTCTTCTTCTTCTTCTTCATTTTTCAATAGAAGAGGGGCATGAAAAAAATAAACCACCTTCCATTTTATAAATGGTTTCTAAACATCTTATCACAACTGCATGACCGACATTAAAGTCATATTGGTCTAAGGAGAATGGACAGAAGAATACGATTAAGATAATGCAGACGAATCATAGACAGAAAAAAAGGAGAAGAGGTGATATCCCAGTGATATCGTAGAAAGGAAGATAGATGTACTTGGGAGATAGGTGTATCCTTGGTAGTGGAATCAAGGTGATGATCGGTAAAATGTGAAATGTGTGGGAAAATGAATTTATGGAATAAAAATTATGATGGATGAGATGTGAAGTGTGTGCAACAATGCGGTAGGTGGAGACGATGTATTCTGTGCATAGGACTTGGAGATTGACTCACCCCTATCTTGAAATAAGAGTAGGCTAATGGTGAGACAAAATACATAAGTGGGATTGGTTACTTCGAGCTAATGGAATGGAGGACCTCAATTCCCTCATCCCTCAGCCTTTAGAGCATAGAGCTTCTACCTTTTGACTTTCCATCATCTAATCACCAACTAGATACTCACCCCAATTTGAAAGTGAACCCACATTGCTTAAAATCACACGTGTTCCACCTCAAACATGCTCTTGAACCGCCCTAGGAGCTTAACTTCTCTACACATTATCCCAAAACCAACAGAAGAAAAGTTTCATTACTATGTATACATGTTAATTATCATTATGAGCAGGTTCAATTATGTAATCTTTTCTAAAATTAAATGCATAAATAACAGTTTGCCATATAAAATGAACTAGACTCCCCCCCCCCATTTGAACATGCGTGGTCCTCAATGCATAACTAAGAAAATAACCAAAAGTAACATTAAGAGAGAGAATGGCAACCAGTGGGGATGGACATGTGGCTCGCCGTTGAGATGATAGATATAAAATCCTGAATAAGCTATGCTGCATTGTACATCGTGATTTCTCCAACTTGGTCAACATCCTGATCAAAAAAATAAAAACACCACAACAAGACTAGTAGAGGTTCCACACAAAAATAAATAGTTCAAGTCATTCAAGAGAAAAATTTAAGAGAGAAAACAAGTTGAGGAATTGGGTCCTAAAAGATCAGGTTGTGGACAAATCTTCAAAACTGCTCCCCCATGTGGTAAGGTTGCATCCCTTGATTCCTCCTTCATGTGGGCTCCACCTACTTGGTGTGACACCTAAAGAAATACAAAAAAAAACGTGAAGGAGAACTGGAAAAGGATCCCAGTTCCCATTAGGAAAAGCAAAATAAATGAAACTAAAGATTCTCTCAATCATAAAGCTAAACTCAAAGGACTTTGTATGAGAAACTCGATGCCCATGTGTATATACCTATATTTAATAGTGAGTTTCCTTCTAACTTTGGCCCACAATAGTAAAACGTTAAAGGGATCGGACGTAAAGAAAAGCATGCTAGAAAATTGCCATTTACATTCAAAGAAATGATCATGCCAATCTGTAAAAAGAATTTTCCATAAGAAAGGTTCAACCTTAACTTCATTACAAATTTCTGTCATCCTTCTCTTAGGTTGAAATTTGAATAATTCACTAGTTTTACTGAAAAATTCTTTGTTCATCTCTATTCTCATCAACATCATCCTCATTGAATCCTTCACATGATTTCTGTCGTCAAGAAATAACATGTAAACATCAGAGATTATATCATCCACTTCTTCCATTGAGATCCTTGGCTCCCCAAAATTATCCCTACACAATTTTCCAAAAGAATCATATCTTGAAAATTCTTTTATCTCTTCTCCATTCCTATTATATATGGGTTTACATACAATTCTAGTACGCAGTGCTTCTAGAAATGGAATAGGAGGTTGATACTCTTCAAGATGAGGATGGGTGTTTCAAACTGACCTTCCTCATCTCTTTCCACCGTTTCTCCCATATCATCCTGAAAATTTAACTTAGAAGCATCTGATTGTGATTCCTCATACCCATGTATTTCATCTTCAAAAAAATGTAAATTCAAGATTTCAGCAATCTTCGTCTTAATAGTTTTCATTTTTCTGAGAAAATAATCCTCCTCGAGGGGACCACTTTCGGCAAATAAATCCTTCAAAAAATTACAAACATCTTTCTCCATTTGTAAGATCCTTATGAAGTATTCTCCCCTTTCATGAAAATCATTTTTTTTTAGTAGGAAACCCTCTAATCATATCAAGAAGTAGAATCATTTTGGAAAGACATTTATGTTTGAAAACAACCTCATATTGAAGAAAATAATTCATCATAAACTGCTCACTCTCTTCAAAATCATCAAGCTGAGAAATTTTCTTTTGAATATTTCAAATTCATTAACAAACACATGCTTCTCTTTGGAAAATGAAGATGGAGTAGATTGGAATGAACTTGTAGAAGAAAGTCCTAATGATGGTGATTGCGCCCACTTATAGTGCTGATATTCCAAAGGGGGCATGACATGAGTGTGGAAGCCATGATCATGGATATTATGAAGGGAAAATTTAGGGATTGTTGCCTCAATAGATTTAGGATAATATGAATGTTCATGAAAATTGTGGAATGCCTCGTATGAATGGTCATATTCAGACATATGAGGATTGATGTCATATTTTAAATGTTCACCATAATTCAACGAGTCCCTATAATCATTAAAATATTCAGATTGTGCACCTTCATAGTATAAATTATCGTGGTGATAATTTTCATACAACTCATGGTAACGAGAATTATGCCCATAACAGTAAGACATGGTTGCTTCATATGCTTAGAAATAGTTTCCTATTAGAAATACGTGTTGCAAGAATATTTTAGCTCAATACGTAGCACTTTCTAAGAACTTCAATCCAAAATTGGACGTAAAATGTAGTGCGAGAAGATATTAAATTAAAATTAAGCACTTTGTAGAAAATAAAATCAACAAGATTTTTAACACAATTTTAAAGCACACAATTGATAAAAATGAAAATCAATTAAATTTCCTTGGCGTTGCTTCCCCGGCAACGGCCCCAATTGATAAGCCAAAAATAGGGGTCAATTTTACCAAATTCAATCCCTTGTCGTTGTAAATTTCAGCTTATACAATAATAATAGTGAATGAAAAAAAAAGGGAAAGACCAGGAACTAACCGGATTTGGCACGCCTTAGAAAACACCCAGTAGCGACTATTGTTCATGAGAATTCCCCAAACCCAAGGTCGTTGAAGGGGTGATGATGTGCGTCCGAGGAGAAACATCAATGGTGCCTAGGCACGCAGGATTGAGACCGCCGGGCAGCACCAGCGTCTAGCAAGCTTGCTCAGTAGGAATTCTCATGTCACCGACGAATACGTATGAAGAGGCGCAGGTTCACCAGTTCAGCAATCCAAGGGAACGGGCTGGCAGGGATGCAATGCGTCGCGCACGTAGTAATGGGGGGGGGGCGGCGGGGGTGGCGTGCGGAGGAACCGTGAGCCATGGCCGAGCAGCATCAGGCGTGGCGGGGGCGGCCGTTCTCACGCGGAGCGCCGTGGAGAGAACATGCTCAGCCGCACGAGCTCACCTAATGGAGATTCCGATCGCGCGGTGCCGCGAGCGACGAAATTAACGTAACGCCCGCGATGCGCGTTGGCCAGGGCGAGCTCGGTGAACCACCCGGTCGGTCGTGGGTGGGCGAGGAATCCAACAGCCAAGGCAATGCGCACTACCGGCTCCGCGCCGACGCGGCTGGACCAGGCGATCCATCGTCAACGAGGTTGAAAAAGAGACGCCGCCGGGTGACGGCCGGCGAGGCTCCTGCGAGGGGGCAGTCTGTGGACCAACCAGCTGGTGGCGGCGGATGTCTCCGGCGACGTTCCTCCTCCAGATCTGATCTGGAGATGGGAAGGGGTGGCGCTGAAAGTAACGGTTACTCTAGAAGGGAAGTTGCACTAGGTCTCTCTCTAAGAAAAGAAATTGACGGGAAAAACAAACAAGACGGAGGATTTTCTTTCAAACTCTCTACCTCCCCCTTGGGCATACCTTCCCCTTATATAGGGAGGAAGGGTGCCAAGAGGCCGTCCTTAGAGGAGGAAACCGTCGCGAGACGTGGTCCTCCTCTTTACAAGTATTTTCAAAAACAGAAATGGGAATATGGACGAGGCCCAAAACACGGCGCAATCCAGTTGTCCTGAAAATTATAAGTAAGGAAAATAACAAAGAAAACTTACAAAAGATCACGACGAGTACTTGAATCCTGGGTCACGTACGTCAGCACGAGCAGCTCAAAGTGGTTGGGCTCGTCTAGTGTCAGTGTCGGCGTGATGGTCCCCCATCATCCTCCCGGGGTGGGAAGAGCTCGACTCCGGCGAGCAAATCTCCACGATGTCTTCGATGGGCTGGATCAAGTCTGGTCGTTGCCGTCGTAGGTCTTCTTCGGTGATCCATGTATCGTTCGATGTCGGTCGTCCCTGCCAGTGTACAAGGAATGTACGTTCCACTCGATCTCCGGCAGCGTTAATTACTTCTTGCAGTACCGTTTCTATCTTTTCTTGCCACATAAGGGTAGGTAGTGGAAGTGGAATGTGTATACTCTCACTCTCATTACTATCAAGATTCAAGTGGCTGTGAGGCTCTTCAATGAGTGGCATGGGATGATATCGGACTAAATCACTGACGTTGAAGGTTGAACTAATTCCCCAACTTGGAGGAATACTCACGACGTATGCATTGTCGTTGATTCTTTGGGCTATCCGGAAAGGCCCGGCACTATGAGCATGTAGCTTCGTAGCGACCCCGGGAGAATGTCTCTCAGGCCTCAATCTAACCATCACTAGTTAACCTTCTGAGAAAATACTGGATCTTTGTCCTTTGTCAGCGGCAGCCTTATATTACTCATTTAGAGATGATATGCGTGAATGGATATGCTCATGCATGTTCCTAATTTCATTTGCAAAATTGTATGCTTCATCGGAAAATTATTACGTGCGTCTAATGGAATGAGATCTATGGGTTTCCTCGGAAGTTGACATAAACTATTTCAAACGGAGCTTTTCCAGTCGTGCGGTTCACTGAGTGGTTAAAAGCAAATTCTGCGCGGGGCAAAATTTGATCCCATGTTCTGAGATTCTCGCCAACTAATGATCTAAGTAGGTTGCCAAGGCTACGGTTGACAACCTCTGTTTGACCATCCGTCTGGGGATGGTACGCTGTTGAGAATTTCAATTGGGTTCCCATGAGAACCCAAAGTGTCTTCCAAAAGTAACTAGTAAATTTAACGTCTTGATCGGCGACGATGGGCTTGGGCACCTTGTGTAATTTGACAACATTGTCAAAGAAAAGTTGGGCTACTCGGGATGCGTCAGAAGTCTTTGAACATGGCACAAAATGTGCCATCTTTGAAAATCGATCGACTACAACCATAACGAAGTCATGGTTCCTAGGTGTCGTAGGTAACCCTAAGACAAAATCGATACTAATGTCTTCCCACGGCTTATGGGGAACAGGTAGTGGAGTATAAAGCCTGGTGTTTTGCTTGGTTAATTTGGCCTTAGCGCATGTTAGGCATCGAGATATGATCCTCCCGACATCTCATTTCAGAGATGGCCAAAAGAACTGTTGCTCCATCGCTTGAATGGTCTTGTTAACTCCAAAATGCCCGCGCAGTCCGCTGGCATGTGTTTCCCATATCAAGAAGTCACGTAGGGAGGTCCGGGGAATACATAGTCGTTTGCCGTGGAATAAGTATCCGTCCTCGATATAGTATCCCACTATTTAGGAATTACACTCTCGCGGACCTGCGCAAGGGTTTTCCTGAATTGGGACAATGAACGTAGTCGTCCCGTAATTGCTCAAATCCGAGGACTTGAGTCCTCATCATGTTCAAGATCAAGGGTCGTCTACTTAGGGCATCGGCCACTATGTTATCCTTGCCCTTCTTGTGACGAATAACAAATGTAAAATCTTGTAAATACGCTATCCAACACGCATGGCAATCGCTGACTTTGCGCTGGTCATGTAGGTGTCGTAACGCGCTATGATCTGAAAACAGGACGAACTCCTTTGGGAGGAGGTAGTGACGCCAATGGCGTAAGGATTGCACCAAAGAGTACAATTCCCTATCGTAATTGTCGTATCTCTTGCGCGTGTCGTTTAACTTCTCTCTAAAATACTCTATGGGATGTCCTTCCTGACTGAGGACTCCCCCTATTCCTACACCAGAGGCATCACAGGATACCTCGAAGACTTTGGAAAAGTCGGGTAGTCTAAGGACCGGTGCTTCCGTCATGAGCTTCTTGACAAGCTCAAAGGCACGGTCAGCCGATGGTGTCCATTCGAACTGATCCCTTTTAAGGAGGTCGGTGATGGATGCAGTCACGCCACTGAATCCTGGTATGAACCTCTGATAAAAGGTGGCCAGTCCGATGAAGCTTCGTACATCATGCACGTTCTTCAACTTTGGCCAAGTGGTTATCGCCTCGACTTTAGCTGGATTGGCAGCTACTCCCTTTGATGACAATATAAATCCTAAAAAGGATACCTCGGAGGCGAAGAAGCTACACTTCTTCGGATGCGCATATAGCTTTTCTCGGCGTAGGGCGGCGCATACTTGTCGCAAGTGTTGGAGATGATCACTCGTGTAGCTGTAAACTAATATATCATCGAAATACACTACAACAAATTTTCCTATAAATGGACGGAGTACTTCGTTCATCAACCTCTGAAAAGTACTCGGGGCATTGGATAGCCCGAAAGGCATGACGTTCCATTCATAAAGACCATATTTGATTTTGAACGCTGTCTTCCATTCATCTCCCGGTCAGATCCTGACCTGATGATAGCCACTTCTTAAGTCTATCTTTGAAAAGATAGTGGCGCCGACCATTTCGTCGAACAAATCCTGCACTCTATGGATCGGGAAACGATACTTTACTGTGGTTTTGTTAATAGCTCTAGAATCACAGCACATGCGCCAAGTTTCATCTTTTTTGGACGCGAGTAGGGCTGGCACAGCACACGAGCTAAGGCTCTCCCTGATCAGTCCTTTAGAGAGCAAGTCCTTTACTTGTCCGTATTGTTCTTCATACTTGATCGGATCCATCCTATAATGAGGAAGGTTCGGGAGGGATGCTCCCGGAACTAAGTCTATGGCATGCTGAATATTCCTCAATGGAGGAAGCTCACATGATAGCTCAGTAGGGAAGACGTCCGCGAATTCTTCCACTAGTTGAGATACCTCGGGATCCTTTGGCCTTGTTTCATCCGTTGCCGCAGACGGGGTTATGGCGAGCGCAAAGCAGAGTGGCAAGGTATCTTCTACGGGTTCTAAGTCTCACCTAAAGATATAGCCATTGGTGATAACAGGTCTTGGCTGTGAATGATCCTGTCCGAAAGTGGGAGTCGGTGGCGGAACGTGGGTACGGGTCGGAAGGGTACCAAATGAGGCATTGACCGCCGTAGATGAATGAACATGTGTTCTCTCGTCCAGATAGTTGGACATCATGATCAAACAACCAAGGTCGTCCTAGGATGACACTACCAATTTTCATTGGTAATACATCACTGAGTACCTGTTCATCATATGTGCTCGTCTTTAGCGGGACATGATATTGCATCCTCACCAGTAGGGTGGATGCGTCAATCCATGACACGTTGTACCGCGTCTGGTGCGGTACCAACGTGAGTCCAAATTTCTGAGCTGTGTCTTCGGAGATAGCATTGACACAACTCCCACTATCTACTATCAATTTGTAAGTACGTCCCGCAATTTTGACGTACATATAGAAAATAGATGTTCGCTGCGTAACATCAGCAGGGCTCGGAGTAGGTGGCTTCGGCGAAGCGGTAGGAGTGTGAGGTGTGATCGAGGTAGCGGGTCTAGAGGGACGTGTGCTCATCCTTAGAATTGCAATGGCCACAGGACTCGATCCTACCGGTGTGGCAGTAGCTAAACGTGGAGGGGTACTAGAACTGTCCAATTGGGCACGTTGCTGGGTATGTAGGGTTGCAACGGGCTGAGCAGGAGTCGGGGGAAGCGGGCTTATCTGGATATAACCAAGGGGCTCCTCTACGTCTTCTCCTTCAGGCCATTCTCCCGGATATTCATCTCCCTCCAAATCATCCTCCTGTGGCGTATCTAGTGGGTTCCTGTGGATGTCCATATGCAAGAGTGAGGGACATTTAGTGCGGCGATGTCAAAACCCTTTGCATTTAAAGCATTGCATGGACTCACAGACAGCCATCGGGGCTCTAGCAGTCGACACTACGGAGGGCGTCGGCGTGGTCGGAACGGGTGCCGGAGTAGGTGCCGGTACTGCTGGGCGCGGTGTTGCCAGAGTTCCTCGTGTCCATCCGGATGCCGCTCTAGTCGTCGAACTCGTGGATGAGCTGGTAATACTCGCCCGAGGTGTGACGGTAGTTGGCGTAACTGCGTCATCATGAGAGTATTCATTACTCTCGACTAAACTATAGGCTAAGTCTACAGTGCTAGGGTTTTGCTCTAAGACCCTAACCCCTAAATCTGAACAGAGTCCATGGACGAAAAAGGTGATCTGAATCTGAGGGCTGTCTACAAACTTGCATATCATGCGGTACTCCTCAAACTCCTCGATATACTCGCTGACCCTTCGTCATCCTTGCTTTAGGTCCATCCATTTGAGCAAAAGGCGGGTCATATAGAGCTTAGGGATATATTTTTCCTTAAGCTTTTGGGACATCTCGTCCCAAGTAAGGGGGGGGGTCAACACGGTGCCGAGCAGCTTCCTTTTCATTCTTCCAGAAAATTTTAGCTTGCCCTCCGAGACAAGCTTCCACGTAGGATACGCATAGATCATCATCCATCTCGTACCACTGGAAGTAACTTTCCAGATCTGATTCCCAATCTGCGTAATCCGTAGGGTTCTGTGATCCCTCAAAGATCAGTACTTTTATGCGCATGCTCTTCTGAATCATGGCGCGATGCGCCTCACGTCGTCTCTCTCGTTCATCATCCTGATGACGAGCAGGAGGTGGCCGGGGAATTTCCCTTTGACCTACGTGGCCTAAATAGTCCGGGACAGGCGCAACCGGTGGAGCCGGTTGGGGATAGTAAGCTCCGTCCTGGGCATATCCTTGAGGCGGGTATGCAGCTATCGGTGCTCATGGCACAGTTTGAGCGACTTGCCCCTGATACATGAGGGGTGCATAAGCGGGAGCTAGGGTTGGCTGACTAGGTGCGCCTATAGGATACACCGGTTGGGGCGCGAGTGGATATCCCGTAGGATATTGCTGTGGTACCGTAGGGGGTGCGGGTATAGTACCTTGGGGCTGAGGCGCGGGTACATGCGCCGTGCTATAATAAGGTTGGGGTCCAAGATTGGGCCCATAAGGAGTAGGAGCGGATGGAGGGACGGTAGCATATGCTACTCCGTTCGGTACCATCGGGTAAGTTGGCGCATATGGCGCAGGAGGACAGGTCTGTGTGGGAGCTACCCCATGATGTTGACCCACCTGCTCGTACTGAGGAGGTGCTCTCGCCTCCGCGGGATAATAGTTCCTATCTTGTGGATAGGATCGCTCTTTGTGGTAACGCTGGTTGCAATACCCCTCGGGTGGTGGCGACCTCCGTTGATGATGATTCTCCCAGCTCCGTTGCTTGTAATGACGCGGTTGATAGGGTTGCTGGTCATAGGGATGAGATGCCGCAGGTCATGGGGCAACGTATGTCGGAGACGGAGTGGGGCTACTTGGCATAGGAGCTTTGCACGGGCGTTGAGGGACACCGCTTGACGAGTTAGAGGTCTGGTGACCACTAGGCGGTGCTCTAGGACTGGCCGCAGTGGTGGAAACCCTGTCTTCAGACCTAGTAGGTTGAGTGGGAAGTGCTATCCCACCATTCGGGGTAGGGACCCGAGAAACGTGTTCTCTAGCCGGAGGAGGAGGAAGAGGTATCAGTACCTCCTCGTTCTCTACTAATTCCTCCTGAAAAGTCATATCTAATGGATCATGGGGAGGAAGATCCCCTAGGTTGGGATAAAATTCATGATCCATGCCGTGGTCTTCCACGTCGGTGTTCTGCCGTTGGGCTCGTGTACGAACCATCTTATGGCCAACTTCTTTAGATTCAACTGCGGGAGTTATCTAGAAGATGATATGAGATGAATGTAATGACGTGCTTTGATGCGGATGACTTTCGAAGAATAAAATGCGTAATGAAAAATGAAATTAAAACGATATACTACCGACCGTGTTAAGCGAATGCTAACACGACCGGCTCTAATACCAATATGATGTAATACGTTGTCAGCCGGGATCGACGGCACATATTACGTCGTAGCTATGCACGATAGGTGATCTAGTTAATGCCAATGGATGCAAATTTAAGAACTCTAACGAGTAGTAAGTACGGTCCAACGAAGGTGAACAATTTCAATACATTCTGACATATGACCAGATTAAGGCAGACTCCAGATGACCCTCAAATTCTACATGATCAATTACGACGCGAGAGGCGTGTTACGGCCCAGCGGAGTTATCCTTCGACGTCAACAACCCAATCATCAATCGTAAGGAAATCCTACCTCTCGACAGTAGTGGCTATCCTATCCAAACTTTATCTATGAAATAGGCAGAGGAATGCGATAGGGAAGGACGGCACTGAAGGGAGTAATAATACTGAATGAAAAAAAAGGGAAAGACCAGGAACTAACCGGATTTGGCACGCCTTAGAAAACACCCAGTAGTGACTATTGTTCGTGAGAATTCCCCAAACCCAAGGTCGTTGAAGGGGCGATGATGTGCGCCCGAGGAGAAACATCAATGGCGCCTAGGCACGCAGGATTGAGACCGCCGGGCAGCACCAGCGTCTAGCAAGCTTGCTCAGTAGGAATTCTCATGTCACCGACGAATACGTATGAAGAGGCCCAGGTTCACCAGTTCAGCAATCCAAGGGAACGGGCTGGCAGGGATGCAATGCGTCGCGCGCGTAGTAATGGGGGGGTTGCGTGCGGAGGAACCGTGAGCCATGGCCGAGCAGCATCAGGCGTGGCGGGGGCGGCCGTTCTCACGCAGAGCGCCGTGGAGAGAACACGCTCAGCCGCACGAGCTCACCTAATGGAGATTCCGATCGCGCGGTGCCGCGAGCGACGAAATTAACGTAACGCCCGCGATGCGCGTTGGCTAGGGCGAGCTCGGTGAACCACCCGGTCGATCGTGGGTGGGCGAGGAATCCAACAGCCAAGGCGATGCGCACTACCGGCTCTGCGTCGACGCGGCTGGACCAGGCGATCCGTCGTCGGCGAGGTTGAAAAAGAGACGCCGTCGGGTGACGGCCGGCGAGGCTCCTGCGAGGGGGCAGTCTGTGGACCAACCAGCTGGTGGCGGCGGATGTCTCCGGCGACGTTCCTCCTCCAGATCTGATCTGGAGATGGGAAGGGGTGGCGCTGAAAGTAACGGTTACTCTAGAAGGGAAGTTGCACTAGGTCTCTCTCTAAGAAAAGAAATTGACGGGAAAAACAAACAAGACGGAGGATTTTCTTTCAAACTCTCTACCTCCCCCTTGGGCATACCTTCCCCTTATATAGGGAGGAAGGGTGCCAAGAGGCCGTCCTTAGAGGAGGAAACCGTCACGAGATGTGGTCCTCCTCTTTACAAGTATTTTCAAAAACAGAAATGGGAATATGGACGAGGCCGAAAACATGGCCCAATCCAGTTGTCCTGAAAATTATAAGTAAGGAAAATAACAAAGAAAACTTACAAAAGATCACGACGAGTACTTGAATCCTGGGTCGCGTACGTCGGCACGAGCAGCTCGAAGTGGTTGGGCTCGTCTAGTGTCGGTGTCGGCGCGATGGTCCCCCATCAATTTCTTTTGATTTTATTTTTCGACATGCGGGGTACGTGGCACATGCAGATTCCACCCGCCATTTGAAGCTCAAGTGTCATCCACCAATGAACAATCGACACGTCAATGCGTGTCTCAAAGGAAATAAATAAATAAATGAATTTAAATCTAATGGTTAAAATTTGTTTAAATTCATTTATTAATAACTTCTGATCCTGAAGTCCGATTGAGATGATTTTTTTATGGATTTTCTCGGCTTAATCCCCTCTTTCTATCTGTACAGTTGGATCATTCAGATCAAGCCTACATTGATAGAGAAAAATTAATTACTGAACGGGGGTAAAATGGCAATTTTTACCATGTAACCTAAGTATAGAGGCAAGATTTTGAGAGGGGGAGCTCATTCTTGATGGTTCTCTATCACAGCTGCAAGACAGAGAGGATCCCCAGCCTGGATCAACCTGTTTGGTACCTTTCCTTTCATTGTATTTGAATTTTTGGTGCATTTTGGATAAAGTTGGTTTAATTTCTTGATTGTTTTTCTTGACTCTGGTCTGAATCTCTAAATCGCTTGGCTTGAGCGGCATGTACAAGCCCTGATTAGGATTGAGAGGGGTAATTGAGAGATTTAACTAGGTCTTCAAATGCATTTCAAAAGAAAACTATAAAAAATTTCAATTCTAGGGTATTAAAATTTCTCTTTCATTATTGTCTAATAGTGTAGTTAGTTCTGAACTATCAAACCTACAAAAAAACCAACCAACCAAATCAAAAAGTTCTCCTTAATCCCTCTAATTGAATTCTTTGATCCTGTCATTTGGATCAACTAATTCAACTTAGAGCCGCCTTACTTCTTCTACTCTTTCTCATCTCTTCTACCTCCCTCTCCAAGTTCCTTGATTATTTAGGTTAATTTAACCTTCATTGAAGATCAAATTAATCCTGATTAAGGTTGATTTATCAAGAAAAAAAATCATCGAATTGAACTCCTTACTAGCCTCCCTTGGTCGATACCTCTACTCATCATTGTACATTTTAAGTGAGGTTTGATAAATTTTATTGTATAAGCTAAAATTAACAACGACAAGGGTTTAAAATTGCATAAAATTTACCCTTATTTTTGGCTTATCAGTAACCTATTCCTGTCCCTAGTAGGCAAGCACCTTATGACATGGGATTTGATAATCCCCCCATTGAGTTGGCTTATAACTCCTCGATGAATGGAACCACCGGGATGAGTCCTTTTGAGATCGCATATGGCTAGGCTCCTCGTCGACCCCTTGACTTAACACCCAGAGATCCTCATGTGATTGTATCTAAGGACAGTCTTGTATGCGTCCAACATATTTCGTCATTGCATCGACATATTCATGATAGAATCATGAGTCAAAATGCATTGTACAAAGAGGGTGTTGACTTGCATCGCCGACCCCAAGTGTTCGACGTGGGAGACCGCGTGATGGTGAGACTTTGACTGGAGAGATATTCTTGCTTGACGGCTACCAAGCTACATGCTCATAGTGCCACCCCGTTTTCGATCCTCAAAAGAGTGGGCGATAACGCCTACTTCATCAAAATCCCTCCTTCATGGGGGATCACTTCCATGTTTAACATGGTGGACCTGGCTCCATACCGAGCCCCTTCTCCCTCCGACCCAGCCCTTTTAGACCCCTTGATTGTGAGTAAGTTTGCTGCGTCCACTCCCCCGATAGTGTCACACGATTGGCACGAGTTAGTCAATTGTGTAGTGTAGGAGGTAATTTACTATGCAAGGGATGAGGTATCCCAAATGTTTTTGGTGTGTTGGCAGGGACTTACAGGTGTGGATGACTCATGGATCATGGAGAATGAGTTGCAACGCCTATGACCGGATCTTCTTCAGCCACTATCGTTCACTGCCCCCAACTCGTCGGAGTCGAGTTCTTCCAACCACGGGAGGATTGATGGAGTGGGCTAGTCAGCTCCCCCAAAGACATCTTTGGAGATGCCATCACCGTCATCAACGGCCCTGCCGGTTTGCGTTCAGCCTGACTAGCATGCCAAAGCGATAGTGAAAACACCCAAGTTCAAATACCCGAGGTGAAAGCACAACCATGCTCGTTCAGTTAGTTTTTTTATCCTATTTGCGTGTCCATGTTGTCGTGTCCTATCACCGTGTGTCGTATCATTCGCATCGTCATTGTGCTCATGATCATCGAGTCGTGCATCACGTGTAGTTTTGTTTTGTTGTGTTATCATATGTTATTGTGTCTTTTGCTTGCTTATTTATATTTTTTGTATTTTGTCTTTGGATTTTAAGGGGATCCTATGTATATGGATGCTCTTAATTGACCTTGCCTGGGGCCCATCTTGACCCCTATATAAGGGGATAAGGGGGCAACCTAGGTCGGTTAGACCAGAAGTAGTATTGATTTGTTGTTTGAGTTTTGGTCTCACGCGAGGAATAAAAAAGGAGAAGAGTAGCTAGGAGAGAAGAAGAGGAAGGAGGAAGAGAGAAGGAGAGGGAGGAAAAAGGACGGAGTGCCGACATTGCATGCTCTTGTGGTATCGTCCACCACCAGTCCCCTCTAGCCCATCCCTGCGGGCATGACTCCCTCCACTAGTGGAGTTTGCAATGCACCTGCGGCCCCCTTCGTGGATGGAAAGTGGACGCCCACCGATCTTGATCTCGCGTGCTACAACCCTCTAGGCTTGAACATTGCCCCGGTGCACCCTGGGCTGATAGGTTGCCATTCGTGAGGCACCCATCATCACTGTCAAACCGTGAGGTGTGCCAAACTCTAGGGCGCCCTTCGCCACTATCCGGTTGTACCTTGGACTGACTGGTCATGAATGATCCTCTGGGCATGAACATAGGCCCAATCCGATTGCACGTACTCTGTCCCAGCTCAGCCGCTTGCGGGGTTGACCGGCATGAGCGACCCTTCCTCTATTCACACACATCGCCTTGTTTTGGCTACACCAGGTTGACCGGCTGTGCACGATCCTCCAGGTACGTACACAGCTTGGCTCAAATGCATCCTGAGTTGACCAGCTGTGAGCAACTCCCGAGCACGTACGTCAACCTGCCGTTATAGTGTCCCGATTGATTGGACTACTGAGCAACGACCTTGATGCAAGATGATAGGGGAGACTAGGTAGGAAAGGCTATCTAGTGTAGGGTTGGATAAATAAGACCACAATTCATACGATCAAATTCGAAAATTTAAGTCCAATGTAAATACTAATGGTGTAGTCCCTTTCCTCCTTCGAGTGCAGGAGTAATGTCTTACAACCACCGTGGTGAAAACAAAGCAACAATTTCATTAAATCAAGCGGTCGATCACTATAAGATTCAAAAGCCAAATCAGCTAATCCAATGGCACAAGATGAAGAACGCCGCCACCAAAATGGATAGAATTTACCTCATCACTAGAGCAGTGCATCGTGGCAGTGCGGGTAATTCTCGACACGTTGTTGGCAGGGGAGAGTGATGTGCACTTCGATAGGATGTCGCGGATCCAACTGGATGTTGCAGGGCGGGCGACTGCGTGGACGAGCAGTTGTGCTTGCGTTTTGACAGGGTGTTGCAGGACGTAGGATTTGAAGCCCTGGATGCTGAATGAAGGGGTCGTGTGGGCGGGCGGATGCGTGCGACAGTGACGAGTTTAGTGTTAGCGATCGCGGCTAGCGTAGATCCAGATGGCCGAGCAAGCTTCGGCCCGGTTGTTGGCCAACGGCAGCGACGGGTGACTACGGAGGTCGCTTTGGTTACGGCGGCCGCGACGAGCTGCGCCAACCGCTAGGGATGCTTTGGCGGGTGTAGCACACTGCGAGGGCCGGTAGGGCTACAGTGTCCACGGGTGCAGCGGCCACGGACTGCGGTTGTATCTGCAAGCAACTGTGACGACCGCGGGCTGTTGCGGGGGCCAAGGGCAGCTATGATGTCTCTGGCGGCTATGGGCTGATCCGTCGGCCACGGGCTGCTGAAGTGGCCGTGGGCAGCGAAGGGCGGCAAGGGGCGACCGCATGGGCGGTTGCGGGCAGTCGAGGGTGGCTCAAGGCAACCATGGGGAGCTGCGGAGCAGCCCCGGGTAGCCTAGAGGTGGCCACGGCAGCGGTTTGTCGCCAACTGCAAGGGCGATTGTGGCTTCGGCTGCACGGGCGGCCATGGGGCCGGCTGCCAAGAGGCAGCCACGTAGCGAACGCGGCTCAATGGCTGCCGAACTACCGAGAGGTGGCCGCGGGGACGACCGCCGAGCTGCTGAGAGGCGGCCGCAAGGGTGGCCGTGGGGGCGAGCGTGGGCCAGTCGTAGGGGCGGACGTCGGACGGCTGCAGTCGACGGTTGCTGGACAACCGTGGTTGGCGATCATTGGACAGCCGTAGGCAGTGGTCGAGGGGTGAGGGCCGAGGGGCGAAGGCCAAGGGGCTAGGGTGATGGAGATGGCGGTTGGAGCTCTGGCAAAGATGGCGACGATGACAGTTTACGACGAAGGCGGTGGCAGTTTTTGGCGAACTCTATGGTTTTTTTCTCTCTCCATTTTTGCAATGGCATTTTTATAAATATGTAAAAAAATGCAAAAAAACACTAAAGAATACAGGAAAATCACAAAGAAATCACATTTTTTTCAATAGTGTCTTCTCTCCTCTATCTATGGAAATAAAGGGGGAGAAAGCCCAATTAATTAGGGCCCCCTAATAGGAGAGAGAGGCACACAAACACACCCACACATGCGCTAACACACTCGCAAACGTGTAGGTTCGTACATCGGTCCAAACATGTGAATAAACAAAAACAAACACATACGTGGCCGATAGACAAGGCCTACTAAACAAAGAAAATATAGGGAAAGATAACGTCAAACATTGGTGGCCTGTTGACGAGGCCGGGTACTCTGAAGGCTGGGTCTCGTGCGTGAGTCCTCACTCGACGAACTCGTTCGACGGTGTCTTCGAAGCTGGATGGTCCCCCATTACAATGAAAAGTTTAGTGGTGGGGGAACATTTCATGTGTTTAGAATTGAAAATTTTTGTTTTGATCATTATGTCATAATCTAAGCATTGGGGGGTCTTTGTCTCATTAATCCCATTTACAAACCGAAATCCACCTTTAGGAGATCTTCTTCATCCATTAATCTGAACTACATGTATAGGGAAGTTTGGCTTTATCACGCATCATGATCATGCAAAGATGAAACAAACTGTGATTTTGGATAATGTGGGAGTCAATTTCCAATTGGCTAGAGTATCTAGTGGGTGTGAAGGGGATAGGAAGATCGAAGGATTGAAGCACTATGACTCAAAGAGGTAGAGAGTTGAGTAAATTGAGGACCCCCACCACGTCACCATTTCACTGAGCCAATCCTACTTGAACATTTCATTCTTTCATTGAGTCAATCCTACTTTAGGGTGTAAGATACTCATCTCTCCAAGTCTTACACCACAGAATTTTCCTTTCCTTGATTCTCCATCTACTTTGTCATCCCATTTGTTATTCTATATGCCATATTCCTTTCCTTTACCTTGAACTTTTCTCTAACCCCCAGCCTTTCATGGATGGTAGCCATCTCCCAAGCCATTCTATCTCCCTTTCTACGGGATCATCTACATCTCATCTCTATCTCCACTTCTGTCTAATTTCACTCTTCAAATTCTTAATACCTCCTCTTCTCTTAAATGATTTTACATAATGCCCTCACTAATATCAGTGATCATTATCTTCTCTCTTCTTTTCAACTATGCTTTAGTATGTTCTTTACCCCATAGAAAAAAGAAAAGAAAAGGGTCCTCAACTTAAAGCAAAACCTGAGGAGTAAAAAACACAAAATAAAAAATGTGGGGATTGTTTTATGGTAGGCATTCTAATACATCAATATGGATCCAAGATATTGTTTATTGAATCTAGTGAGGGCATCCCACATTATTTCATTTCTTTCTATATCCATCTCATTCGTCTAAGTCTTTGGAGAAGGCAACCTGAAATGATATATCCATTATGAAACCATACATTCCAAATCCATATCCTCTCCTTTGAGCATTCCTTCTTTCGTTCATTCTTATTCTCTTACCCATGCGATCATTTCTAAAGCAAACCTCTTTACACATATCTCCCTGATACAACATTTAATATTTTGTGCTAAATGGGAGGCGGAGACTATGTAGCTTTTATCATGAAGTAGGAGGAAACTTAATGGAGAATTCTAACATAAAGTAGCCCGTACCTGGAAGAGAGTGACCATGATATGAGAGGTGAGAGTTCCACCACTTGAAGAGTGCAGTGAGGAACCTTTAGATCAGAGTGTCAAATCTGGAGAGAAGTACATTTTTCTATGATGGCGAGGACGCCAACAAGTTACCATCGGATGCGTCGCCACGGTCAACCGAAGTCAACGTCTCCACCACGGATACGCCACCACAGTCAACCGACGTCAACACTCCCACTACGGACATGCCGCAACCGTCTCCGCTACGCATGTCTCCACGCACGCACGCCCCTTCGTGCATCATGACACGTCGCCAACGGCAGATCGACAACTGCCCCTTGGCGTGACATGAAGCACGTACCGTCTTTAATTCTCGTCTTTAATTTCTCATCTTTAAGTTGTATTTTCTCTTTCCTCCAAGGCCTATATGTATAGGCCATTGTTTCAAGAAACAGTTAGGCAGTCATAATTCAAGAATCAAGTTTTTGTTTAACTCTTCTTGGAGGACTTCCCAAGCCTCCCTATCCCGTCTTCAACCCTACCTCGCAGCCTCCGCCACCCTCGCCGCCTCTATCGCTGCCGCCACCACCGCCTCCCATCTCGTCGTCGGCCTTCCCTCCCTTTTCCCTCTCTTCCATTTCTCCCTCTCTCTTCTCGCCCTAGGGCCGCCCTCCACAGGCTGCCCAAGGGCCACCCTTCCAGGCCGTCCAAGGGCCGCCCTCCCAAGCCGCCTAGGGGCCGCCCTCCCAGGCCGCCCCAAGGCTACCACGACCGCCCCCTTGGCCGCCCTCCACAGGCTGCCCAAGGACCGCCCTCCCAGGCCGCCCAAGGGCACTCAAGGCCGCCCCTTGGCCGCCCTCCCAGGTCACTCAAGGACCGCCCTCCCAGGCCGCCCCAAGGTTACCAAGGCCGCCACCTTGGATGCCCTCCCAGGCCACCCTTGGCCCGCCCACTCCAGGCTGCCCAAGGCTGCCTCTTGGCCGCCTGTCCAGGCCGCTCAAGGGCTGCCCACGCTGCCCACTCAAGGCCGCCCAGGGTCACCCCTTGGCCGCCCAATCAAGGCCGCCCAAGGATCGTCCCAAGCACCCATTCCGGGCTGCCCAAGACTGCCCCTTGGCCACCCGCCCCAAACCACCTACTCCGGGCCGTTCTGAGGTTGCCCTCGGCCGCTCTCCTAAGCCGTCCTCGGACCGCTCCGGGACTGATCTTGGGCCATTCGTTCTCTGCCAGGGCCATACAACGCTCATAACGCTCAGATCCTTCTTCATCCAGAGGGCCATTCAACGCCCAGATTCGCCAAGTCTTGCCTCCGTCGGAATTTCCCGCATCCTCTTCACGCACTATGGTACCGAGATACGCCTGAACTCTTTGGTGTCGAAGTGTTCTCCATTTAGTATTTTCTCGAGAAGTTTCCACCGTCCTCAGAATTAGATTTGGTTTGGATTTCCCACTTCCTCCCTCTCTTTCGAGTGTTTCTTCGTGACACGAATTCGGGTATTGATTATGGTGCTTAGGCATTGTTGCGGTGGGGGAAGACAGTACTCCTACCCTCGATAAGGGTCGGAGCTGCACCACCAGCTTTTCATCAATTTTAAAGACCGAATTCGACCATGTGGATTTCTGTGGACTGTTTTATCCCACCCATACCCTAACCTTCCATTGTCGTTCATCCATCCAAAGATGGGCACAACGTTACTCAGCTCGCAGCGTTGCATGGCTCAGGAGCAGTGACACGGGAGTGGAGATGGAAGGCAGGGGCTCAGAGCGGTGGCAACAACGATGTGAGCCATTGACTGAAGACACAAACGATGGGGGTGGCACTCGGCGACAACATGTGCAGCACGGGTGGCGGAGGCAGCAGGGCGAGCGGTGACGACGGCGGCACGAGCGGCACGAGCGGCGGCAACTGCGACGCATGCGGCAGCATGGCAGTGGCACAGCAAGACGGCGACAGCGCGGCTGGCGGCGACGCCAGGCATCAACACAGAAGGACAGCGCAACACAAACACGAATGACACAGTGCAGGCATGGACGCAGGTTGTGCAGTGCAAGCGGTGTGGGCCGATGGTTAACACAGTGCAACCGCAAGGCATACGATGCAGGCGGCCGTGAGCGGGCGAGGGGCGTCACGCTATTCGTGATCAGCGGGGCGCAATCCAAGGGTGGTCAGTGCGGCGGATTTTGGCACTGCTCAGGCCGGGATAATTCGGCTCAAGCAGGCCGAGAGGTGTGGCTAGAGGCAAGGGCTATGATGGGCCATTGACTAAGATCACGCAAGAGGGAAATGCTGATGGGGGGAGACAAAGAGGAGAAACGATGGTGGTCTGACAGCACAGGCTGCACACGGGGTGGCGCGGCGATGGCGCGTGGTAGTGGCGGTTGCACTGTTGGTGGCTACGTGGCAGTGGCATTCGGCAAAAGGTGGTGGCGCGAGCGCCGTGCAATTCGTGTAGAGTTGGCACAGACGGCGAGTCGACAACGGTGTCGGGCGGAAGGCGGCGCCATGGTGGCATGCAGTTTGCACGGAGACGGCCCAGACGGCGAGTCGGCAGCGGCGTCCGGCGGAAGGCGGCGGCGCCGCTATCGACTGCATGACGGCGGCATGTGGCGGAAGTTGGCTGGTGGCAACAACGTAACGCATCGACACCGGACGTCAATGCATCGACACCGGATGCGCCGCCAACGTCATCCAACACGCCGAGCATGCAGACTCGTCAACGACATCAACCAAAAAACCGCCAGACTTTGGACGTGCCACCACCACCTCCCAAGACGTCCTGCATCATGACACATCGTCACCAATAGATCCAGAACTGCCTTTAACGTGACATGATTACACATCGCCCACGTTTTATTTTTACATCATTTCCCATATTTTCTCTTTCCTCCAAGGCCTATATGAAGGCCAAAGTTGTAAGAAACTTTTAGCCTAGTTAGCTGGTGCTCGCACTACCAGCGCACGTCGACACCCGCGCACACCTACGCCCACCGGCCTTGCGAGCGCAAGCGTGCGGGGGCGCCGGTGGGTGCTGGTGTGCGCCGGCGCCCGCCGGTGCCCACGTACGCCAATGCCGGCCGGCACCGCTCACCCAGCGCCTGCCAGCGCTGGCACAAACCAACACCCACCAACGCCCGCGCACGCTAGCGCTTGCCGACACCCGCGCACGCCAGCGCCCCCCAACGCCAGCGCACACCAGCGCGCGCCAGCCTCACGCTCGCGTGCGACTGCCTGCTCACGCCGCACGCTTATCCGTCTGTGCACGCCACGCGCTCGCCTCGCCCAAGCACTTTGGATCGTCAAGTAACCCAGCCAAACCCGACCAAGTCATTGCCAAGACCGCTCAACGCCCGGAATGCCAAGCGCCCCTCTTCAATCAGCAATACGCCGAGAATTCCCCACAACCTCGAGAGACACTCCGGTGCAGAGGTACCCCTGAACTCTTTGTTGTCGTGTGTTCTTTGTCTAGTATTCCACGAGAATTCTTCCACCGCCATCAATGACTAGTGGATTAGGTCTTTCATGAGTTTTCCCATGAACGTGAATTTGAAAGTATTGGATTTGGTGCTTAGGTATCGTCGTAGTGGTTGAAGACAGTACTCCTGCCTTCGACGAGGAAAGGGGCTACACCACCATTATTTCATCGGATTTAAGTTTCCGAAACTGATTGTGTGGATTTGTGGTTTTATTTATCCCTACCATTCCTAAACCAATCCTGTCCCAGCACTTGTTACCATCCTTCCCATCTCATCAGTTGTTTGCATCCTTCTTCTAGTTGTCCTGCATAAGTGGCAGAGCAGGCGGCGCTCAGTTCACATAGAGAAGCGGACTGCGAGTCGACGGCCCGTCCAGTAGAATGCAGCGGTGGCTTGTCGATTGCGGTGGCAAACCCGCGGCGGTGACAAATCAGTGGCGCGGCAAACCTGCGGGCGGTGGCGGACTGATGGTAGCGGCATCCTGTTGGCCGCGGTGGCGTTCTGAGGGGGGCGCCCTTCCCCTTCCCCTTCTTCCCCCTCCCCCTTCTTCTTCTTCTTACCTTGCTTTCTCTCATGTTCACGAACAACCCTTGTTTTTTTTTTATTTTCCAAAAATTCAACAATACTTTCTTTGTCCTTTTCTGACTAAGGGATTAGGATGCCCCTTCCATCCCTTAAATAGGGATGGTGATGGGCCCCTTAAAGAGGTCTACAAGAAGGGGCCCATTAGGCATAGGGGCCTCCTTTAAACAATAAATAAAACATGAGAAAAATATAAGTTCTAAAAGAAAAGAAGGGGTCGTGTGCGTGGATATTGCCTGAACTTAAGAGCGCAGGTGTACCTTTGCCTCTGCCTTGGCGTGCCGTGATGGCTGGAGATGAACCAGCGGTTGTCGATGATGATAGTGCGGATTTCGACGACGTCTTGGAAGGAGTGGGGTCTCTTGCTTCATCACCTTCTCTACAAATTGCATAGATATCTATAACATAGATGTTTTGTAATCGCTTTCCACTAATCAATAGTTCTCCAGTAGAAGAATTGAGGAAATTACATTTGTCCTTTCTGAATTCAACTTGCTGGTTGCTATCACATAATTGGCTAATGTTAATTAAATGATGATGAAGCCCTTCCACATACAAGACATTTTTTATCAAAACCTAGTGATTCAAACTCATGTCTCCCATACCTAGAATCTTTCCACATTTGTTCTCCCCAAAAGTTACTTTCCTTCCTTTTGTGTTTCTCATGCATGTCAGCCATGACTAGCCATAAACCCATTTGGTTCACTTTCTCTCTCTAGCTTTCTCTCCCTTCTCCAAAGATTCATTGTGTCTGATTTAAAATTCTAATAAAACTTAATAAACATTTTGAAACCAAATATCATAAAAATTTGATAAAACCCATTAGCCTCACTTTCTCGCTCTAGCTACTAAATATGACTAAAAATTTGATAAAACCCATTAGCCTCATTTTCTGTTCACTATAAAAGAGAGTTAGAGAGAGAAAAAAATGAGAGAGCATGAAAGAGAGTTAGAGAGAGAGCAAAAGAGAAGATGAAAGATAGTTAGAGATAACAAAATAGAGGATGAAAGAGAGTTGGAGAGAGAGAAAGCGAGAGAGTTGAAAAGAGAGAATGAAAGAGAGTTAGAGTGAGAGAGAGCAAAAGAGAGAGAGAGAGAGTGAGTGGAAGTGAGAAAGGGAGAGTGAGAAAGAGAAAGGAAGTAAGAGAGGAAGATGAAGCAAGATAGACAAAGCGAGTGAAAGAGATAAGAGAGAAAAGGATTGAGAGAAATTGATTATGTGTGAGAGAGAACAAGAGAGAGATCAGGAGAGTGGAAGAGAGAGAGAGAGATAGGATGACATCAACAATAATAGATGACGGTCGTCGTCCTCATCCACGACGGTCAACTTCACAGTCAATGATGGATGTAGTCCTGGTCATTGATGATTGTCATTATCCTCGTCCACATGGATTTTTGTCCCCATCATTGCTTATCGACGTTCCCTGCATTGATGATCTTCATCTCCTTCATCGACAATCATGTCCTCCTGTGTGGACTGTCGTTACCACGTGTCATCCCTTTCGTTGACAGCCTTTGTCTCCATTGCTGATGGTCATTGTCCCCTTTGTTGACGGCTGTCTTTCTCATCTACAACGGTCACTGTCAAAGTCTAGTATCATCTCTATCTATGATTGTCCTGATTTCTGTAAAAAAATTTAAAATTATCCACACTTTCATCATCAGTGATCCTGCCTGATCCATTCTATCATGCCATCATCATTCATCTGATGATGACGAAGGACAAACTCATCCATCATCCATCCGACAAGCCTAGTTTGGGACAACAGGAATAAAATTGGAGGTGGGTCAATGAGAAAAACCATCCTTAAACGCCCTAAAGTCAATGTCCTCGATGATCGTGCACCTTAATCTACAGGAATTGGAGTAAATTAGAGGAATTGATGCGAAATTTGTATTATTACTCGGCTGGAATAGTTAAAATCATAGTGGGCCTGGAATAGATCTCGCAGCGCATCAAAGAATATCCTCACCCTCTTCAATCTTCGATGCCTAAAACCCTCTGAGCACGAGATATTGAGATAGAGAGAGGGCTGGATAATTCGCAGTCTCGTCCTCTCTTCTCTTCGTCCTCCCACCCTCTTCCACTCTTCACCTTCCCCCAGATTCTTCCTCGTATCGGAATAGCTACCAGGCAAGCACTGCAATCCGCATCTCCAGAACGATCTTTCGAATTCGATTCTCCGTTCTTCGCGATTTCTCACTCCAATCTCTGCTCCCGCGCTTGTTTCTCAGGTTCCGAGGCGACGAAGGGAACGAGAATGGCATATCTACTCTCGTCTTGCCACACAGGCAGACCTCTCCACTCAACAGTGGAGATCCACCGGCCCAGGAGCTTTCGTGCCAAATCCGCCCGAGCTCTGGGCAGCAAGCTCCCGTCCATAAACCTAACCTCACGGAGACCCTCCCGAAGCCCGAGGGATCTGACCGTCTGGGCCACCGCCGTGCCAATCAGCCGAGACGGCGATACGGCCGTCTCGAGACCGACAGAGGAGCTATGCTCTTCGAACAACAAGTCCACGAAGGTGATGGTGATCGGAGGGGACGGCTACTGTGGATGGGCCACAGCCCTCCACCTCTCTAAAAAGGGCTACGAGGTAGCCATCGTCGACAGTCTCGTCCGCCGCCTCTTCGACCACCAGCTCGGCCTCAGCTCGCTCACCCCGATCGCCTCCATCCACGACCGCATCCGCCGCTGGAAATCTCTCACGGGAAAAACGATCGATCTCTTCGTCGGCGACGTCTGCGACTTCGAATTCCTCGCCGAGGCTTTCCGGTCCTTCGAGCCAGACTCGGTGGTCCACTTCGGGGAGCAGAGGTCTGCCCCCTACTCCATGATCGACCGGTCGAGAGCGATTTTCACGCAGCACAACAACGTCATCGGCACCCTCAACGTCCTCTTCGCCATTAAAGAGTTCGCCGGAGAGTGCCATTTGGTGAAGCTGGGGACGATGGGGGAGTATGGGACGCCCAACATCGACATCGAAGAGGGCTACATTACGATCACCCACAACGGGAGGACTGACACGCTGCCGTATCCCAAGCAGGCGAGCTCCTTCTATCACTTGAGCAAGGTCCACGACTCCAACAACATCGCCTTCACTTGCAAGGCTTGGGGCATCCGAGCCACGGACCTCAACCAGGGGGTGGTCTACGGCGCGAGGACCGACGAGACGGAATTGCACGAGGAGCTCTCCAATAGGTTCGACTACGACGGCGTCTTCGGGACGGCCCTTAACCGGTTCTGTGTGCAGGCGGCCGTCGGCCACCCGCTCACCGTCTATGGCAAGGGCGGCCAGGTTAGTCTCTCAGTGTCCACTTACCACTGTGCTAAAAGCTATAGCTGATATATGGCAGCCACCTCAGTGTCTACCATATCCCTTTACCACTCTGCTAAGAGCTAGAATTTATATATTAAATTCGGCTAGATTATTATATGTGTTGTCCCATTGTCAGTGTGCTAAAAGCTATAGCTGATATGGTGATAAGGGCAGCCAGGTTAATCTCTTATGTCCCTTTATGACTTTTCTAAAAGCTATAGCTGATATGATGTTAAGGCAGCCATGTTAATCTCTTATGTCCCTTAACGACTATGCTAAAAGCTATAGCTGATATATTAAGGGTGGCCAGCTTAGTTTCTATTGTATCCCTTTATCACTGTGCTAACAGTGCTAACAATGCAAAAAGCTATAGTGTTGGTATATTAAGGTCCGCTAGGTTAGTGTATGTGTTATCCCTTTATCACTGTGCTAACAGCTATAGCAGATAGATTAAGGGCAGCCAGCTTAGTGCTATCATATCCGTTTACCACTGCTATAGGTTACGACGGATACTGAGGTCTGCTAGGTAAGTGTATGTGGTGTCTCTTTATCACTGTTCTAAAAGCTATAGATGATATATTTAATGAGGCTTGGTTAGTCCCTTCATCATTGTTCTAAAAGCTATAGCTGATGTATTAATGACCGCCAGGTTAGAGCGTTGACTGAATGATTGACTATGATCAGATCATATGACTGAATAGTGATCTCAATACCATTCAGATCACATCCCCTCAATCACTCAGATGATCTGATTGTTGAGGTCATTGGGTTGGCCACAATCAGATCAGAATCTGTGATCAAGGCTCAATCAATCAGATAGAAACTCCTAACCCTATTAGGGAGTAGCGCCCTTGCTATCAGCTATAGCTTTTTTAATGGTAGTAGGCAGAATTTGTCCTTCTGATAATCGCTGTTGTTCCAGACGCGGGGCTATCTAGACATCAGAGACACGGTGCAGTGTGTGGAGCTGGCGATAGCCAACCCAGCTAAGCCTGGGGAATTCAGAGTGTTCAACCAGTTCACAGAGCAGTTCTCGGTCAACGATCTGGCTCGGCTTGTGACCAGCGCAGGGGCGAAGCTTGGGCTTGAAGTGCAGGCGATCTCAGTGCCGAACCCACGGGTAGAGGCAGAGGAGCATTATTACAATGCCAAGCACACAAAGCTCATGGAGCTTGGCCTTCAGCCACACCTGCTCTCTGATTCTCTCCTTGATTCCCTGCTCAACTTCACCGTCCGGTATAAAGATCGAGTGGATACTGCTCAGATCATGCCCAGCGTCTCCTGGAAGAAGATCGGAGTGAAGCCGAAGACCGTGGCTGCATAAAAATCCATGTAATATGTTTCATGTTTCATCTGATCTTATCGTTGAATGGAATCTTATTCTAGTTCATCAGTGATTTCACTGGGATTGGGGAAGGTGTTCTTCCGTGGCAAGGAGGGTGGGGATCTTCACTCTCTCCGGTCTTTGAACGGTGTAATTTCCTTCCGGATCGAAAATGATGTAAGAAATTCCAGTGGAATCCATCTCGACGGTGTAGAGTCGCTGTCCGGCTGCGAAAGATCCCAATAGCAGGTAAGATCTCTCTGATCCGTCCATCGCCAGGCATAGATCGTTTGTGCCTGCAACGAAGAAGTAAACCGCAGAGATTGTTGATTATCTAAGACGAAACAACTTCGTGATTTGGCAAAGTAGAAAATCCTAGAACAACTCACAAGCAGCGAGCTCTTTTTGCGTTTGGTAGATGAACTCCAAAGCCGCAGAGATCTCCCGCTCGAACCGGACGAAAGGCCCGTCGTCGAAGTCCATCTTCCTCAGCTTGCCGAGGCCCTCTCCTAATTGCATCATCGCCCCGCGATGATTCTGCTCGAGAGATAGCCCATCAAGAGCAAAACGCCGCAGCTTATCGATATCTATTGAGATTTACCTGATTGAAGAGATGATGAAACCCCACAGCGCACTGCAGAATTCCGTGAATTAGGGTTCGCGAAGGCTCCTCCGCGTCGTACCATAGTTCTTCCAGGACGTCGTGCGATTTGTGGTAATCGCCGCTGTTGAAAAGAAGAACAGCTTGGTCGAAATTCTGCTCCTCCCCGTCGGAATGATCATCATCGGATGATTCTTCTGGGAAGAACCTGTAGCCTGCGCAGAAGGCGGTGGATTTCTTGAAAACGCGGTATCCTGGCAAGAACGGCGACGAAGAACAGGAAGAAGATCGGATGAACGGCCGCGAAGATGGATGATGAGATTGAATCGAGGGGAGCAGCGGCGCTGTTCTTGCGGCGAGCCAAGCGGTCGCGGCCATTCCCGCCCTCTTCTTCTTTCCTCTTCTGCTATGCCTGGGTCTGTTCTTGGAGTTTTCTCGGGGATTCTCCAGCGATGTAGCCTATGATTATATCGTGACCGTCCAACCACTATTTGATGGACGACGATTGATTGATTGATCGCTCGATTATCAACTCGGAATCTCATGATCGGACGGCTTTGTTGTGTTGGGAATAACGTTAGACGATTCGATCAGACCAGTCCCCGACAGATCGATCTATCAGTATCAGTCAGCAGGCCAACTACTCAAATGATCCAGATAGCGTTGTCGTCCAGGGGGACCAGACCTGATAAAGAGTTTGATCGGGGACTGATTGGTCAAGTCACAGTGACTTCATGCCCATCATCCCATGTATCAATGGGGAAGGACACAGTCCAGTTGCGGTTTGGTTTTGCCAAAAACCTAAACCTACACCTGAAGTTCAGTCTGGTTTCAGTCTCGATCAGGTCTCCGTCCAGACTGATCCTAGGTTGTCATGTTGACTAGTCAATGTGAAAGCCAACGTCAGGTTGACTTGGTCTACTCTAAAAAAAGAGTCCATTTGAATGTCCTCTCGGGGTGCAGAAGTAGTGTTTGGTAACGCGAGAGAGAAATAGTGACATGACTATAATTAGAAAGTGAAAAAGAGTGAGAAGGAGAGAAGGAGAGAGTAAGAAACTAAAAAGGGGGAAATAATGAGAGAGTGATAGAGGGAGAGAGTGAGAGAGTGAAACATGGAGAGAATGAGAGTGATTGGGACAAAGAGGTAGGGAGAATGACGGAGTAGGCCTGAGATAGTCAGACTCTTGAAATACCTAGGGTATAGTTTATCGTCAAACCCTAATCCATCATTCGATTAGTACTGATGCGCAACCTAGATCATTGGAAAACTTCTTACTCCGTCATTCTTCCAATATCCTCATTATCGTGACCAAGGATTTTTGGTGGTGACGACGTCAACACATCGACACTGGACGCACCACCACCGTCATCTGATGTCGACATTGTTGCTGAGGACACGCCGCCACCGTTACCCGACCAAGTCAACGCGCGCCAACATCAAGCACGTCTCCACCTAAGCACGCCTCGTCACGCGTCATGACACGTTGCCAACGACGATCAAGAACTGCCCCTTGACGTGAGACGAAACCACGTCGCCCGTCTTTATTTTTATTTTATTAACTGTATTTTTCTCTTTCCTCCAAGACCTATATGTATATGCCAATGTTCCAATAAACAGTTAGGCAAGTCAAAATTCAAGAATTGAGTTCCTTTTACTCTTTTTGGAGGACTTGCCCTAGCCTTCCTCTTCACTATCTCCGATCGCCACCGCTGCTGCCGTCTTCACTGCCCCGCAACACTAGCCGTGGTTCCCTCTCCTCTTCCTCTTCCTTTCCCTCTTCCTCTCTCTCTCTTTATCTCTTTCCCTTTCTCTCCCTCTCTTCCTCTCCTCGGCCTGTTCCTCCAAGCGGCGCTAGGAACCCAACCCCGGTCGCCCGCCAGGGCCGCCCGCGCCCGGCAACCCAGTGCCGATCGTCCAAGCCAGGGCCGTGAGCGCAAGCGCCAACCGCCCGCACAGGCAGCTAGCCAGGGCCGCCTGCGCAGGTGCCAATCGCCCGCACAGGCAGCCTGCTAGGGTTGCCCACGCCGGCGCCAATTGACCGCACGAGCAGCCAGCCAAGGCCGACTGCGCAAGCACCAGCTGCCCGCACAAGCAGCCTGCCAGGGCCGCCCACGTCGGCGCCAATTGTCCGCACGGGCAGCCAGCCAGGCCGCCGCAGCGCGCCCGCCGCACAAACAGCTTTCAGGGGCCACGCCGGCGCCAATCGACCGCACGGGCAGCCAGCCAAGGCTGCCTCCGCAGGCGCCAACCGCCCGCACAGGCAGCCTACCAACGACGCCTGCGCCGGCGCCAACCAACCGCACGAGCAGCCTCCCTGGTCCACCTGCGTAGGCGCCAACCACCGCATGTGCAGCCTCGCTGCGGCTGCCGCACTTAGCGCGCGCGCAGCAGCCACCGGCCTGCCACAGCTGCCCACAATAGGCGCCCTAGCGCCAACCGGCCAAGCCAGGGCGCCCGCGCAGGCTGCCAGTCCAGTCGCCCGCGTAGGTGCCAACCGTCCACACAGGCATCCAGCCGGCTGCCCGCGCTAGCTGCGCCCGCGCCGGCCGTCACCAGGGCCGTCCAACGCCCGGAACGCCATGCCTAGTCATCCAAGTGGAGCCACGCAACGCCCAGAATGTCGCACCTAATTACGACCAGAATTTTCCGCACCCTCATCAAGCACTCTGGTGGCGAGGTATGCCTGAACTCTTTGGTGTCGTGTGTTCTCCATCCAGTATTTCTCGAGAATGCATCCACCGTTGTCGGATTTGCTTTGAATTTCTTGGAATTTCATCAATTAGTGGATTAGGTCTCTTTGTGAGTTTTCCCGCGAAGGCAAATTTGAGGTATTGAATTTAGTGCTTAAGCATCGTCGCGGTGGTTGAAGACAGTACTCCCGCCCTCGACGAGGAAAGGGGTTGTGCCACCATCATTTCATCGGATTTAAGTTTTTGAATTCGATCGTGTGGATTTGTGGTCTGATTTATCCCTCCCTTCCCTAACCTATCCGTCCAAGCATTTGTGAGCATAAAATTTTCTTAGAAGAAAATTCTAAAGCAACAAGATAACCTCAAAGGTGACTCAATCCGCACATGTTGGAGGTTGTTAAGAAAGAAATAATGAAATGACTTAAAGCTGATTTCATAAATGCCATTTTAGATAGCCCATGGGTAAGTTCTATACATGTAGTGCCTAGGAAAATAGGAATATTAGTAACGAAGGATGAGAATGGAAATGAAGTTCAAACTCGAGTAGCTTCTAGTTGGAGAGTATGCATAGATTATAGGAAGCTTAACTCTATGACAAAGAAAGATCATTATCTATTACCATTCATTAATCAGATTCTTGAAAGACTTTCAGGTCAAAACTTTTATTGTTTTCTAGATGGATATTCAGGATATAACCAAATTGAAATTAACAAAAGTGATCAAGAGAAAACAACATGTACATGTCCAGTAGGTACTTTTGCATTTAAGAGGATGCCTTTTGGGTTATGCAATGCACCAGTTACTTTTCAAAGATGTATGACTGCTATGTTTTCTGATTTAGTAGGGGATTGGTTAGAAATTTTTATGGATGATTTTTTAGTCTTTGGTTCATCATTGATAGTTGTCTATCTAATTTAACCAAGGTGTTGCAGATATGTGTACAGAACAATCTGGTGCTAAGTTGGGAGAAGTCCCACTTCATGGTGGAGGAGGTAATTGTCCTAGGGCACCATATCAGCAAGGATGGGCTAAGGGTGGACAGGGCCAAGGTTGAGGTTATCAAGAACCTCCCCCTGCCCATAACCCTAAAACAAATTAGGGGATTTCTAGGGCATGCTAGCTTCTACATAAGATTTATTCAAGATTTTGTTAAAATTTCTAAACCTTGAACTAATTTAATTTATAAAGATACATTGTTTGTTTTTAATGAAAATGCTAAAGCATCCTTCTTGCAGATTAAAGAGGCTTTAATTCAAGCACCGATCTTTAAAGCTCCAGATTGGAGTAAACCTTTTGAAATCATGTGTGACGCCTCTCACAGTGCAGTGTGAGCTATTTTAGGACAAAGAACTGACAAGAAGCCAGTTGCCATCTACTATGCAAGCAAAACTCAAGGAGGAGCTTAGGTAAATTACTCAACAACTGAAAAAGAATGGCTTACTAGTATTTTTGTCTTAGAAAAATTTTGTTATTATCTGTTATGTAGTAAAATAATTGTCTTTTCAGATCATGCAGCTTTAAAGTTTTTATTAGATAAAAAATAAACCAAGCCTACATTAATACGGTGGATCTTAATTTAGAAGAATTTGATTTAGAAATCAAGGATAAGAGCGGAATAGATAATATAGTTGCAGATCATCTTTCTAGATTATCTACAGAGTTATCTATGCCTATCCATGATGATTTTCCTATTGAATATATTTTATAAATTCAAGGTAAAAAACTTCCATGGTATGCTCATATTGTAAATTTTCTTGTCACCTAATGATTGGGATGTTAATGATAGAAAGAAATTTTATAAAGATATTAATTATTATTACAATGATGAACCTGAACTTTTTAAATTAGGTGTTGACCATGTGTTTAGAAGGTGTGTGCCGAGAAAGAACAATGGAGCATATTACATGCTTGCCATTCTTCTTTATGTGATGGACATTATGTTCCAAAATCAACTGCATTTAAAGTTTTACATTGTGGATTCTTTTGGCCAAGCTTATTTTTCGATGCTTTTAAGTTCTGCTCTAGCTGTTTAAAATGTGAAGCATTGGTAAATATCAAAAAGAATGATAGAATGCCCCTACAGCCCATAATTGAAGTAGAAATATTTGACCTGTGGGGGATTGATTTTATGGGGCCATTCCCAAATTCAAATGGACATGAGTACATCTTGATGGGAGTTGATTATCTTTCGAGATGGGTTGAAGCAATCCCCACTAGGTAAAATGATCATAAAGTAGTGCTTACATTCATTCAACAACATATATTTTGCAGGTTTAGTTGTCCTAGAGCAATTATTAGTGATGGAGGAAGTCATTTCAATAATTCTCAATTCAGGACCATGCTTAAAAAATATGGGGTTCAACATAGAATCACTACCCCATATCATCCACATGCCAATGGTCAAATTGAGAATTCAAATAGAGAGATTAAGAAGATTATTAAAAAGATTATTAAGCCTGATGGGAAAGATTGTTCAAGTAGATTATATGATGCTCTTTGGGCATATAGAACTGCTTACAAAACACCCTTAGGGATGTCTCCTTATAGGGTTGTTTTCGGTAAAACATGTCATCTTCTGGTGGAAATAGAACATAGAGCTTATTGGGTTATTAAGAAACTTAATCTCTCTTTTGATGCAGTAGGAAAACAGCATTTATTGCAGATGCATGAACTCCAGGAGCTGAGGAATGAAGCTTACGAAAATTCAAGAATTTATGAAGCCAGGATGAAGCATTTTCATGACAAGAACATTAACCGTAAGCACTTTCAGAAACATCAAAAGGTATAGCTTTATAATTTAAGGTTGAAACTTTTTTCTAGGGAAGTTAAATCAAGATGGGATGGACCATTTATAATTATTGACATATATGATAATGGAGCAGTTATGATTTTTGATCCTAAGACAGGGAAAGAGTTCACAGTAATTGGTATGCGATTAAAGCCGTATGTGGAAGCGGAAGATTTATCGCAACCCACAACAACAATATTGCTAAATCTGATCGACCCCAACGAACAGGAAGCACCAACCTAGGATTTGGATTCTAGAAATTTTCTCTTTATTGTATTTTTATTTCGCAAATAATGGGAATTAACCTAATTCCCTAGCTCTCAATTTTTCTTGTTTATTTTATTTTCAGTTTATAGCTTTTCCAGGAATAAAGAAGAAGAAGAAGAAGTACAATTCACACACAAAATGAGATGTCAACTCATCATTAGTAAGTTCTTGAAAGATCACGCCTAAGCAGGTTTGCAATTCTGAACTTCTTTATTACAATTATGATCCATTCCCATGCATTGAGGACATTGTATAATTTAGTGGGGGAGAGAATGTTTCATGTGTTTAAGAGTGCAAACCTTTATTTTTTTTGTGTCATATAAATTCCATGTATAATTGAAAACCCACCTTTAGGAGACCTTCTTCATCCATGAATTCGAATTACATGTTAGGGAAGTTTGGCTTTATATAGCGGATCATGATCATACACAAATGAGAGTCAATTTCCAAATGGCTAGGGTATTTAGTGGGTGTGTAGGGGATAGGAAAATCAAAGGATTGAAGTAGTATGACTCAAAATGGTAGAGAGTTGAGTGAATTGAGGACCCCCACCGCGCCGCCATTCATTGAGCCGATCCTACTTGAATGTTTTTATTCTTTCATTAAGTCAATCTCACTTTAGGGTGGAAGATAGCATTTCTCCAAGTCTTTAAAGCACATAATTTCCTTTTCTTGATTCTCCATCTACCTTGCCATGCCATTCCACTATGTCATTCCATTTGTTATACCATGTATCATTCATTTGTTCAACCATGAGCCATATACCTATCCACTTTCTTGAACTTTTCTCTAACCAAATAGCCTTTCATAGATGGTAGCCATCTCCCAAGCCATTCTATCTCCCCTCTATGGGATCACCTTTATCACATCTGTATCACCGTTTCTGTCTAATTTCGCTCTTCAACTTCTTATTACCTCTTCTTCTCTTCAATGATTTTACATAATGCCCTTATTAGAGTCAATGATAACGCCGTTAGAAGCGCGTAAACACATGTCAACATGCGATTCTAAGGGCGGCAAAAACAAGGAAGAAGAGGCTCACCCAATCAGAAAAATTAGTTTTTTTTAGATAATAAAACGATCCAACGGCTTAGATTTACCCTCACTAAAACCTTGATATCTTGAGATTTAGATGTTCGATTGGGCTGAAATTTTGAGGGTAGGTTCATCTTTTCCTGCTCTACAATCCAGATGGTTGGATCTTTAAATGGAGGTCTGGAAATGGGCGAAAATCACCTTTTGAAGCTCTCTCCAAGGAATTGGCCAAGAAGGACACAAGGGATGCTTTAGAAGTCGACAGTTCTTGATTCTGCACTCAAAATTGTAAGTTTTCAATCTTCTTCTTGAACGATTCTAAAACGCCAAGGCATGGGCAAAATGCACATGCGCTAGAAATTGGTTTTGAATGAAATTAGCGCTGCATTTTGATTCCGATTCAAGATCTGATTTTTGATTCTTAATTCTACATCAATTTAGAACATTTCTGCTTCATTAGATTTTTAATTTAGGGTCGAATTTAATCTTTTCCCCAAATTCTTCACTTTCTCTCTCTAGATCAATTTGTCTAGTTTCTCTCTCTAGATTTTGATTTTTATTGTTTAAGAATTTAATTTAATATATAGAAACCTAAAAAGAAATTTTGATTCGAAAATTCATCCATCTTGAAGTCCAATTTAAAAATCCCTTTCTTGATTATTTAATTCCCAATTTTAATTCATAAAAAAGTGTCTTAAAATTTTATAGTAATTTGGAAACTAATAATCTGAATTAATCTGATCTTTAAATTGAAATATTCTTATCTTGAGCTTACTGATAGAAATATTTAAAATCAAAATTAAGTTTTACTTGATTTTGATTAATTAAAAACTTTACTAAGAATAATTAAGATTTATTAATTGCAAAATTAATTCATCTTTGAATTAATTCATTAAAAAAATTCTTATTTGTTGCCTCCCTATGGTTCGACCCCTTGCTTTCTCTATTTTCTATATTTAGTGATTAAGGGAAATTATAAATTTTATTCTTTAAGTCTAAACTCCAAATCAACGACATATTTACGTGCATTTTTAGGCTTATCAAAAATCTTTTGGGAAAATCTTGAATTTTTGATCTATAACCGACGAGAGACACCCATAGATACTTGGCCCCAAATGAAGGACAAACTACGTGAGAAATATGTTCCTAGTGTTTACTTAGATAATCTTCTAGATCAATGGCATAAGTTACATTAGGGTAGGCATCTCGTCTCCGAATACACCACTCAGTTTGAGGAATTTTACATGAAATGTCAAGTTGAGGAGAAGCCCCGAATTGTTATTTCCCGATTTAGAACTGGCCTTAATCCATACTTAGAAACAGAATTACTTGTCCGCAAGGCTGCTACACTTGAGCAGGCCTATCAGATCGTAGAAGACCTTTAACTCTGTCAAACATATACAACACTCCCGTCATCAGTGGTCGTCTCGCTCTTACCGATCGTGCTCATTCATCCAACCCCGCTTACTCCAACCGATTAGCACTGCGTAACCCACTATCAGCTCTCCCGGCACCGGCACCGGCACCTGTTCCCACTCGCGCTCCCACCGAGCACCGTCCCCCAGCCCCGACACTATCGTCCACTACGCTGAACACCCGTACGTCATCTTCCCTCAATTCCACCGCGAGAGCTCCTCCTCAATCCTATCCAGTACAGATCGACCCTTCTGGCATGACCTGCTTTAAGTGTCAAGGACGTGGTCATAGAGCTTCTCAATGCCCTTCACGAGCCCTTCTTATAGGTCAAGAACCCTTCGATATTGAGCCTACCATAGATGCGCAACCCATTGATGAGGAAGAGTATAGAGTAGAAAGTTACGTCTTAGATGAATTCGTGCACGAAGAAGGATTAGTGAGCTTCATTGGCATCACTGACTATCCATCGTCACTTCCTCGTCATGATCCATCTACGTTAGTTAGGGGAATTGTTCGATGCAACCTTACACAGCCATCCACTAATAATTCTGCTTTGAGGATATCCATATTTTACACTTATTTTAAGATTGGTGATAAGATGTGTAAGTGATAAGCCTAAAATTGCGTGTAAATATGTCGTTGATTTGATGTTTAGACTTATACAATAAAATTTATAAATACCCTTAATCATTAAATATAAAATATAGAGGAAGCAAGGGGTCGAACCACAGGGAGGCAGCAAGTAACAATTTTTATCAAATTTCAATGAATTAATTCAAAGAAGAATTAATTATGCACTTAATAAATCTTAATTATGCTTAATATTGTTTTTAATTGATCGAAATCAAGTGAAACTTAATTTTGAGTTTAAATATTTAATTCAAAAAGCTCAAGATAGAAGTATTTCAATTATAAGATCAGACTAATTCGAATTATTAATTTCCCAATTAATATCAAATTTTAAGACACTTTTTATGAAATAAAATTGGGAATTAAATAATCAAGAAAGGGATTTTTAAATTGGACTACAAGATGGATGAATTTTTTAATTAAATTTTATTTTTAGGTTTTTTATATATTAAATTAAATTCCTAAACAATAAAAATCAAAATCTAGAGGGAGAAACTAGACAAATTAACCTAGAGAGAGAAAGTGAAGAATTTGGGGAACAGATGAAATCCGACCCTAAATTAAAAATCTAATAATACAGAAATGTTCTAAATTGATGTAGAATTATAGATAAAAATTCAGATCTTGAATCAGGATCAAAATGCAGTGCTAATTTCATTCAAAAACAACTTCTAGGGCAAGTACATTTCGCCCATGCCTTAGCGTTCTAGAATTGTTCAAGAAGAATATTGAAATACATATCAGAAACTTACAACTTTGAGTGCAGAATCAAGAACTGTTGACTTCCAAAACATCCCTTGTGTCCTTCCTGGCCAAATCCTTGGAGAGAGCTTCAAAATTTTATTTTCGCCCATTTCTAGACCTCCATTTAAAGATCCAACCGTCTGGATTGTAGAGAGAGAAAAGACGAACCTACCCTCAAAATTTCAGCCCAATCGGACTTCTAGATCTCAAGATATCAAGGTTTAGTGAGGATTAATCTAGGCTGTTGGATGTATTTATCTCTCCTCCAAGAAGGTAGGAAAATTTCATTTTTCTATTGGTCGGAATATCTTTTTCTTGTTTCTTCCTTCTCAGATCGCGCTCAGACACGTCGTTGTGCGTGTTCGCCACCCACAATCATTGGAGAATATTCTTCTTTTTAAACGGCCAGGAATCATTGGAGAATATTCGTCGCCCTTCTCTTTGTTTCCCCGTTGAGCCGCAATTTTTGACCTGCGTCATTTTTTTAAAAATAATTATAAAAAATGTGGTAAGCTTACCGTGAGTCGATTTCTTAAGAACAAATGTTGGTTAGCGCATGGATTAAATGCACGCGCTAACGACTTTAACAAAATATTAATATAAACTGTGCACGTCCGTGTCGGTTGGCCTTTTTAATAAAAATCATTCGCTCATTATGGCATCGCGATTCGCGATGCCATAATGACCCAATAACGCTCTCTCTCTCTCTCTTACTATTTATAAATAATAATCATCCACTCATTCGCCCGAATTTTGGGCGAATGACGTGGATGCCGCTTGATATATATATAAATGTATTATAAAATGCCAAATAAATTAAATATGTATTATTTAAATATATAAAAATCATTTCTTGGCTATATAATGGTAAAAAAATATATAAATATATGGAAAAATTCCAAAAAAATAGGAAAGCCCTTACCAACCATTAGCCAAGTATTTAAGGCCCTGGAAAAAATATTTCTTCACTGAAATAAGGTTAAATTCCATGTAAAAAATGATTAAAAATCAGAAATAATAGTAAAGTCAAAGTGTAAGAGATTTATCTTCATTTTTATATGATAACATGCAAATATAGTCATTAAAACACATACATCTAATGTAAAATTCATTAATTAATCATGTTAATTTGCAAGTTATCAGTAAGACGATCGTAGACAGTGGTAGTTGTATCAATGTCGTATTCGATGTCATGACTTCACGATTGGGATTACCGTTGATTGATCATCCTCACCCTTATTTTTTATCTTGGATCGATGCTACCTCGATCCTTGTGAAAAATCAGTGTTTCCTCCCTCTAAAAGTTCAACCGTACGAGGAAGAAGTATTATGCGATTTGTTACCCATGAAGGTAGGGAGCATCATCCTAGGTTGCCCATGGTTATATGATAATGACGTACATATCTTCGGTAGGAGTAATACTTGCTCATTCCTCTATCAGGGCAAGAAAATTACATGGCACCCATATATGCACAGTCCACAAAAACCATCACCAAAACCTACGTCATTAGGTCTATGCATTCTCAACGGGCGTCAATTTCAAAAGGAGACAGATAGTGAAATGTCTATTTGTTTAGCCATGATTCCCGATCATTCCTCTGAGGATCCCACACCCCCACCTGATGGCGCAGCCCCGGACACGCCTTCAGAGTCGTCACCGTCGCCCTCGACAGCACCAGCTCCAGCCCTGGATACGTCTTCGGAGACGTCACCGCTGCCCTCGACAGCACTGGCCGTTCGCGTTCAGCCCACTCGGCAAGCCAAGGCGACGGTACACACGCCCGAATTCAAGTATTCTGGGTAATGGACACCGTATCGCTATCTTTACGTCTTTTCTTTACTCGTCGTTTGCTTTAGTCTTCATCATTCGTCATTTTAAACTCGTCATGCTCACATGTACGGCGAGAGGATACTCCTGTCTGGATCCCCTCTCCCTTCCCTCTCGTTCAGTCTCTTCTTCCTTGGTGTTCCATCTCCTTGGTCCTAGGTCATAGGGTTTCCCTTTATGATTGGCCTTGGGTTTTCTTTTCTTCTTTTGGAGTAAGCAGGTCACCCCACTTCCCCCCCTATATAAGGGAAGAGGGTTGCCCTAAACCAGACTACGCTGTTTTTTTTGATGAAAGAAGTTTCCCCTCGTTGGGTTTTGAAAAGCTGTAAGCTCGTTCATGGAGATTAGGGTTGCGACCAGTTGAAGAAGAAGAAGAAGAAGAAGCAGAAGGAGAAGGAGAAGAAGACGAGCAGAAGATGGAGGCCTTAGGAGGGTGGAGACTGCATCCCACGCCCCTCCACGCTGCTCACGCCTGACGCGCGCGCGCCGCAACGCTGCGCCGCTACCTGCGCGTCCACACGGCAGCGCGCCGGCCCTGCCGCTGCGTGCTGCTGTTTCCCCGCGTGCCCCTGCGCCGCGGGCCCCACTCGCGCCGCCCTTGGAACGCCCGTTGTGCTATCTGCGGGAGTAACTTGCTTCCATGATCCCTTGGCCGCCGGTGTCTTCCCCGTGCAGGGAACTCGAGTGACGCCATCAGCCCACTTCGACGGTGTTGCACCCCAGAGCAGGTCCTTCTGTCCGTCAGTGCGCCCGCACCCCGCGTTCGAGGAACCCCCCGATCGTCGCCCCCAGCAGGCGACGTCTTCTTGGGTTCCGCGCCTTATCCTCGGCGCCCCGTGCCTCCTGCCCGCTGCGGACTCCCTCGACCATTACCGACTGCACCCGCGCGCGTCTGCAGGTTGCGCACGCCGTGGTTGTGCCCCGTTGTTGCCACCCACGATGCACCCCCGGCGGTCTGTTCCCTCAGAGGTTGACCGCGTCGCCCGCCGTCCGTGTTCGTGGCGTGTAACTGCGCTCGCCGCGGAGCCTCACCGCGTAGCCGGCGCTGACTTGGTTGCACCCCATTCGTGCACCCCGGTTGTTTGATACCTTGACAGCAACGTCCGCCCACCGAACAGGCCATCTCGACCGTGAGGCCAGACTCGGGCCCTCGGACTGCCATCCGTGCTCTGCCCGTCGACGCCCAGATTCGCACTCGTGGACCGCTCCTGTCGCCGCCCGACGGACCCTGCGCAAATTGCCTGCTTGCCGTCCCTGACTGTCCTCGCGCTGAAAGTGCCTACTGCAACCCTTTGCACCTTAGCCTTCGACCTCCCCCTAGACGACAACAAGGTACGCGCACGACCCTTGTCTCTTATTTTCTGTAGTATCCTATCTGTTGCCTCCACCGCGCTCGGGGTAGACGTAGGTCAGAGCGTGAGGTCGAGTGAAAGCTACGTATACTTGAGCGTCTCTCCTGGTTTGGTGCGAGTCGGGTTCGCCCGTCACGTGCGAGCACTACCCGGTGGGGTATACCCCGTTCGGTGCCGTAGCGACCTCGTCCATCCAGACGAGGGTCAGAGGGTCCACTTTCCCATCTCCGGGCGACCCCTTCGATCCCCGGACGTCGGCTTCTCCCTGCTCGTCGGCTATTGCACGTACTACACCCCCTCCCGGATCATTGTCATCCTAGCTTGCCTTCAGAGGATTTTGGTGCCCGACGAACCCTTCGAGCACTCGTCGCGCACCGACGCGCCATCAACACCGAGTACGAACCCTCGGTGACAACAGGACTTCGCGTTAGACGTGGTCCTGCATCACCACCACTGGAGGTTTCCCAATTACTAGCTGAATTTGAGAGCGTCTTCCCCGAGGATTTACCCAATGAGTTACCACCTATGCGCCAGATTCAGCATGCCATTGATTTCATCCCCCGATCCTCCTTGCCATACCTTCCCCATTATTCTATGGATCCCATGCAATACAAGGAACTTCAGCATCAAGTCCAAGAACTCTTGGACAAGGGATTCATTCAGGAGAGCCTTAGCCCATGCGCTGTACCTGCATTACTAGTTCCCAAAAAGGATGGGAGTTGGCACATGTGCATTGATAGTAGAGCCATTAATAAGATCATCGTCAAATATAGGTTTCCCATCCGTCGCATTGATGATATGTTTGATATGATGGCTGGTTCGAGGATTTTCTCAAAAACAGATCTCAAGAGTGGCTATCATCAAGTCCGAATCCGTCTTGGTGATGAGTGGAAAACCACGTTTAAGATCAAGGATGGATTATATGAAAGTTATGCCATTTGGTTTGTCGAATGCACCTAGTACCTTCCAGCGTTTGATGAATCATATTCTTAGACCATTCATAGGAATCTTTGTCGTGATTTATTTTGATGATATCCTCATTTACAGCAAGTCCAAACACGACCATATCCAACACCTATGTCCAGTGTGTGAGGTCCTAACGACCGAATAATTATATGCACATCCAAAAAAATGTTCGTTTCTTGTCGACCATGTCTCCTTCCTAGGTTTTGTCTTATCAGCACAAGGAGTTCTTGTCGATCCGGCCAAAATAGATGCCATAACCCAATGGGCGACCCCTAGAAATGTCCACAATGTTCATAGCTTCCATGGTTAAGCCACTTTCTATTGACGATTCATTTCTAATTTTAGTACTATTATGGCGCCCGTGACCGAGTGCCTAAAGGGGAATCACTTCGAATGGACTGCTTTAGCACATAAATCCTTTGATGATATTCAACTTAAGATGACACAGCCTCCCATCCTGCGTTTACCTGATTTTGATAAAGTATTTGAGGTCGCGTGTGATTCATCGGGATTAGGAGTACTGAGTCAAGAGAATCATCCCATAGCATTCTTCAGTGAAAAGTTGAACGTCGCCAAGCTCAAATATTCCACCTATGACAAAGAGTTCTATGCTATCGCCCAATCCTTACGTCATTGGCGTCATTACCTACTCTCTAAAGAATTCGTTCTCTACTCCGATCATGAAGCATTGAAGTATCTCCACTCTCAGTAGAAATTAAACTCTAGACATGTTAGATGGGTCGAATTCATCCAGTCATATAATTTCCTCCTTAGACATAAGAGAGGAGTCGAGAACCGAGTGGCCGATGCCCTTAGTAGATGTGTCCACCTCTTGAATGTAATGAAGGTAGAAGTTATCAGTTTTGACCAGATGAAGGACATTTACCCTGACTGCTTGGACTTTGCACCCATTACCTAGGCCGTAAGAAGTTACCCGAATCCCAGAATCCAAGATTATATCTTAGAAAATGGATTTTTATTTTATGACCGTTGCCTATGCATTCCATAGTCTTCCCTCAGGGATTTCCTTGTTTGCGAAACACATGCCAGAGGCCTGAGTGGTCATTTTGGGAGAGATAAGACCATCGCCACTGTAGAGCATATGTTCTTTTGGCCATCGCTGAAACGAGACGTAGCCAATATTGTATCCCAATGTCGTGTATGCGCTCTAGCTAAACAGGTCAAGCAGAATGCTGGCCTTTACACCCCCTCTACTGGTCCCTCATAAACCTTGGGATGACGTGAGCATCGACTTTGTTTTAGGACTTTCGAGAACCCATAAGCGTCATGATTCCATCATGGTTGTTGTAGATCATTGATAACATGATAAATGAACCTATATTTGTATACATTTTAGATGTTTTTAGTATTATTAATTTATAATTTATCATGTTATTGTTTGAATTAACCAAATATTTATGCATTAGCTAATAATTCCAACTTTTGCACATTATGATTATTTTTCACTAACTTCATTGACTTCTATGAGGTCAATCAGTTTTATTTTTGATGACTATTTTATAGTTCCAAATGTGCAGAAATTTACAGGAATTAGAAGATATCATTCTGAGAAAAATTGGAGGATTTTGGGAGCTGAGTGACTATCAAAATGGGCTACAAATGATGAAACGGTATTGTAGGCTTTTAAAGGAGAGATCAGAGGGGCTTGGACCACGACCTGAACTACCTATTGGGCCTGCAAACACATTACAAAAGAAACAAACTGGAAATTACAAGGCAAAGCTCTCAACCCATGGAGAAAAAGAGGCAAAATGGCAAGAAAAGAGAATAGATAATGCCCAAAGGGGTATTTTAGTAATTCTCACAATGTATAAATAGACTTTTTCTCCCTCATTTTCCCTCATTCTGGACGTGCTCTAGCAAGTGGCTGGCCAGCAGGACAAGGCATTCTTCAGAATCCAGGTTGTTCAACCTGCTTAATGTAAGTTTATTGAAGTTTTCTCTTAATCTCGTCTCTTGTTTGCATTGAAAAACGCCTGATCCTGGCAAAATATAAGGATCCATACTTGAGAGGAAGCATTGAGGGCTCAGTAAACTTGCATTGAGGCTTTAGAATCTTAGATTTCTACCTTCTCCATCATTTCCCATCCATTTACCCTTAAAATCCATCACTTTCTCACTCTAAACACTAATTTTCTCTAATTTCTCTCTCTAAAATAGGTTTTTTCTATCACTAGACCTTCATCTATATCCATAGTTACTCCCCTAAAAATTTCATAAAAATCTCCTTCATTTGCACATCCAAATTCTATCTCAAACTCCTTCTACACTCTCTCTTCATTTTCTCTCTCTATCTCCTCATTTTGGCCCTTTCTCTCTAGAATCTGTTCTTTCTCTCTCTAGATGTCCATCCATATCCACAGTTCATTACCTCAAAATTTCATAAAAAATCTCCTTCATCTACAGCTTCAAATTCCCTCTCAAACTCTCTCTACACTATCTCTTCATTTTCTCTCTCTATCTCTTCATTTTCTCTCTATCCTCTCATTTAGACATTTTATCTCTCTAGAAACATTTGTCTCTCACTATATAATATCTCCCTATATCTCTCTAGATCCTCAAGCATTCCCTACTTAGAATCCCAAAAAAAATCGCATTGAAATATCATTTCTTATCTTTTCAAAACACTTATTTTTGTCTTCTAGCTGCCACCGTGCGGCGCCGTGTGGCACCTGTGCGGCGCCGTGCGGTGCCTGTGCGGCAGAGACAGCCCTCTGCCCGCCGGTCTGCGTGCAGCCAGTGCACAAGACCGCAGGGCACAGGGTAGCCCTGTGTAGGACTTAGCCAAATCGGCTAAGTCCTGGCCATTGGGTTAAGCCCAATAAGACTTAAGCCCAATTTGGCTAAGTCTTGACTTAGTCAAATTGAGCTAACCTTAGTGGGCTGACCCACTAAGAGGCCTGCCCTCTACGGGCCAACCCAGGCCCGCCGGCCCATTCCGCCGCCGCCGCCGCCGTCGCCGTCGCCGCCGCCGCTCCGGCGATTGCCAGAGTATTTAAAATTATTTAAAAATATTAAAAATCTGAAAAATCGGAAAAATTATTTTCTGCTTTGAAAAAAATCTGAAAAATTTGGAAAAAATATAGAAAATTAATATAAGTTATTTATAGTCATTTTAACACTTAAAACATTTCAAAAAAATCTCTATTTATTGTTTTTAATACTTATAGTTGTTTTTTATATGTAAATTAATTCCAGAAAATTCTTAAAATATTTATTTCTGATCAATTTGCTAAGAGAAAATAGAAAAATTAGTTTAGAGATATGATTTTGTGTTTCTCCTTGTACTTTGGCTTAATTTAAATCATAGGGAATTTTGAAAATTACCAACAAATCTAGAAACATCTCAAAAAAATAGTATTTTTCACGTTTAAAATCATTTTCTTCATCCCAAGCTTGAGAAAGAATTCTGAAGTTAAATTTCTGCGTCTCTGTGGATCGACCCCTTACTTGCCCTATATTAATTATAGAGAATTTAAGTGGAAAATTTTCATAAATATTTGTGGCTAAGTCTGAATCAAAACAACGACATAAAACCCTGAACTTTGGACTTATCAATCATTTTTCTAAAATGGCACATTTCATCCCTTGTTTTAAAACTTCTGATACTTCTCATGTCACTCAGCTTTATTTCAACGAAGTTTTCTATCTCCATGGGCTTCCAAAAAGTATAGTATCGGATAAAGATGTCAGATTCACTAGCTACTTTTGGAAGACTCTTTGGCATCTCTTGGGAACGAACCTCAAATTTTCCACAGCTTTTCATCCCCAAACGGACGGTCAAACCGAAGTCGTTAATAGAAGCCTCGACAATCTATTACGATCATTGGTTGGGGACAACCTCAAATCTTGGGATAACGTCATTCCACGTGCCGAGTTTGCCTATAACGTGTTGGTCAACCGTACCACTAGCATGAGTGCCTATGAAATAGTGCATGGTCATCCACCTCGCAAACCTACAGCCGCATACCCATGTTACCGCATGCTCGAGTCTCAGATGATGGTCATGAATTTGCAAGTCATATTAGAAGTCTTCATGAGGATATTCATAAACGCATCATGAGTAGTGACACTTCATACAAAGAGACCGCAGATTTACACCGTCATTTTCGCGAATTTAAAGAAGGTGACATGGTGATGGTGAGGGTTAGGCCGGAGAGATTCTCTTCCAAGCGGGCTACCAAGCTTCATGCTCTTAGTGCTGGGCCATTCCCAATCCTCAAATGAATAGGGGAAAATGCCTATGCCGTTGACATACCCTCCACGTAGGGATAAGCACTACTTTCAATATTTCGGATTTGGTCGCTTTTAAAGCCCCACCTCCTTCGTCTATTGACCCTTTTCTACCCATGGACTTTTCAGTGAGTGAGTTTGACTTGTCCACCCCTCCCTCACTACCTTTTGATTGGCAAGAGAACATTGAGCCTATACTGGACAAAGTAATCACCTTCACCAAAAGGTGGAACAGTGCAGAAGTTTCTTGTTCGTTGGTAGGGCAAACCGTCGACAGATGACACGTAAATCACGGAAGAAGACCTGGTTCGTCTGCGGCCCGACTTGGTGATCCCGCTGGAGTCTTCTGACACTCACTCGACGGAGTCGAGTTCTTCTCACCCCAGGGGAATTGGTGGCGACGACGTCAACGCATCGACACTTGACGCGCCACCACCGTCATCTGATGTCGACATTGTTGCTAAGGACACGCCGCCACTATTACCTGACCAAGTCAACGCACCAACATCAAGCACGTCTCCACCTAAGCACGCCTCGTCACGCATCATGACATGTTGCCAACGACGATCAAGAACTGCCCCTTGACGTGAGACGAAACCACGTCGCCCGTCTTTATTTTTATTTTATTAACTGTATTTTTCTCTTTCCTCCAAGGCCTATATGTATAGGCCAATGTTCCAAGAAACAGTTAGGCAAGTCAAAATTCAAGAATTGAGTTCCTTTTACTCTTTTTGGAGGACTTGCCCTAGCCTTCCTCTTCACTATCTCCGATCGCCACCGCTGCCGCCGTCTTCACCGCCCCGCAACACTAGCCGTGGTTCCCTCTCCTCTTCCTCTTCCTTTCCCTCTTCCTCTCTCTCTCTTTATCTCTTTCCCTTTCGCTCCCTCTCTTCCTCTCCTCGGCATATTCCTCCAAGCGGCGCTAGGAACCCAATGCCGGTCTCCTGCCAGGGCCGTCTGTGCCCGGCAACCTAGTGCCAACTGTCCAAGCCAAGGCCACCAGCCAGGCGCCAGCCGCCCGCATAGGCAGCCTGCCAGGGACCGCCCACGCCGGTGCCAATCGACCACACGGGCAGCCAGCCAGGGCCGCCCGCGCAAGCGCCAGCCGCCCGCAAAGGCTGCCGGCCGGGGCCACCCGTGCCGGCATCAACCAACCACATGAGCAGCCAGCCAGGTCTACCCGCGCAATTGCCAGCCACCTGTAGAGGCAGCCTGCCAGGGCCGCCCGTGCCGGCGCCAACTAACCACACAAGCAGCCACCCAGGTCTGCCGTGTAGGCGCCAACCGCCCGCATAAGCAGCCTGCCAATCACCCGCACTTGTAGCGGCCGCACAAGTAGCCAACTGGCCTTTGCTAGGGCTGCCCACAATAGGCACCCTAGCGCCAACCGACCGAGCCAGGGTGCCCGGACAGGCTACCAGTCCAGTTGCCCGCGTAGTCGCCAACCGTCCACACAAGCATCCAGCTGCGCCCACGCCGGCCTTTACCAGGGCCGTCCAACGCCCAGAACGCCACGCCTAGTCATCCAAGTGGAACCACGCAACGCCCGAAACGTCGAGCCTAATTACGACTAGAATTTTCCTCACCCTCATCACGCACTCCGGTGGCAAGGTACGCCTGAACTCTTTGGTGTCGTGTGTTCTCCGTCTAGTATTTCTCGAGAATTCATCCACCGCCGTCGGATTTGCTTTGAATTTCTTGGAATTTCATCAATTAGTGGTTTAGGTCTCTTTATGAGTTTTCTAGCGAACCCGAATTCGAGGTATTGAATTTGGTGCTTAAGCATCGTCACGGTTGTTGAAGACAGCACTCCTGTCCTCGACGAGGAAAGGGGCTGCGCCACCATCATTTCATCGGATTTAAGTTTTCGAATTCGATCGTGTGGATTTGTGGTCTGATTTATCCCTCCCTTTTCTAATCTATCCGTCCAGCACCTGTTGTCACCCTTCTGTCTCATCAGTTGTCAACATCCATCCCTCTAATTGTCCTGCATCAATTTTTTCGCATCATCTTTCTTGAGTCGATCGCGTCTTATACCAAGGTCGGATGATCCCCTCTTGACCACTCAATCATCTCAGTGAGCTTCTTACTACATCCGAGCTATGACTTATTTGAATCCCATGATTAGAGGCTCATAAGTTATTATCAAAACGTAGTGTGTCAGTTCAATGGATCACTTATACAACCGTGACTTCAATCAACCTGATTGACATTTTGGTATAATACCATTCATGGATTCGTACGGATCAATTCAGTGAACTCTTTCTCCAAAGAGCACGCACTATCTATCCTTAGTGTCGCCACACTAATAGCCACAGGATCAGCTATACTTATCGTACAAGTAGGATCAATTAGTGTTATTCTATCTGGATAATTTGATGTCTGTCTCGACTCCATCGAATTGGAATATTTAGAATACATGTTTAAAAACTATTGATCCATGTATTATGATCTCATCGTAATTCACCAAATCATTGCACGTATTCATGGACTTTGTTATAAACATCACACGGAATATTAATGAAACACAAATATTTTATTCAATGAACTTAAATAAACATTATCGCGTGATTGGCTTGACGCCACATAATATCCATCAAGAGGGAGAGAGTGCAAAAGGAAAGGTGTTGCGCGAGGGAGAGAGGGACCAGGTGAGAGGAAAGAGAGAGGGAGAGGGAGCAGGTGAGAGGAGAGATAGAGGGAGAGGGAGCAGGTGAGAGGAGAGATAGAGAGAGGGAGCAAGTGAGAGGAGAGAGAGAGGGAGAGGGAGCAGGTGAGAGTTCCAGATGGAGAGATGGAGAGATGGAGAGAGAACGAAGGAGGGAGAACCGGAGAGAGCAAGAGAGTGTGGAGGAAGAGAGGGAGAGCATGAGAGAGTGAGAGAGAGAGAGGGTGTGAATGAGAGGAAGAGTGGTGAGTGAGAAAAAGGAGAGAGGAGAGTGAGAGGGAGAAATGAGAGGGTGAGCAAGGAGAGAGAGTGAGAAAGAGAGGGAGAGGAGAGAGTGAGAGCGGGAGAAAGGGTGAGAGAGGAGAGGGAGCGGAGAGAGGGAGAGCGGGAGAGAGGGTGAGAGAGAGGAGAGAACGGGAGGGAGAGGAGAGAGTGAGAGCGGAAGAAAGGGGGAGAGAGAGAGGGAGAGGAGAGAGTGAGAGTGGGAGAGAGGGAGAGGAGAGAGTGAGAGCGGGAGAGAGGGTGAGAGAGAGGAGAGAACGGGAGGGAGAGGAGAGAGTGAAAGTGGGAGGGATGTGAGAGAGAGGGAGGGAGCAACAGGGAGGTAGGAGAGTGAGAGGGTGAGAGAGAGAGGGAGGGATGGAGGAGGCGAGAGAGAACGATATGGAGAGAGGGTGAGAGAGAGGGAGATAACAAGATGGAGATAGGGAAAGAGAGAGAGAGGGAGAGAGAGGGAGAGAGAGGGTGAGAGAGAGGGAGAGAGAGGGAGAGAGAGGGAGAGAGAGAGAGAATGATAACGAGATGGAAAGAGGGGGAGAGAGGGGTTGAAGGGTAGAGAGAGAGCGGGAGAGAGGGTGACAGGGAGAGAGGGAGAGAGCAAGCAGAAGAGGGGGTGACGGGGAGAGAGAGTGGGAGATAGGGTGACGGGGAGGGAGGGAGAGAGCGAGCAGAAGAGGGGTTGACGGGTAGAGAGAGAGCGGGAGAGAGGGTGATGGGAAGAGAGAGAGAGAGGGAGAGAGCAAGCAGAAGAGGGGGTGACGGGTAGACAGAGAGCGAGAGAGAGGGTGACGGGGAGAGAGGGAGAGAGAGAGCGAGAGAGCGAGAGCGAACGAGTGAGAGAGAGGCTGATGGAGGACCATCCAGTCGAGCGCGTCCAGACTTGTCACCAGCCACGTCGCGGAGCTTGAGCTGATATGAAGAACCTCCATTTCCGCTACCAGGCTTGAATAGCCGTATTCGCGTCTTTTTGCTTTGTGTCGTGACTCTTTGTGGTTTTATGGTGGCTCATTCCTTGTGTATGGGTCCCATCTTTGTGTTGTTTTAGTCTTTTCTCATCATCTTTGGATTGTAGGGAGGCCCCTCCTGCGTGAGTACATGCCTCCCCGTATGTGTTTTGTTGTTTGGTTGAATTAGATGGCACCTTTAGGGGGAGGGAGTCCATGTTTGGCTTCTTCCCCCCCTAAAGAACCCTTTTAAGGGGTAGCCCAATAAGCTTTGCCCTTCAAAGGGGCCCAATTGGGCGTCCCATAACTGCCCCTCATTTCTATAAAAGAATTGGGAGGGGTGAACGTGGGGGGACATGCTTGTTGTTTTGAAGATCCAGATTCCACTTATCGTTTTGAAAGAAAGAAAGTGTGTTGTTCTTTGATGGCGCCCTTCCCCTCTGCATCCTAGTGTTATAACTTTGCAGTCGTAGATTGTATCCGCTGGGCTTGTCAAATTTCTACAAAGACAGCAAACATCTCCGTCGGTCTTTCTTCTTTGCCAGGACCTTCGTTAGTGAAGTCTGCCGTCATCACATGGTCAAGGTGCAACATAATGCACTGATGACGTCCTGAATAATCACGTGAAGCCTAGATTTGTCTTCGGGCCACTTGATCATGATACTTGGTTAAGCTACATATTGACACCCCTAGATCTATGGTGCTGAACCTCTGGTACACGTTTCACACCCTTCAACATTTCGATCTCACCACTCGACCATAGTCTCTCGACCATAGTCTCCACTTCCACGAACCTCTACAGGATCAGAAACTCTTCCCTTGTGTTCATGCCCATCCCGATCTTCCTGGTGTGGTTCTATGTGTGACGTTCGACAACTTCCCTTCAACCCCGTCCCAGCCTATTCTCAGACCAGTTTTCTTTCACCACAGACTGACTAGTTCTGGCCACTACTAAGAAAAGTTTTACCCTGTCGTGAATGACCTCAGCGGACTCTTTGTCCATAGGACTTCCACCCCTGATACTTTGCTACATTCGCAACTAACCAGATCTTTGTATTGCTACTGCCTAGTTATGCTTATATCTGGGAATCTATCTTGAAAAAAAAGACTAGCTCGATTGCAACAATCCAAGCCCCAGGCTGTAGGACCCTCGGACTTTGGGTGCCTCCGGAGGCATCTCTCCTCGATTGTTCGACCCACATGTGGACAACGTCACCCTATCTATGATCAACAACCAGTCGGCTCCGCACCTACAGGTCCAAATTCCTATCCATTTTTTATAGCTTAATACAACTTTCAATGCTTTTTGGGACTGCTCCGAGAGTTATAAACATATTGCAGGATTAGACACCCTCTTTGTGATCAGGATTTATCTTCGTCGGTGTCAGACCCACCCATTTTTTAGTGATGGTCAGGACATCCACATACAGGGCACTCGGATCATCGGGAGCTTGCTGATGAATCATTAATCATGCTTGAAAACCGACATTTCTTAAGGGTTTATACAGTCATATAATGAAATGAACATGCATTTTTATGTTAACTTCCATTTTCATACAATTATTCATTCACTATGTAAAATGTCATGTTTTTAATGAGTTTTAACATTGTTCAAAAGTAGTATGAAACTTGTTGATCAAGTAGAAAGAAAATAAATAAAAATATAAAAAATTTATAGAACAATATAAAATAAATAGAGAAGAAAGGGCTCTTAAGGAGCCATCAAGGCACACAGCCAAGGCCACCGCACCGCAGGCGCCACCCATAGCCACAACCAAGGCTGCAGCCGTAGGCGCACCTGCAGCCCTAGCCAAGGCCGCAGCCGCAGGCAGCACCCGCAGCCATAGTCGAGGCCGCAACCGCAGGCGGCACCTGCAGGTGCACCCAAGGCCGGCTCCTCAAAGCGGCTTTAAGGTAAGAGTAGCCTACGCCCACGATAAGTAGAAGTTTATTTCAGTTCGTTTAGATAAGGATCTCAAAATTTATACATTGTTTTCGCTTTCTAAAAGCGGCAATATGGGATTTTTATATAACATTGTTTTTCAAAGGATTGGGCCGGGCCATAAATGGCAAGGTAGTGATCGCAGCCCATCGGGCCGCGATCTGAAGAAAAGTAAAAGCAAAAATCAGACCGGGCTTCGAGCCAACCGGGCCCAAAGCCCGTGTCGGTTGGGGCTTGTCTTAAAGATGACAATATAATCTTGATCATGGATCTTCTTTTTGAAGATCGAACGGTCAAGATCAGCTCCTTATCGGGACAGAGCCGTATGATGCGGAAGTGTCACGTATGGTTCCCTGAGAAGGGAGTGGCTACCCACTAGAGCTTATAAAAAATACCACCGGTCAGGTCAATTCTGCTTTGGGGCCACCCCTTGCTCTTTTTTTCTTGTTTTCTTGTTTTTGTTTTATTTTTCAGGCGACAACTCAGCGAGCAGTGCCGAAGTTGACAAATCAGACATAGACACATGGAATCAGCATTGACGTGGTGCAGCTGACTGTGCACGGTCCACCGGAGATAAAGAGGGTCACTGACTATGATTTAATCGTAGTTGTCTAACCCTCTCATCTATGATTGGACGGTCGAGAATAACTCGACCAATTTTTTTCCTTCCGCCACCATCTCCGTCGCTGGAGACTTCACTCCGGTGGCAAGAAGGTGGATTTCTGTCGATTCGTGGTCGGAGATGGCGGCGGAATTGTCCCATACCGGTCATGAAGGTCATTGGATCGTTCCTGACCTATAAATTGCCAGAAAAAATATCTTTCGCCGCCGAATTTGAATTGCCTATTTGAGATAAAAAAATTGCGACGGAGGGAAGATCCTCAGTCTTCTTCTTGTTTCTCCTTGGTCTCTCGGTCAATGGCAGTGATATAGTCGTGGTCTGAAGGGAGATTAGCAAGAGAGAAGAGTAGAAGACAGAGAGAACGAGAGTTCTTACCTGAAGGACAACGCGACCGGAATGGGGTCTAGAGCTGTCAGCGACTTCGAGCTACTGCAGAAATCTGGTAAGTAATTCGAGTTTTCTTGTTAGAAGCTTAATTGATTATAGTATATTCAATGATTGAAGAATCATCTCCTCAATCCATTCCCTCAAAGTTGAATTAAATCAATTTCGAGCAAAAGCCAAACTATTAAAAATCTCGTTTAGGCATTTCTTCAAACATTTAGTGTTCCTGTTTTCTAAACGATCTTTAAACAGCCAATTTAAATCCTTTCAACCCAATTAAAAGTCTCTAAAAAATACAATAAAAATCTAGGAATATATACTTCCTATTTTATATACACCTTAAGATAAAATAGCTTTAAAAATTACTCTCGCTCCTTATAAATACCCATATAACTCCAATTTCTCTGTTAGACATTACAACGAACACCTAGTGGTGCTTGTTTACTCTCCTACTCATTAGTTAAATCCAACTCTATGAGCCAATCCCTGTGGAGATGACCTTACTCAACACTATAGAATTCTGAGTAAGTTTACAAATTGAAATTTGTATTTGATTGAAGCAAAAATAATAACAACGACACAAAATTAACACCCCATTTTCACTTCATCATTTTCCCGTGTTCCGGGCCCCTTTGTTGCCACTTGACTTACGTCTCAAGTCATCAAGTCCCGACGTATTTCTCGTTGATTTTTATTAACAGTCACATCATTCAGAAATCCATCTCACATTCTTCCTCGTCTTCCTTACGAAGTAACATGACCCGTTCGATTCCGGTCATCATGTTACATCAGAGGGTAACGGGAACAGAGGGAGAGAGCAAGCAGGAGACAGGGTGATGGGGACATAGGGAGAGAGCGAGCAGGAGAGAGGGTGACGGGGACAGAGGGAGAGAGCGAGCAGGAGAGAGGGTGACAGGGATAGAGGGAGAGAGGGAGCAGGAGAGGGGGTGAGAGAGAGAGAGGGAGAGAGGAAGAGCCAGGAGAGGGGGCGGGAGAGAGAGGGAGAGAAGGCGAGGAAGAGAGGGAGAGAGAACGAGAACGAGGACGAGGGATATATTGAGAGAGGGGGACAAGGAGTGGATGCAGTCTTTGGTCTGCCAAAAAAAGGCTGACTGACGGTCTGTTTTGGTCCGGTCTGACCAAATTTTGGTCAGACCGTGTCCTTCCCTATGTATCACTTATGGTGATTTAATATTCCATTTTCTCTTTACGTGCTATTGTGCTTATTATACATGCAGATGTAGCCTCATAGACACTATTGTTACTCTTGCTGCCATTCCCGATCATTGATCAGAATGATAAGATCATTGATTGCTTGATTTGGTACTCTATAGGAGCTTGATCTTGAAAGAGAGACTCAACCCTGGAGGATGACATTAGATATTGTTTAGCCAAGCACCTTCTCATAGATAGGAAAAAATGTAAATAAAATGTAATGAAATATGTGATGAAATTGAGCTAGAATTGGTGATATATCGTAAAATAATAAACTGTGTTGTGAAGTTACCTCTAAGTACTTTTAAAGTAGTATCTACTTAAAGGATTTAGTTAACGTTGAAGGAAAATATGAAAGCTAAGTGAAAAAGAAACCATGTCAATAATTGGTCTAGTATGTCATATACTTTGGCCAAGTCATAAGCAAAAATGAGCCACATGTTCTTGAAAGTAGTAACAAATTAGTTCTCCAATTCCCATTCGAAAGTCCATTCAGATACTTCCATGCTAACCCATTTACAACATTGTGCATATCTTAATAAATAGGCCTTGAAAGAGAGAAGATGAGGTTGGCTGGCTAGTTGGTAATTTGGCTGGTCAGCCAACTGGGTACCTGATTGCACATACCTACGTGGCTGCACCTTGGGGATGCCTTGCTCAGTGACCTGATGGCAGCTCTGTAAGGCAAGTGTAGTCAGGTGCTATACTTGCTGACTGGTACCCCACTTGGTTGAATGCCTCTCTAGTTGCATTTGTAGGTTGGTTGGCCGAATGCCTCTATAGTTGCACTTGGTTGAATGCTTCTCTAGTTTCACTTGTAGGTTGCTTGGACGAATGCCTCTCTAGTTGCACTTGGTTGAATGCCTCTCTAGTTTCACTTGTGGGTTGCTTGGCCGAATTCCTCTCTAGTTGCACTTGGTCAAATGCCTCTCTAGTTGCACTTGTTGGTTGCTTCGCTGAGCAACCTGTTCACGACCTAATATAACAATTGGCTATGCAGGTAATATGCATACTGCCAACACACTTGGTTTCCCCTATGAGTTGTCTAGCCAAGTGACATGTTGGCAAATCATTCATACATCTAGCATGGTGCCTATATTTCTAACTACGTGTAATCTTTGATGGGCACAAATTGATAAATAATATGTGGCCATCAAGCCAATCGCATTTATTGTGTCTTTTTTTAAGTTTCTTGAAATAAACATGTATTTATTATTATTCTCACATGATGTTTACAATAAAGTCATTGATTATGTGGAATAACATAATGAACTATGATGAAAACATAGTACAATGATCAATACTCTTCGAGTATTCTTATTGAAATGATACCCAAGACAAACAACAAAATATCTAGAAATAATACCACAGTCTGATCCTTCTTACATGATAAGTATGTTGATATTGTGGGCATTACAATAGATACAACAAGGATAAAAGATGGGTGCTCTTCAGGGAAAGAGTTTGCTAAATTAATTCGTATGAATCCTTCAATGGTATTACACCTAAATGTCAACCAGGTTGATTCATGTCATGTTTTTGTGTGTGGTCCTAAGACCTGAGATCCCAAAATATCTTGTTGATTGATGGATGTATTTTTCACTAACACTCCTAATCATGACATTCAAACTCTTCTTAGCCTGGATTTAGTAAGAAGTCTACGAAGATGCTTGGATGGTCAAAATGGAGTTGTTAGCCCTTGATAAAATAGGAGATACCCCATTGAAAAAGAGGTGCCCCATTGACCTCTGTTGCGCATCATGAGGGAAGGACATGGTCTGCCCAAAGTTCAGTCACACCAAACCAAACCGGACTGGGACGTCGTCTGGGACGTCGTCCGGTCAGCACCGAGTATGATGGCTTGGTACAAATAATAAATGGTGGTATCAAATGTACCATGGATAAACCATAAATGGGTGGATGTAACTACGATGCGAAGAATGATCATCCTACATGTCATACGTGCAGGCTCCGACTTGAGGGAGGCACTGAGCTCGAGCTTGGACGGGGTCGCCAGGTGACAGCGATGGTGGCCTCTCGAACCTCATCAGAGTGACGAAGATGTCTACGGCCGAACGAAATCAATCCGTAGGGCTTGCACGTAATGGACTGTTTCGTCCGTACCGGTGAGACGCTCAAAATACGTTCGTAGTTTTCTCTCAAATACATCTCTCACCTACCTAGCCTGAGCGCGGTGGGATGAAAATGAAAATATACTACAACAAGTAATATAACGAGCAAGCGGGAGGATGACGTACCTCGTCGGCGCATTGCTCGTTGTGCAGAATCGTCGATAGTTGCATTGGTTGGAGCGGGTGTGGCAGAGTGGTGCTGGAGAGCTGATGACGGCTCAACTAGCGTCGGGCATAGGAGCAGTTGAGGGGTTCGGAGGAGAGGGCAAGCAGTGGGGCAGCACGACGAGCGCTCATGGAGGCAGTGACAAGGCTTGGTAAGACGGTCCTTGGGTTTGAGCTGGGCATAGGTAGGAGAATCCAAATGCCAGTAGTTGCTCAAGCACGCTGGGTTCCTACTGCGGGGATCAAGATCGACCATGTGCACATAATTACCGACTTCTAGAGTGCAGACCGTAAAGATCCCGTCTCTGCTGATAGCCTAGAGTTGGGGACAGGTCCAACTGACCAGGCCCCATGCCCGTCCTTGCTGTTCACGCGCGTGAGGGTGTGGCTTCTACCTCTGCTCTTGCAGACGTTGACCTGCGATGGTCGAGGCGTCCAATCCATGGTCGATCGCCAGAACTGGGTGGTGAGTTTGATCCGCCGATGTATGCAGATCAAGGAAGGCGGAGAGGGGAATCGTTGATCCACCAATCTCTGATCACTTCCTCTCCCATTCTCAGACTAATCTTCTCCCAATCAGCTCTTCTTCTGCCTTTGCTCGCAGGAATCGAACTGCGATGGTCATGGCGTCCAACCCATGGATAATTGCGAGTTGTGGGGTGGTGAATTTGATTCGGTGGTGAACGCAGAGAAGGGGAGGAATGGAATGAAATGGCTGATCCTCCCCAATTCTGGTCCCTTCTCCCAATCCACAGCTTTTTCCTCCCTTTCCTCCCCTCTAGTTCTTTCTCTCAAAGAGGGGGAGACCAGAACAGAACGCGACAATCAACTTTGTATTCTTCTTGGAGGGAATAACTTTGGGACATCACATCAGTAAGAGTGGGTTAGAGGTGGACAACGGAAAGGTCGAAGTGATCAAGAACTTACCTCTTCCCACTACAATCAAGCAAATTGGAGATTTTCTTGGGCAAGCTGGCTTTACCGAATATTCATAAAAGACTTCGAAGCAATCTCTAAACCCTTAACTTATTTATTATCAAAAGATGCTGATTTTATTCTAGAGGAAAAGGATAAAAACTCTTTTTCCAGATTAAATAAGCGTTGATCAATGCTCTTGTTTTAAAAGCTTCAAATTGGAAACTTCCGTTTGAATTAATGTGTGATGCTTCAGATTTTGCAATAGGAGTAGTGTTGAGACAAAGGGTAGATAAGAAGCCAGTAGCCATTTACTATGATAGCAAAAATTTTGGACGCGCTCAGATAGACTATGCAACTACAGAAAATTGGTTTTGAATACAGCATATGGCTGTAGATTACGTATCTAGGAGGGTAGGAGAAATCCCTACAAGGAAGAACGATTATTAAGTTGTCATTAAATTTATTCAAGGCCATATCTTTTATAGGTTTGGGTGTACTAGAACAATCATTAGCGATGGAGGTACACATTTCAATAATTTCAATTTACATACTGTCCTTAAGAAAAATGGAGTTCAACAGAGGATCAGGACACCGTATCATCCTCAAGCTAATGGTCAAATAGAGGTATGTAATAGAGAAATTAAGAAGGTTATCAAAAAGATCATTATACCTGATGGAAAAGATTGGTCAGATAGGCTTAATGATGCATTATAGGCATATGACTGCATATAAAAAAACATTAGGGATGTCACCTTATTGATTGGTTTTTGGAAAAGCTTGTCATTTACCGGTTGAAATAGAACGTAAGGCCTCTTGGGAGATTGAAAAGCTTAATCTGTCTTTAGATGAAGCAGGAAAAACCCGTTTACATCAAATACATGAGCACCAAACCCAAAGATAGGCCCAACCTCAATAAATATTGAAGATACGGCTTCAGACATTAGCCGTTGAGCAAGTCCCAATATGCTCTAAGAAAATCAACCAAGCTATGGAGTTCGATTCTCATGACAACAAGTGGAAAGGCAACTAATGTGTTGAAATTTGATACTTAGAACTTGAGGATCAAAAGATGACTTTGTTCTCTAGGGGATCCAATGGGAATTCTTAAGATAATCCCTTGTACCTTGCTAAGGGAGAAGCAATTATTTAAGATGGGGGGTGTAATAATATGCAAATTATACATCTTTATGTATGACAATTCATGCATTTCTTGGGCTAAATTGATAAATTATATTGCATATTATCATTTTATTATCTAAATTTTCCAAAAAACTTTAAAATAATTATTTTGAATTCATTTGAATATAACTGGATTAAAGTTATTCGAATGTAAAATAGATATTTTTCACTCTAAAATTTGGTGAAAGTTTCATGTTAAAAGGATGAATAAATCAAAAGAAATTTAATTTTGAATTTTTGGAATTTATTGAATATTTTCTCAGTTTTTTAAGGTTAAGTTTGCAAAAAGGAGGCCCATTAACCACTTGGCTGATGTAGCAGGAGCACCCATATGGTGTGCCATGTCAGCGCTTGAAGATAACAACTAGCACTAACGGGGCACACATTGGCACACATGTGTACATTTAATGGAAGAGCAATAGGTGCAAATGGGGGACTTGAAACTAACAAAGAACAAAGAACAGAGTTCTTTTTGGACTTCAATAGATAACAAATGCCTTGTTATTTATAATCAAGATTATTTCAAAATTCTTCCACACGGGATTAACTTAGCCATTCCTTTTAAGAGGTAAGCTTACCTCCTCTTCTTTTGTCTTTTTCTGCAGGTCAAGGGGTGCATCAATCGGGTGGTCCACGGCTAATCTGAGTATTATGGAACCAGATCTGACGGCCAGAAAAGAACCCGATTTTGAAGAAGAGGTCCAATGGTGAAAATTGGTCCCGATCTTGATGATCAGACAATCTGACGGCTGAGGATAGTTCAGATCATGAAAAATTAAGACAATGTCGTAACAATCATAAAAAATTTAATAAATACCATAAAAATTAGAAAAAAATCCTAAAAGAGGACATTTTTCAAAAGGCCATAACTGTTGACCTGGAGGGCTTTTTGAGTTGAAACTTTTTTGGTGGCTTCCTCTGATAAACACCTATTTTTGGGCTACACCACTTCTAAATACGCCTCGAAGTGTTTTTAAAATTTATATTTTGTTCTGTACTCAAAATATGGAAAATTTGTGAAAGAAAAGAGTTTTCAAAGCATCTAGTTATTGTGTTTTTTGTGTGGCTTCTAGCAAATGGATTGTCGGAGTGAAACAAAGCCCAAGGAAACGCAAAGACTTGTGTTTTCATCAAAAGGTTAGTAAATTCCTTCTCTTCTCATTAGTTGATTTATGTTTGAGGAAGACGCCAAGGCACCGGGCGAAATGTATGGGTCCATGAAGATATGAACGTGAAGAGAGCATCACTTGCACAGAGGTGAACTCAATGTTAGATTAGGAGTAAATTTCATTTTAATAGTTGTATTAGAATCAATTTAGGTTTACATAAATATCCCTGATTTAAATAAACTACTTAGATCTTTATGTTTTGATCTATGAAAGTAGATAAATACATAAAGACCATCCATCATCCTTCCCATCTTTCCATATTCTTAAAGTAACCCTAATTAAAATCTAGATACCTCTCCTCCCTGTGGATTGACCCTTGCTCACTCTATATTAGGTTAGTTAGTGATCAAGGAGTTATAAATTTATTGTAGAAGTTTGATTTGCCTAAAACGACCCATTATGACACTTAAAAAATTTTCTTATCATCACCAAATGATTAACATAGTTGTTATGTCATCGCGATTGGCAATGCCATAATGACATTTATGTCTAACAGTTTCTCTCTCCTAATATTCTTTTCGTAGGATGATGTGGCCAAATAAAAAGATGTTTTTGTAATAAATGCTATACTGACACTGAGGCTTGAATTTTTAGAGAAAGAATTTTTTGACACTTTTAACTGGTCAACAATTGCGGCTTGTCCTGCGTATCACGAGACACATGGCAGCATGTGTACACATGTTCACTTGTGTCATTATGTCAGTGGTTCTCAAAGGGAGCATGCTGATGTGGCACATTACGTGTCATAACATAAAATACAAAAATATGATAAACAGATATTATATTAAATAGTTAATCTTGATTCCTTTTGTCTCTTTTCAGAATGTGACACATGGCACAGTGGGATCCGTTCATCATGAACAATGAGGATGAATCTATGGCACTCATCATATTAAATGTCAAGATGAGACAAAATTGAACATAACGACATGACGACATTGACGAGGACGGCAGAGATAAGTCTTTGGATTCAATCAAAAACTATGAATCATTTAACTTCCATGCTTGATATCTAACAATCCAAAAGTCCAATTGAACTGAAATTATAAGCTTCGTAGTTTTGGCTTCTATCTATCCATATGGTTGGACCTATAAATTGATCGTTCAATATTCGTAAAAATATCTTTAAGCTCACTTCCTCCTAGAGAGGCAGATTTTAGAGTGAACTCTTGAAGGTCAATCAAGGGTGTACGTGGTGTCTTTAGTGTTTGGAGAGGGTCAACATAGAAGTGGGAATGCTGATGTTTATTAGAAAGACACCGTGATCCAAGCAGAACATAGGGATATAAGGTGAGCCTCTTGCCTTGCATTGATTATTCTTCAATATGTTTAGGTGGATCATCTATCACTGTCATCCATCATTGACATCCATCCTCATCCATCATTGACATCCATCCTCATCCATCATCATCCCTATCTTTTGTTACCTATCGCCCACCTCACGTGTCACTTACATGTCCCCTCTCTACCTATTTAAGAAAACTTAAATCAATAACTTTCCCCATTTTATCCATTAATATATTCCAACTTCCCTCAAGTTTCATCCCATCGCTTCTACTCCATATCGCCTTCACATCCTCCAAAATTCTATGAAAATCTTTTATAAGTTAAAAAATACGTGTTTACATGTCGTTATTTAAGGGTTTTTCGAACTTAAGCAATAAGATTTATTTTATCCCTTAGTGTTTAAGTAAGAAGTCGAACCCTAGGGAGGCGGTGGTGATATTCAATTTTTGATCGAATTAGGGTTTAGCATTTAAACCTAAATGAGATATGAGATGGTGTGTTAACTACTTATGAAATACAAATGGTTAAAAAATTGCAACTAAACCTATCTTTTTGAAATCAAATGATTCCAATGGCTCTCTGTTATTTAATAACAGAGATATATAATCACTTGAATTTATCTTTTTATTTTATTTGAAATCTTAAATTGTTTGAGTTATATTTTTAAGTTTTTTTAGTGATTTTGAAATCTTTATAAAAAATTGATTTCATTCTAAGTGTTTTGTAAATGTTGTAGTTATTTTATTTATCATAAGACGTTTTACTGTTCCTCAGAATCAGAATATATTTTTAAAATTTTAAATCCAAACCTAGTGAAAAATTATATTGAAAAATACCTTAAATTGGCAAGTCTTGACTAAGAATTGCTAATTAAGGAAACTATGATTTGAAAATGATTTTAATATAATCTAAATTTGATTCAAGGTTTTTTAAACTTCATTGATGACTGTTTAACAATTGAAAACCAAGTAAATTCGAAATTGAAAGGATTTAAAATTGAAGTTTAAGAAGAAATATGAAAAAATCAACGAAATTATGAAAATTAAATAACTTGGGAATGAAATAAAATGTAAATGAATTCAAAGGATGCCTAGGAATACCAGAAAGAGATTATGCCTCCGTTTGAGGAGAATTCGCGCAACGAACAACACCGAATTTCCACATATTTGAAGATTGAATCTGGGGAAGAACGGTAGCCAGATCGAGATTTTCTAGCTCATTCCTTGCTCCCAATCACTCCATGGCGGTCTTGAGTCCTTGAGGAGGCCAATCGATCGTTCCTTGAACTTAAAAAATCAAGAACGACCATAAAATTCTTGTTTTCCCCCTTTATTGCGCGAATTGAAAGAGCAGCTCTTCTGGTTCCGTTATATATTTTTTTCTTGTGCGCGTTGTACTCAAAGCATATAACGCGTCTCTATTGGCTAAGGTGGTGCCGATTATGGATCTTCCTCCGTGCGCACTACACTCCGTATGCGCGCTTTGCACGGTGGAAGACCCGCTTAGTGCTATACATGCGCTTAACTCGCTGCACCTCACGCAGCGAGTTAAGCTGTGCGCGGTTTGTCGTCACGCGGGTGTGTCTGGTGCGAGACACGCAAGGCGCTGCACATGTGCATGTCGCGCACTGAAAGCACCGATCTGCGCATTCACTGGTCCGCGTCATGATGCATGCAGTGTGCTTCATGCGGCACCTGATGTGTGACAGGCACGACCATGTGTGCGTGCGTGTCACGCACTGAAGCCCGAGCACACATTATGATTGGCTGGTGCTTTCTTCGGTGTGTTTCCCTGCATACTAAACACACTTTAGCAATTAAACTGGCCCAATAAGGGCCAATTTCAATAAAAAAACATTTTTATTGAAAAAATGCTTAAAATAAATCCTAAAAAATATGTTTTAATACCTAAAAATGATTTTATTATTTTCTATAGTTCATTTTATCTATTTCTTTTATTTTTATTTATAAAAATAGGCCAATTCAATATTTAATTTCTTCTAAAATTCATCTTAAAAACGTTTAAAATGTATAAATTGACCTAATTCTTTATTAAATGTATTATTTAACTTGAAATTTAAGGAAATTATTCTTTTAACCAAAAATAATGATAACATGCATTAACAATTAATGCTCTTAAGCATTAAAAGCCCAAATTATGATGAAATTAACAGTTTATTAGCTCTTATTTGCATGTTATCACCCTAAACTAGTAAACCCTTAATTATTAAACCCTAAATCAGATTTGTTGTGTCCTTAATTCTTATCTCGTATCACCATCACCGCTTCCCGTCTTCATTCATTCTACGCTCTAGTTTGCACCCGCTTGATCAAGATCTATTAATAGTATGATGCCCATCATGCCTTTTTAAATTACTGATATCCCTATCTTGACGACTATCTTCATCTTATCACTATCTATTATGTTATACTAATCCTTCTTACCTTCTCAAATTCACCCTATAGAGGGAGCTCTTTCCCCAAGATAGGTTTCCCGTGGAGACAACATATGCTCATTACTAACTAGACAAATTATTTCTTGACTAAAGTTTTATAAGTATTATTGTTTGAACTCAACTTCACAACACTGTAATGTTACCCTAATTTTTGAGTTTATCAGGGTTGCACGCATAATATCAATGAATGTCGGTGGATTTCTAAGTTATAAGGACTTTTGTGGAAAATATATTTTTTGTAAGAATAGTGGGGGAAACCTATTTAGATGATGATGCCAGCCAGATCTGGAAAACCCCATGTATTATCAACTTCTCTTCTCCCTTTCCTGAATTATCAACTTGTAGTGAAACTTGATGGTGGTAAGTATATCTTCAAGGATAATTAAATGAGTATGTGAGAATATTCATTGTTCCATTGATATTATGGATACATTTAGAGGATAGGCATGTGAACGGCTTGAAGGCATTTTTTCTAAGGAAAAAGTTGAGACTGGACCCAGTTCTACACAATATTTTCTGATAATGTCTCAGTTTTTAAGTCTAAATCGGATTCGAGTTTGATAATTTCCTCCGTGTTGTGCACCTAATCTTTGTTGTCTTGTTGAGAAACTATTTGTTCATGGGCACAACTTCATGTATGGATAAAATAATTTTATGAAATTAAAGTCATAAATATTATTATAGTGATTATAAGCATATATTGTATCTCTTCATGGTCTATGCATCATCCACAATGAAAATTTATAATGTAGGTGCATGAAGCATAATTTGATTAAATGTATCTCATCATGGTCTATCCCCTGGTCATAATTTGTTAAATGGGATGGCATAATTTTGTCTCAACTGTAATGCCTTGTTGGCCTACCCATAGATACTACCTCAATGTTAGTAACACGTTGATGTTATCTCCATTGATTTGACAACAATTGCAAATCAACAAGTTGCGTCTAGATGAGAATAGCCATTCAAATGGTGCACTGTTTGGGCTTGCGGAAATAGAGTTCCAATCAATATTAGGAAAAGTAATCCACCATGTTATTCCATAATTCTAATGAGATGTTTGTTTTTATGTGAAGGATCTCAAATAATTGTCAAACTCGTGGCTTGTTTTAGATGCACTTGATCATCATTCTGCTGGGTTATATGCTATATTAAACATGAAAACTTGAGAATTAATGCATTAAAACATAAAAATAATATTTAAAATATTATAAAAAAGATGATACCATCACCATTCTACACATTGACTATGTGAATTTTCAATTCCTCAAGAAAGAGTTGTTGAGCCACTCTAGTGTGCATCCTCTAAACATATCCATGGGATGCCAAACACATCAAATCTTGATGATCTTTTATTGATCCACCATCATTATTATCTAGTTCTGATCACATAAGGAGCTGAGCAGAGCTATATAGCGAAAGGGGAAGAAGGATGGGTATTTGAAGAATTCTAGTGCGAGTGAATTTATCTTACATACTTTTATACTGCATAGAATGTTTTCCTGAAATCCAAAAAATTTATTAATATATCAAAGTTCCATGTAACTCTTGTTATACCGTCATATCGACTACTTAATCACATATTGATCTTACCTAGTTGATAGGTTGAGTTTCCAGCCCTTGAGGTGCAAAGCTAGACCTCTTGATTTAGAAGATACAAAGGAGTATAAATGACTTTGACAGAACCTTACTGTCATTAGTTATTGTGTACTTATATTCCATCATCCTCTTGACACTTCTAGATGACTTAGGATATGGCCAAGTGTGAACCTTAATCCATCATCCAAGTAGGCAATGATGCATTGGAAAATCATCAAATTAACTCTTATTTGATATTCCATTCCCTTGGCTCAGGACTTCCTCATATCATCTGCCTCCAGTACTCTTATCTAGTACTGCGGATAGATGATCCCATCTTGATAACTCAATCATATTCTTGAACTTCTTGTTGCAGTGCAGCTAAGAATATTTTCAATTCCATGTATGAAATCGTATTCAAAGGAAAACCATCCATCCACAAGATATCTTTGGTGTGTTAAACCTACGGAGGGCGTAAATCAACTATTGGGTTCATAGGCTTCTATTAAGAGCTGAGAAAATGTTTTCTATGTAGTGAAAATTGTAAATCAATATAAAATTTTAGTAGTGCATCAGATAATCTTATTGCCTCGTGGGGAACTAGATCAACCATTAACTTACTCCTAGAAGAGAGTCTTCAAGCAGCTCATGTGTCTAGCTTTAGACGTCATGTTGCAAATAAATGTGGCCAAAAAGTGAATCCCACATTCCACATCACTTTCAATATTCATTGATAATACAGATACCCATTCAATGCACATGTGATAATCATAACTAAAACCCATCAATACATATAATGACTAGAAAATTATGATAATATCATAAAATTTGATTACTACACTCTAAAAATGTGTTTTGAATATTGTTATTTGATAACATTTCAAATATTGGGTTAAAATATTAAAATAGCTCTTTAATGACATTGATATGATTCAAAATTATTTTATTAATCTTAAAATGATTAAAATTATTTTTAGAAGGATATTTTGAAAATTTTAATTTTTGGGTATTTCAGGGATTTTTCTGACATCGAATTCTGAAAAACAAAATTATAAAACTTTAAGTGGGAATAAAAGACATTGGATTTTTCTTAAATTTTCAGACATTGGAATTTTAAAGACACTTATTTTCTGAGCTATGTATTTTATTTATCCTTATAGATGAAATATGATTTTTATTAATTAATTAACTGATTCAGGTTTAATATGATCAGCTTGCCACACGTCACAATTTGACTCGTCTAATACTGTCCGATCACCATTGCCATATGGACCAATCATTACTGACATAATTCTATTTTAAGGCCCATAGGTGATGAGGCCCTTCATCAGTAAACATAATCAACCATCTAGACTATGCATATTAGATGCAAATCAATTTAACCAAATTGATTGGTTGAGTTTCCAACACATTAATTAAGATGCTTCTTATGGTCCATAAGGAAAAATGGAGTTCGTCTACTTTCTCATGGAACCTTTTGATACAAAAAAATACTGGTGAATTTTGAAATTTTATAATTCCTCATCGTTGTTCATTTTAGCTTATACAATAAAATTTCTAAGACCCTAGATTAAGATGTATAGTGATAAGTATGGGTATCGTCAAAGGGAAGCTTTTAAGGAATTCAATTAGTGACCTGCTTGAATAATTTGACCCTAACTAGAGTTGAAATAATCTTCGATGGATATCAAATCACCCTAATTAGATGAGGAGTTTAGAAAAGCGGATAGAAGCGATGGGAAGAATAGAAAAAGTAAGGAGCTCTAGATTGACTTCCTTGATCAAATAAAAAGGATCAAATAGGTCGTGTAGAGAAATTAAGCCGAAAATTTGATTTTGGTTGTTTTGAAAAAATCAGGAATCCAAATTCACTAACTAATATCTCATAAACACAATCTAATCTTCCCAGAAATTAAACTTTTATAATTTTTCTGTTTTTAATTTACAATTGGAATAGTTAGATCAATTAAATGATTACTTCTCATAATCCTAGTAAGGACTTGTACATTCCACTCAAGTGTAGCGATTTACAAATTCAGACAAAGATAGGGAAGAATAATTAAAAAATTCACTAACGCTTAATCCAAATCACACTAAAAATCAAACACAATGCAGTAAAAGGTACCAAATATAGTTGATCCAGGATGGTTCTCTTCTCTGTCTTGTAGGTATGATAGAGCCCCTTCCAGAATGACATCCTCAACTCAAAATTCTGCTTCATACTTAAGTTAAATGGTAAAAATTAATATTTAAACCCCAATAAGTGATTAATTTTTATCCATCAATGTAGGCTTGATCTGAATGATCCAACTGTACAAATAGAAAGAGGAGGCGGAGACAAGCAAGTCCATTAAAATGTGACCTCAATCGAACTTCAGTTTCAAAATTTATTAATAAATGAATTTTGACCAATCATAGCCATTATATCAATATTCATTTATTTAATTACTTTTTTCCTTGCACAAAATCACATGTCGATCTCTCCTTGGCTATGAAAAATGGCAGGTTCTTTCTCATCGTGTCACGTATCCCCTCGCTAAGAGAAAACAAAAAAATGGACACAATACGTAGCGACCTTCACATACCTATGTACCTTTTAAGTTTCACCCAGTCACAAGGTGCAACTTCATTTTCCATGCGTCAACTTTGTATGCGCCGCATGCGAGGAGAACTTACTGCCTAGAGAGAAAATTTCCCATAATTTACAGAAAAGTCCCTGATTCAATGGGTGCGCGCAAATGGATGCAGCCCAAAAAATATTTGTATATGGCCCTTCACTTTCTCTCTCCTCCATTAAAAAATCCTGATTAATTTCATACAAAACCCTCAACTATTTTAATTGGATCTTTATGCCTGCAATGGGCGACCAATACCTGTTTTAAGGGCATAATTGCGACGGAAATTTAAGAGAAACCCCACCGACGTTAGAAATTGCTTTAAAACTCTCATTTTTCTTATAAATATATCTGTTTTCTATTTAGAAATTCATTTATTCCTGACATAAATTTCCAAAAAATCAAATAACACTCTATAAACATATTGAAAATTCAGTAACTCGTGTCCACATTGTTTAGCATTAAAATTAATTTCAAAATTTTCTATTTCCATTTAAATAAAAGGATTCCAAGCTTAAATAAATTTCATAAAAATACATAAAATAGCAGAAAATTAGAAATTCTTTGGAGGCATCAATTAGCATGTCAATATATGATAAGAACCCCGATTTAGGGTGCTATCACATTTACAGCATATGCTATAATTTAGATATAATACCTTATCCATGTGGTACTTCTCGAATGACTTAATAACTATCAACCCTATCAAACCCTAGTCAATCATCCTAAATAATATGATTTCTCTAGTTTTTTTAGCTCCTTGGCCAAGGACATCATTACCTCATCTTTCTTGATTTGTCTTCTCATATACCTCATCAGCTTGGAAATACATTGATCTTCTTTATTTCTTGTTGAAGATTAATCCTCTAGGGCAATATAGTTAAATATTTAACATGTATTTTGATGAATGTTCAAAGTAATATATGTCTTAATAGGGTTGTGATCAAGCGTGATAGATCCTTACTCAACTATTTGGCAACTTGTAAGTGAAGACCTAATAACATTTTTAGTTACATTAACAGACTAAGTTTGACCGTATGTGAACAAGTGAATAACTGATTTAGCACTTAATTTTAAAGCTGTTAAAATATTTGTGTAGATTTTTACTCATCTGATTGGTTCAATGACTTTATTTAATCCAAGATTACTACGTTCAGGTATTTAATGATAAACTTATTGTCCGTTAAATGAATCAAGATATTACTTTCCAATGATGATATCTTGAGTAAAATGAAGCAGTAAACATTAGTATCCAATGATGATTTCCAGATCATTGACATCATGGCTATCCATTATTCTTACCACTTGAGAGGTATTTTCAATTTATCAGAAGTTAATAAATATAACGTTCAACACTAACAGCATTACTCTTTCAAATACTCTAATCATAATCAATATATATGAATGTTGGACTCTTGATTACTTTCTCAGTGTGTCTTTTTTTGATTTCTAAGTCCTTATATACAGTTTTCAGCCAAAATTTTAAACCTTCCTTATCCTTCCTCACTGAAAATTGCAATCCAAAATCTACAGAGACCTTTCATTCCCTGAAGCAACTTTCAAGCATTTTTTCAGCATTTCTTCAGGACTATATTTGTTTCTAACCTCAATCCAAGTCCAAAATACATGCAAATGTGTTTTTGGGGCAGGGAGATTCAACATTCAAATGAAAACAATCTTGCCTTCGAATTTTCTCATAAGTTTGATATCTTTAATAGACGTTTTTGGTTCATTTTGAGATTTTCCTCAACTAATAACTTGTTTTTTTATCTCTATCTCTATATCCATCTTGATCTCTATCTCTATCTGTATCTATATCTCTATTTCTATCTTTATCTCTATCTCATTCTCTATCTCTACACCTATCTCTATCTCTATCTCTATAGATATCTCTATCTCTGTCTCTATATCTATCTCTATCTCTATCTCTATCTCTATCTCTATCTCTATATCTATCTCTATCTCTGTCTCTGTCTCTGTCTCTATCTCTGTCTAAGTCGCTGTCTCTATCTCTATCTCTAGCTCTATCTCTATCTCTATCTCTATCTCTATCTCTATCTCTATCTCTATCTCTATCTCTATCTCTATCTCTATTGTGTCTCTATCTCTATCTCTATCTCTATCTCTATCTCTATCTCTATCTCTATCTCTATCTCTATCTCTATCTCTATCTCTATCTCTATCTCTATCTCTATCTCTATCTCTATCTCTATCGCTATCTCTATCTCTATCTCTATCTCTATCTCTATCTCTCTCTGTCTCAATCTCTGTCTCTCTCTATCTCTATCTCTAACTCTATCTCTATCTCTATCTTTATCTCAATCTCTATCTCTATCTCTATCTCTATCTCTATCTCTAACTCTATCCCTATCTCTATCTTTATCTCAATCCCTATCTCTATCTCTATCTCTATCTCTATCTCTATCTTTATCTCGATATCTATCGCTATCTCTATCTCTATCTCTATCTCTATCTCTATCTCTATCTCTATCTCTATCTCTATCTCTATCTCTATCTCTATCTCTATCTCTATCTCTATCTCTATCTCTATCTCTAACTCTATCCCTATCTCTATCTTTATCTCAATCCCTATCTCTATCTCTATCTCTATCTCTATCTCTATCTCTATCACTATCGCTATCTATATCTCTATCGCTATCTCTATCTCTATCTCTGTCTCTATCTCTGTCTCTCTCTCTATCTCTATCTCTATATCTATCTCTATCTCTTTCTCTCTCTCTATCTCTATCTCTATCTATATCTCTATCTCTATATCTATCGCTATCTCTATCACTATATCTATTGCTATCTCTATCTCTATCTCTATATCTATCGCTATCTCTATCTCTATATCTATCGCTATCTCTATCTCTATCTCTATCTCTATCTCTATCTTTATGTCTATCTCTATCGCTATCTCTATCTATATCTCTATCGCTATCACTTTCTCTATCTCCATCTCTATCTCTTTTTCTATCTCTATCTCTATCTCTATCTCTATCTCTATCTCTATCTCTATCTCTATCTCTATCTCTATCTCTATCTCTATCTCTATATCTATTGCTATTCTCTATCTCTATCGCTATCTCTATCTCTATCTCTATCTCTATCTCTATCTCTATTGGTATCTCTATCTATATCTCTATCGCTATAACTTTCTCTATCTCTATCTCTATCTCTTTCTCTATCTCTATCTCTAACTGTATCTCTATCTCTATATCTATCTCTATCTCTGTCTCTGTCTCTGTCTCTATCTCTGTCTAAGTCGCTGTCTCTATCTCTATCTCTATCTCTAGCTCTATCTCTATCTCTCTCTCTATCTCAATCTCTATCTCTATCTCTATCTCTATCTCTATCTAAGTCTCTATCTCTATCTCTATCTCTATCTCTATGTCTATCTCTATCTCTATCTCTGTCTCTGTCTTCTTTTTTATTTCTATCTCTATCTCTATCTCTATCTCTATCTCTATCTCTACATCTATCTCTCTCTGTCTCTATCTCTGTCTCTCTCTCTATCTCTATCTCTATCTCTATCTCTATCTCTATCTCTATCTGTATCTGTATCTCTATCTCTATCTCTATCTCTATCTCTATCTCTATCTCTATCTCTATCTCTATCTCTATCTCCATCTCTATCTGTATCTGTATCTGTATCTCTATCTCTATCTCTATCTCTATCTCTATCTCTATCTCTATGTCTATCTCCATCTCTATCTCTCTCTCGGTCTCTGTCACTATTTTTATTTCTCTCTCTATATGTATATCTATCTCTATCTCTATCTTTATCTTTATCTCTATCTCTATATCTATCTCTATCTCTATCTCTAGCTCTATCGCTATCTCTATCTCTATCTCTATCTCTATCTCTATCTTTATCGATATCTGTAGCTCTATCTCTATCTCTATCTCTATCTGTATCTCTATCGCTATCTCTATCTCTATCTTTATCTCTATCTCTTTCTCTATCTCTATCTCTATCTCTATTTCTATCCCTATCTGTTTCTCTATCTCTATCTCGGTCTCTACCTCTATCTCAATCTCTATCTCTATTTCTATCCCTATCTGTATCTGTATCTCTATCTCTATCGCTATCTCTATCTCTATCTCTATATCTATCTCTATCGCTATCTCTATTTCTATCTGTATGTGTATCTCTTTTTCTATCTCTATCTCTATCTCTATGTCTATCTCTATCTTTATCTCTATCTCTATCTCTATCTCTATCTCTATCTCTATGTCTATCTCCATTTTTATCTCTATCTCTATTTATTTCACTATGTATATCTCTATCTCTATCTCTACCTCTATCTCTATCTCTATATTTATCTCTATCTCTATCTTTATATCTATCTCTATATCTATATATATGCATATCTCTTGCTCTATTTATTTCTCAATCACACTTATTCATACTAGTTATTAAAATTCATTTACATTAGCAATTTGAAGCTTCCAGAGGCTCATCAGGGTGGAGGTGATATCCGATTAGGCATGTTGGGGCTCGATCCAGGGTGGTGCGTGCAGAAAATGTTTGGGTTGGGAAAGGCTCTTCGAGGTGCTCTAGGTGATTTATCTCCTACTCGTTTAGTAGGGAGTGAAGTACGGAAAGAGGACCATTTTTATCGGTCACATACTTTGACAATCGTTAATATTACTCAATTTGAGTTGATCACTGTTTTAGTTGATCTTTCCTATTTTTCAGGTGATCTTTCGTCAAAGCATTTTCCACACTTGGTGCACAGTCATTAATAAGGCATGTGAAAATACTATTTCTCTCCACTTGGTTAAGAAGCTAGCCATGGGGAAAGAGCCTCATGCACAACCTTGTGACACTTATTTGAACCAATGAGACTTATTTGGTAAACTTTTATACAGGCAAAAAATAGGTGGATGAAGTGTGATGTTGGCAATGTGAATGCATGTCACTCATCCTCTGGCAACTATGGCAGTTTGACCATGCTGCACCCCATATAGGTAGAGGAAAGAACTTTTATCTTCTTTAAGGATGTTCAAAATAGAAAGGGCTTGAGTCTTACCTTTTGGTTGATTTTTGAAAGAGTTACGCGGGTTTGAACCTGGACACGGGGAAATCGAGCAGTTGACTAAGAATATGGAAAGATCAATAACTGACAATCAATTCAATTTGATTTTAAATTATATCTGAGATACCAGGTGTTGACAATCGTGTAAAAAATCTACATGAATCGAAATTGTATCATTTGGTGCACAAATGAAGAATATATTTTAGTTTTAAAAAGCAAAGGCCAAACACGAATCAATGAATTTCATGCAAAGAGAAACATGAAAGAGAAGGGAGATAGAGAAAAGAACGGCCAGAAACATGGAGGTATTAAAACAAGGAAGTCATAATTAACAAATTTCCAATCTGAAAGAAATTTCTCGTTGAAATACATAAAATTACGACTTGTCTTGCATGCAACGTATGAGGATTGATTATATACTAAGTGTTGTTGAGGATAAATCCATATGGTTTCGAATTATCTTATTCTTGTTATATCTTTGTTGTCATTTAGGTTAAGGCTTTGGGGGCCATAAGAAGAAAGGCTTAGGGGGGTCAAAGTAGAGAAGGCTTTGGGTGGCAAATTTGAGGAGGTTTCTAGGCCAAGTTGAAGTAGGTCTAGCACAATTGCCCTAGGGAAGACTTTCAGGGTCAGGGACGATAGAATTCCACCAGATTTTCCCTTTTTTTGGTACCATTGTTCAGCTCTATTTCCAAGTGATTTTATTGAGGGAATTCACACAAACATGGTTATGACAGATCATCACCTTGAATTATCAAAAAAGGATACACCCGAACAAGATTAAGGTTTTGCCTAAGCTATCTAAAAAATTAACTCTATCACACATTTCCTCTACCTCATTTCCTAGTTCAGAAAATCCTTGGTTTCTTAACAAAGAAAAATATTATACGTTTAGATAACCTAATTCGCTTCCATATTAGGTTATTCCTTAGCCAATTAAACTAACACTTGTTTCTACATTCGGGCAAAGCATTTTTAAAACTATTGATCAAGACTCGCAGGTCAATGCTGAAATATATTTTCTGTCATTAATATGTGTTTGTTGTCCTCTGTCCAAACTTAAATTATAGAGTAATGACTTGAATTGCCCTAGTTGATAGTTAATTATAAAACCATGGAAGGTTTATATTAATTGCACCCATTATCTCTCCACAAGAACCCCAAACTAATGGTTAATGATCAGATACACTTACCACATGAATAGGATAACATAGTGTTATTGAATCGAGATATTTTGATGTCCTTTTCAAATATCAAATAAATATGAATGTTTATATTATATGTTAAAGGATAGGTGATCAAGATACAATGATTGCATCATAATTAGCTAACCGTTGCATATGTTATTGAATTTCATTATTAATACATCGTGTGCATGACAATGAATATAATTTATATTAAAAAAACCAAGAGAGATGTTAAAATATGTTTTTGGCTTTCATACAATGGGTAGCTCCATCATGTTGGACTTCCACGTGATAATGACGTCTAGGAGGTTGTCATGCATCTCCATAAATGTATTAGAAAAATAACACCTATTCTCAAGTGGACAACCTACATATCCAAGGCGGAGTTCTATCGAGTCAGACACTCTAGGAAAATGTTACTGAACCTGGTGGTACCAATCTTTCACACATCTTGTGTTACACAATTCATCCACCACATTCACTATACATGGTGCAGGACAAGCACTCCAAGAAGAGAAAGATAACTCAATTCTTGAAATAAACTTGCCTAAATGTTTCTTAAAACAATGGCCTATACATATAGGCCTTGGAGGGAAGAGAAAATACAAGTTACTAAAATTAAAGACAAGAGACGTGGTTCGTGTCACGTCAAGGGGCAGTTGTTGATCTGCCTTTGGCGACGTGTCATGATGCGTGAAGGGGCGTGCGTGCGTGGAGACGTGCGTGACGCTGGCTCGTTGACTTGATCCGGTGACAATGGTGGCGTCGATGCGTTGTCGCGTTGTCTTCAGCGGTTGCGTTGACTTCAGATGATGATGGTGACACGTACGGCGTCGATGCGTTGACATCGTTGCCACCAATTCCCCCGGGGTGCAAAGAACTCGACTCCGTCGAGTAAGCGTCGGAAGACTCCAGTGGGAACACCAAGTCGGGGCACAGGCGAGTCTGGTCCTCTTCCGTGATCCACATGTCATCCGTCGATGCTTTGCCCTGCCAACGAACAAGAAACTTCTGCACCATCCCACCTTTGGTGAAGGTGATTACTTCGTCCAGTATAGCCTCGATGTTCTCTTGCCAATCAGAAGGTAGTGAAGGGGGAGTGGACAAGTCAAACTCACTCACTGAGAAGTCCGAGCGTAGAGGAGGGCCATTATATGAAAGAGGTGGGGCTTTAAATGCGACTAAATCCGAAATATTGAATGTGGTGCTTATCCCCCACGTGGAGGGTATGTCGACGTCATAGGCAGTTTTCCCTACTCGTTTGAGGACTGGGAACGGCCGGGCACTACGAGCATGAAGCTTAGTATCCCGCTTGGAAGAGAATCTCTCCAGCCTAACCCTCACCATCACCATGTCACCTTCTTTAAATTCGATAAAATGACGATGTAAATCTATTGTCTGTTTATATGAGGAGTTGCTATTTATGATGCGTGTATGAATTTCCTCATGCAGACTTCTAATATGACTGGCAAACTTGTGACCATCATCTGAGACTCTAGCATGCGGTAACATGGGTATAAGGTCCGTGGGTTTACGAGGTGGATGACCATGTACTATCTCAAATGGACTCATGCTAGTGGTACGGTTGACTGAGGCGTTGTAGGCAAACTCGGCACGTGGAATGATAGAATCCCAAGACTTAAGGTTGTCCCCAACCAATGACCGTAATAGATTGCCAAGGCTTCTATTAACGACCTTAGTCTGTCCATCAGTCTGGGGATGAAAAGCCGTAGAGAATTGAAGCTTTGTTCCCAATGGATGCCATAGGGTTTTCCAAAAATAGCTAGTGAACCTGACATCTCTGTACAACACTATGCTTTTTGGAAGCCCATGGAGACGGACAACTTCATCGAAATAAAGTTGAGCGACATGAGACGCATTGGAAGTTTTAAAACATGGAATGAAATGGGCCATCTTTGAAAAACGATCTACAACCACCATGATAGAATCACAACGCTTGTTTATTTTCGGAAGGCCTAACACAAAGTCGATGCTCACATCATCCCAAGGTTTCTGAGGGACCGGTAGAGGGGTATATAGGCCAGTGTTCTGTTTAACCTGCTTGGCGAGAGCGCACACACTACATTGGGACACAATATTAGCTACGTCTCGCTTGAGGGATGGCAAAAGAACCTATGCTCTACCATCGCGATGGCTTTGTCTCTCCCAAAATGACCACTAAGACCTCCGGCATGCATTTCCCACACAAGGCAATCCCTAGGGGAAAACTGTGTAATACATAGACGGCGTCATAAAATTAAAATCCATTCTCTAAGATATAATCTTGGTTTTCAGGATTCGGGTAGTTGCCTATGGTATGGAAAACAGGGGCAAAGTCTGGGCAGTGGGGGTATTGATCCTTCATCTGTTCAAATCCCACAACTTCTACCTTCATAACATTCAAGAGGTGGACATGTCTACTAACGGCATCGGCCACTCGGTTTTCAACTCCCCTCTTGTGTTTAAGGACAAAGGTATATGACTGGATAAATTCAACCCATTTATCATGTCTAGAATTTAATTTCTGCTGAGAATGGAGATACTTCAAAGCTTCATGATCGGAGTAGAGAACTAATTCCCTAGAGAGCAAGTAGTGACGCCAATGACGTAAGGATTGAACAATTTCGTAGAACTCTTTGTCATAGGTGGAATATTTGAGCTTAGCGTCGTTCAACTTTCCACTAAAGAAAGCTATGGGATGGTTCTTTGACTTAGGACTCTGCCAATTCCTAATCCCGAAGCATCACATGCGACCTCAAACACTTTATCGAAATCAGGTAAACAGAGGATGGGAGCTTGTGTCATCTTAAGCTGAATATCGTCAAATGATTTTTGCGCTAAATCAGTCCATTTGAATTGATTTCTCTTTAAACACTCAGTCGTGGGTGCCATTATGGTACTAAAATTTGAGATGAATCGCCCATAGAAAGTGGCTAGGCCATGGAAGCGACGCACATCGTGGACGTTCCTAGGAGTCGGCCATTGTGTAATGGCGTGTATTTTGGCCGGATCGACAAAAACTCCTCGTGCTGATAGGATAAAGCCTAGGAAAGAGACATGATCGACAAGAAACGGACACTTTTTGGGATGTGCATATAACTGTTCGTTTTTTAGGACCTCACATACTAGACATAGGTGATGGATATGATCGGGTTTGGATTTGTTGTAGATAAGAATATCATCAAAATAAACTACGACAAAGTTTCCTATGAAGGGCCTAAGAATGTGGTTCATCAACCGCTGGAAGGTACTGGGTGCGTTCGATAAACGAAAGGGCATGACTTTCCATTCATATAGTCCATCCTTGATTTTGAAGGCAGTTTTCTACTCATCTCCCAGACAGATACGGACTTGGTGATAACCACTTTTAAGATTGATTTTGGAGAAAATCCTCCAACCAGCCATCATATCAAACATATAATCAATGCGAGGAATAGGAAGCCTATATTTGATGGTAATCTTATTGATGGCTCTACTATCAATGCACATGCGCCAGCTCTCGTCCTTTTTGGGAGCTAGTTGTGCGGGGACGGCGCATGGGCTGAGGCTCTCCTGAATGAACCCCTTGTCCAAGAGTTCTTGGACTTGGCGCTGAAGCTCCTTATACTGCGTGGGATCCATACGATAGTGGGTAAGATTCGACTAGGAGGATCTGGGAACGAAATCAATGGCATGCTGGATTTGTCGCATAGGAGGTAATTCATTGGGTAAGTCCTCGAGGAAGGCACTCTCGAATTCAGCTAGTAATTTGGAAACCTCTGGTGGTGGTCATGTGGAATCCTCAGAGGAATGATCGGGAATCATGGGTAAGCAAATAGACATTTCACTATGTATCTCCTTCTGAAATTGGCGACCGCTAAGAATACATAAACCTAAGGAAGGAGATTTTGGTGAGGACCTCTACGGGCTATGAGTGTAAGGATGCCATGCAATCTTCTTGCCTTGATGGATGAATGAGCAGGTATTGCTCTGACCATAGAGGTGTATATCATTATCATACAACCAAGGGCGGCCGAGGATAATGCTGCCCACCTTCATGGGTAAAACATCGCACAATATCTCTTCTTCGTATGATTGAACCTTCAAAGGAAGACGACATTGGCTCTTCACAGGGATTGAGGTAGCATCGATCCAAGATACAAAATATGGGTGAGGATGATCAATCAAAGGTAATCCCAAACGTGAAGTCATGACATCAGAGACGACATTGATACAACTACCACTGTCTACGATCGTCTTACACATCTTATCACCAATCTTAAAATATGTGTAAAATATGGATGTCCTCAAAGCGGAATTATTAGTGGAAGGCTGGGTAAGCTTACAGCGGACGATTCCCCTAGCTGATGTAGATGGGTCCTGACGAGGAAGAGACGGTGAACAGTCATTGATGCCAATGAAACTCACTAATCCTTCCTCATGCACAAATTCATCCACAACATAACTCTCTACTCTATACTCCTCATCAATAGGCTGCTCATCTATGGTGGGGTCACTATTGAAGGGCTCCTGTCCTATGTGTAAGGCTCGTGATGGACATTGAGAAGCTCTATGACCGCGTCCTTGGCATTTAAAGCAAGTCAAGCCAAAGGGACCGATTTGTGTGGGATTGGGTTGAAGAGGGGCTCTAGCGGTGGAATCAAGGGAAGATGTGGTACGAGTGTTTGGCATAGTAGAGGATGGAGTAGGAGCAGGAGGATGGTGCTCGGTGGGTGTGCGAGTAGGAGTGGGAGCTGGTGGCGGTGCCGGGGGAGCTAACGGGGTGTTGAGCTGGGCCACACGGTTGGGGTAAGAGGGATTGGAAGAATGAGAACGATCGGTAAGAGCAGGACGATAATAGACCTGGGTATGGTATAAGTTTTGATATAGCTCTAGGTCTTCAACAATCTGATATGCCTGCTCTAATGTAGTGGCCTTGCGGACAAGCAGTTCTGTCTCTAAATAAGGATTAAGACCGGTTCTAAATCGGGAAATAATGACTCGAGAGCTCTTCTCAACTCGGCACCTCATGTAGAAATCTTCGAATTGGGTAATGTACTCAGAGATGGGACGTCTAGCCTGCTGTAGTTTGTGCCATTGATCAAGAAGGTTATCTAAGTAAGCAAGGGGGACGTATTTCTCATGCAGTTTGTCCATCATTTGTGGCCAAGTATCTATGGGTGCCTCTCGACGGTTGTAAATCAAAAATTCAAGATTTTCCCATAAGATTTTTGCTTGTCCTCCTAATCTCATCTCGACGTATTGGACTTTCTGCCACTCAAGCATATTATGCCATTTGAAATAGCTATTCAATTTAGACTCCCAATCAAGGTACTCTTTAGGGTCCCTAGAGCCCTTGTAGTACGGAACATCGACTTTGACACTACGTTGGATTTGTTGCCACTGATTGTCATGATCCACTCGGCGGTGATCGCGAGGGGGTGCCACATCCTCGGGTGGATAAGGATAGTTCCTGTTCGGATGATTACCATTCCTCCCACGGTGTCTATCATCTGGCGGATAAGGATCATTCCGAGGGGAATGATTCCTATCACGCTCCGGGATCCTCTCCTCCAGTGGATGGTAATCGTCTCGTGGTGGACGATTTCCATCGTGTACCGGGTCTCTATCCACAAGTGGGTAGGGATCATTCCGCGGACGATGATTCCTGTCCTGGCCTGGGGTTCTACGCTCCGGCGGATAGTAATAGTCTCGACAATTCCTATCACGGGTTGGAGTGCAAACATCCAGAGGAGTAAGATCATCCTGCTAGTGACGGTTCTGTTTTCGACTCCCGGGTCTATGCTCGGGTCATACAGGATCATCAAAGTCTTGATGATTCCTATCATGATCTCGAGATCTGGGTTCAGGAGGATAGTGGTCTTCGCGATCATGGCAATGTCGATCACGACCTCGATTCTCGAGTTGATAAGTCCGTTCACTAACCGCATCGATCGAACTAGTTAAACAGTTGTCCATGTTGGTAATTCGTGTATTCACATCACGAAAACCATTCTGGACAGCGTCCAACACGTGATTGATGTCCCCGCAAGAGGAGGTTGATGGAACAGACGAGGACAACTCATGGACGGGGACGGACACCTCACGACCATCTTGGGGTTGGTCTGTCATTGGAACAGAGACTCGTTTGCCTGAACGCAGATGCATGCAATGGGACTGATGAATGATGACGACTACGATGGCGGAAACGACTAGGCTGACACAAGTTAGGCTCTGATACCTATTTGATTCAAGACAGCTAGGGAAAAGGAAGACTCTGGGGATGAATAGAACAATGACAGGTGGAGGGATTAGACGGATTAGGATGGATGGATAAAACAGACCACAAAAATCCACACGATGGAATTCAGAATTTAAAACCAATGAAATACTAGTGGCGAAGTCCCGTTCCTCGTCGAGGGCTGGAGTACTGTCTTCTACCACCGCGACGATGCCGAAGCACAAAATCCAATACACGAATTCATCTCATGAGGAAATCTCACGATTGAGAGAATTTTAGGGAATTCCAAATCAAATCAAATCTGTCGGCGGTGGAGGAGTCTCGCGGAATACTAGACAAAGAACACGTCGACACCAAAGAGTTCAAGCATCCCTTAGCACCGTAGTACGTGAAGAGGTTGCAGGGAATTCTGACCGTGACTAGACTGTATGAATCCGGACGTTGAACGGCTCACTAGACGAGAGGGTCTGGGCGTTCCGGGCATTGTATGGCCTTGGCAGAAAGCGAGGCAAACGAGCAGACTCGACAAGGTAGGCGCGCACGGGAGGACTTGGGGGGAATGGTCAAGGGCGGCCTTGGGCGTGTTGCCTGGGGCGGCCTAGGCGACCCTGGGCGGGCAGCCTGGGGTGGCCTAGGGTGACCCCAGACGGGCGGCCTGGGGTGGCTTAGGGCGGCCCTGGGCAGGCGGCCTGGGGCGGCCTAGGGCGGCCCTAGGCGGGCAGCCTAGGCAGCCTTGGGCAGCTCTGGGGGGGCAGCCTAGGGTGGCCTTGGGTGCCCTACATGGGCGGCCTGGGGTGGCCCTAGGCGGGCAGCATAGGGCGGCCCTAGGCGGGCAGCATAGGGCGGCCTTGGGGGGCCCTGCGTGGGAGGCCTAGGGCGGCCCTCGGCGGGCAGCATGGGGCAGCCTTGGGCGGGCCTGCATAGGCGGCCTGGGGTGGCCCTGAGCGGGCAGCATGGGCGGCCCTGGGCGGGCGGCCTGGGGCGGCCTTGGACGACCCTGGGTGGGCGGCCTTAGGCGGGCACCCGGGGTTGTCCTGGGGCGGCCTTGGGCGGCTCTGGGCGGACAGCCTAGGGCGGCCTAGGGCTGTCCTGGGCGAGCGGCGACGGCAAGGAGGGAACAAAGGTAGCCGGCAATGCGAGGCAGCGACGGCAGCGGCTGCAGTGGAGATCGGAGATAGCGAGAAGGAGGGTAGGGTTGGGGCAAGCACTCCAAGAAGAGAAAGATAACTCAATTCTTGAAATAAACTTGCCTAACTGTTTCTTGAAACAATGGCCTATACATATAGGCCTTAGAGGAAAGAGAAAATACAAGTTACTAAAATTAAAGACGAGAGACGTGGTTCGTGTCATGTCAAGGGGCAGTTGTTGATCTGCCTTTGGCGACGTGTCATGATGGGTGAAGGGGCGTGCGTGCATGGAGACATGTGTGACTCTGGCTTGTTGACTTGGTCCGGTGACGATGGTGGCATGTCTTCAGCAGTCGCGTTGACTTCAGATGACGGTTGTGACGCGTTCGGTGTCGATGCGTTGATGTCATTGCCACCAGTACATGCTTCATACATCATATTCAATGCCATATTCACAACCTTTGAGGATGGGATGTGGATTTAAGGTTTGCCATTTTTTACTGAATTTTGATAAAACTGGACCGAGCCGATACCATTTGTTAGGGTTTCACGGTTTTACCAAAATTCGGTACAGGTTTTGGTTCGGACCGCAAACCAGAACAAAAACCAAACTGAAAAAAAGCAAAATACTGTTTTTTTATTGAAGCCAGGACTTGAAACCTGGTCTCCTCTACCCCCGCGCCCATACTCTTTAGCAACTCTGCCATATCACTTTTATAAGAAAGGTAAATAAGTAAAATATATAATCATATAAATATAAATTCATTACAAATTCAGATCTGAGAGGAAACCTTTCCACCTTTCTGACTTGTAAGGGATGATCTTGCATGGGTCATTGGTAGCCGTCGCCGCCTGCATTTTGTGTTGCCGCCATCAATGCCGCCATTGTTAAATCTTTTGTCACACCCTCTTGTTGTCCATCCTTCAATGTATCATCATTTTTTGTCCATGGATTTGAGTGGAGACAAGGTATATCCCATTTTTTTTTAATTTAATTATATTGATATTGAATGTTGGTAGTATTTTTCATTAACTAGATCCTATCAAATCATGCACAAATCAAAGCTAATTTGACAATGACTAAAGATCAGAGTTCTCACTCTAAGATATTTTCACCTGTCTTGAAATAATAGAAAAAATAGTAGCGGAGATTATTGATGCAAGCTTTGCCAGGCGAAGGAGTGGATTGTGCAAAAAAAAAGACATGCAGCACAATAAGGTTATGGACACACTTGAAAATGTTCCATGCCACAGTTCATAGGCAACTTAAGCCTTCATCTAGTCAGAAAGCTGTATCCAAATATTTTCACATGAGAATATAATTTATAGGTAGAACACCGGAGCAAACCAAAGCAGAACTATTAGATATCATCATCAGTACTGATATGCCATTCTCAATAATTCAAATCCAAAAATTAAAAAAATGTTGAATACTTTGCACAATGTATTTAGACGCTTCCAAGTGCCAAGAAAATGTGACGCACAGTGGATGAGATATTCAAAAAAGAGAAATCACAGTTTAAGAAGGAGCTTAGTTGGTTTGAAAAAGTGTCAATTACACTAGACGCTTGGACTACTACCAACCGCGTGATATTACACTTGGCAAAGATATTGCACTTATTTTTGAAAGGTTACAATCTGACTCACAAGGTAGTTGATATTTTATGGGCTTTTTCGTCTTAATCGCTAAATAATTAACAATATTTTCCTGATTTTTAAGGTATTTTCCATCAAAATGGACAGTGCTAGCAATACTACTACAATGGTTGCAACCTTAGAAAGACTGTTTAAAGAAACTGGCTCCAAGTGCAACAAGCAACACCATGCACAATGTATGGCTCATGCTTTAAGCTTGTCCGTGTAGAGAGGCTTGAAGGAACTAGGTATTTAATAATAATAGACTTTTATTTCATTTAATTTTTGCAAGTTATTATTTTAAAATGAATAACAATAAATTTTTTTTTTGATATGTAGCGGCCGAAAGTATAATTGAAGGGGGTAATGAGCAACATGAAAGTGCAATTGAAGAAAACATTCTAATATCATTCAAGGATATTCTCTATAGACTTGGAAAACTAGTCATTGCAGTTGAAGCTTCACCGCAACGGTGTCACCACTACCAAAATATATGTTAGAAACTGGGCATCGAAAACTGTAATTTACTCATTGAAAATGTTCCTACAAGGTGGAACTCAACATATGATATGATTGAAGCAACTAGGGAGAAAAGAATAGTATTAGAGAAGATAGCGAGTGACTATCTAATGGGGGACCATCTATCCTTGAAGACCCAATTTCTTTTTGTTTGTTTGCACCTGTTTGGACCCCAATATGGTCCTACATTTCTCTGTGTGAGAGCCCGTGTATGGGCATGTATGTTGAACTCTGTCTTACTAGGGTCCTCTATGACAGTTTTTTTGGGTCTTTTTCTCTTTATTTCTAAGGGATAAGGCCCATATTTCCCCTATAAGTTGGGGGACGTGTCCATCATAGGAGAGGAGACAAGATCATATAGGCCAAATGTAATATTTTAGAGTTTTCTGGTTTTTTAAGTTGTTTTTTAAGTTTAGTTTTTGGGTATGAGATAACTACAAAAATAACAATCTTATAAGAAAGGGAAATTAGGTTTTCATGGCTGCCTTCGCTAGAAGGCCGCCGCTAGCATTGTTGGCGCCTCGCTGCCCTTCCGGCAGCCAAACGCTCTAGGTGCCCCTGCACGCGACATCAGCCTGGCCATGTAACGGCCGCGGGTCTTCCAGGCCACTACTAGCCATTGTTGAGCAGCCACCCGCGGCCGAACACCAGCTGTGGCAACACCCGCCACCGGCGGTAGGAGCCATAGTCAAAAGTTGCGGCTGCAACGGCCTTAGCTGCGAGACACGGCCACGATAGCCGTAGTCATAGCTGTAGCTGGGTGCAACAGTCGTACTCACGGCCGTAGTCAGCCGCGGTAATAGTGGCAAGCCGTGATCGCAACAATCGTAGCCACCACTGTAGCTGACCGCAATCGGTCGTAAGTGCAAGCCATGGCCGTAACACCCGCAACCACGGCTACAGCAGTCGTCCATGGATGGCAACCACCAGCCATGGCCGCAGCCGCCAGGCCATCTGCCATAGTCATAAGCCGGAAGCCACAAGCCACCCATGCTTGGCAGCTGCAGCAGCCAGCCGTGGCCGCCACCACAATCGCAAGCCGCTGTTCTCACTTGTGGCCACAATTGTCCAACTGCAAACCCCTGTGACTTTGATGTCGTGTCGTTGCACCCTGCTATTGCGCCCTATCATTACAACATGCGCTGCCACGCCCGCTACTACAAAACCCATCGTTGCGCCGCAGTCGCAACCTATTGCGCCTGCTGAAGCACGCGCCACCGCGCCTACGCTGCTTGTCGTTGCATCTACCTGCGATCGTTGCCGGCCTCTCCATCGCGCCTGCTGCCAAGCACGTCACTGCGCCTACCCCTGCCTTTGTGCTTACCTATGTCGTACCCTACCTATGGCGCTGCATCAATCCACGTTGTCGCACCTACTTGGGTTATCACGCCTACGTGCGCCGCGGTGCCTACCTTTGCCACTACACCTGCTCATGCCACATCTGCGCCAAGTTGGGCCTAGTGTATTCTAGAGTAGCTTCGATAGAGATGCTCGCTGGACTGCCAACCACCACCAGTTCACCTTTGCTAAGTACATTCCGCAGCAGGAACAACAGCCGTCATTGTCGCCGCCAATGCCTATCTCTGTTCGTCGATAGATAGCCTTAGTCATCACTCATAACCAACGTCGCTGCAGCGCAGCTTGACATCATCATTTCTGCCTCTCGATGCATTGCCGATACAACCACTTTGCGCCCCTATCACGGCCACCCTAAGCCCGCCGTGCCTTTGTGCCACCCATACCCTGCCACTATTGTTCAATACAATAGATTTGAGGGACAAACATCAGATGATTCCCCCCCCCCCCCAAGTTCGCCGCTGTGAAGTACATCCCGCCGCAGGAAGAATAGATGTTGCTAATGCCGCCGACACCTAACCTCGTTTACCCATAGCAAGCCTTTGCCAGCCCTCACCCCGCCACCGCTGCCAACACGGCCGCTCTACGTTTGTAGCTCTACTAATTAGTTGCCCTCTTTTGTGGTGTAACACGAGCTGCTCAATCCCAGCATGTCATGTTACATCAGTATATCAACACCAACAAAGTAAACTTTTCCATCACAGATGAAGAGTGGGACCTCCTAGTGCCTTTTTCAGGTGAACTTCAAGCTTTTTATGACATAACTGAGGTAATTTCAAAGTCCAAGACTGTTACAATCAAGAGTTTCAAGAGCTTAAGATTTTCTATCAGACAATTGCAAGCATCAATTGAAGGTGTAGACAACCCTTTTCATAGTGAAATAAGGGTGCCCCTAAGCTCTAAAACAATTTTATGCATTGAAATCATTTTATTCTTGAAATTAGTAAGAGATAAATATTATAAAATATTGTAAAATCAGTAAAAAAACTAAATTTCATTCCGGAAATGAAATAAATTATTTTAAGCATGAATGACATGCATGTATGAAAATTTAAATGAAATGAACATATTAAATCTATGAAAATAATAATAATAGTAGCGTAATATTTATAACCATCAAATGTTTGGTGACCTTATTGAACAAGGTCACACTTCTATACTCCATTGACCATAAAGTTTAATATGTATAATCATATTTTGGATTTTGATTCTCCCATTTCTTATGCCTACGGAAGTCTACAACTGAGCTTATGCCTCATACTGAATCGACATCTAATGTTCCCTTTATCTTGGATGATGCAGCTAAGTGATATTTTTTAAAAAAAGTATTGTTGGGTAAGTCCAAATTTAAAGAATAAAAAGATTTACCCACACTTAAATTTATCACTACTTAACCTTGTATCTATGACTCCTAAAACATGTGCTCTGTTCTGTCCTGATACATTTTACGTTTTCATTGCGTTTTTGGACTCAAGTTATCGTGGTTTGCAGCATGAAAATGGAACAACAAAAATGAGCTTTCTCTGGATCATTTGCTTATCAATCATTTTTTTTTTTGTCTATTGTGTCGTGTTTCTAGTCCCAAACCTTGTGTTTCAATTCATTGTTATTTGTGGAAACCCTCTCGCTTTGCTTCTATCTCAGAAGTTTATTATTATAATGTTTGTTCATGACTACTCGATATTGTGATGGGTTTATCTCTTAAAAAGTCATACCCGTGTTATGATATCTATTTGAAGATTCTTGCCTGCAATTCAAAAAATATTTTTCATATCCTTTATGTCTCAAATTTAATGTTTATTCTGTCAAATGATACAATTAAACCTTTTATCTTCATCCTGGATTCTTTGATTGTGTTGCCTTATTTCATGACAACCTATGTCTTCTCAATATACATCAATAAGGTATCAACAACACCATGATAATCCATTTCTAATCTGTCATCTCACGATTCTCTTCACCCACCTATAATGTTTTAACCTTATTAATTTTTTGTGACTCACTTTCCAATGTTATCTTCGGGCTCCAGGAAGGCAGCCAACTAAAGGGTGCAATGAACTTAAAATACAACGCTGATGTAGATTCCAATACTTATGCTTTGGTTTGCTGTTAGTACCAGAGTTAGGTGTCATAGAGTGGGGTAAAGTTCAGCACATATTTGTATTTATTTTTAGATACAATCCCGATGTTATGGTGAGTCATCAGAAGGTTTGACTAATGACACGGGGGCTCACCCATAATTTGAGTGTTCTTTATGCTGAGGCATTCTCTCTAGTAGTTCATAGAAAATCATCCTTGCACGCCTTATGATAAGCCTAAAATTGGTGTGTAAATGTGTCGTTGTTTAAGCTTTTAGACTTATGCAATAAAACTTATAATATCCCTTAATCACTCAATACTATGTATAGAGCAAGCGAAAGGTCGAACCACAGGGAGGCACTTTGAAAGAAATTTTATCCTATTTCAATTGAATTAATTCAAGAATGAATTAACTTTGTATTTAATGGGCCTTAATCGTGTCTAATTTTGTTTTCTAATTAATTAAATTAATAAAAACCTTAATTATGACCTTAATATTCTTCGGTCAATACAGTTTAGATAGGATAATTTTAATTATTGAATCAGATTAAATCGTATTATCCAGATTTAAATCAATCTGATTTATCAACACAATTTTTTTATGTATTACAATTGCGGATTTATAAGCAAGAAGGGAAATTTTGAAATTGGGCTTGAAGATGGACGAATTTTTAAATGAAAGTTTGTGGTTAGGTATTATATTTATTGAATTGAATTTTTAAACAATAAATTTCTAGATCTAGATAGAAAAAGTGGACGGATTAACGTTGAGAGAGAAAGTAGAAGAATTTGGGAAAAATGAATTAGAGATGAAATTGACCCTAATTTAAAGATATATAATGCAATTTGAGATAGAAGTAAATGTAGAGCTAGGAATTATGAGTCAGATCTTGAGTCATAATCAAAATGTAATGCTCATCACCATTCAAATCAACTTCAAGGACATATACATTTCGCCCATGCCTTGGCATTTTAATATCATTCAAGAAGAACTTTAGACAATGAAGAAGAAACTTAGAACATTGAAGATTGAACCAAGATCTATCGACTTCAGAAGCAGAACCTGTGTCCTTGCTGGCCAATTTCTTGGGGGAGAGCTTCCTCCGTGATTTTCCCCTACTTCCCGAGTTCTATTTCAAGATCCAACCGTATGGATCAAAGACAGTGAAAAGACAAACCTACCCTCAAAATTTATGCACGATACGACAACTATATCTCAACATATCACCATTTTACTGGCGATTAATCCTGTCCATTGGATTTTTTATCCCTCCACGCGAATAGAAAATGGCATTTTCTCATTCATCGCAGCTCTTTCGTTGTTTTCTCAACCCTCGGATTATGCGCTCCCACGTCTTCGTGCGCATAATATAATAAAATCATTGGCGTTAACGAAGGAGAGACATCATACCTTTTTAACCACTAGGAAAGTGCCACGTCATCGTGTCAGCTTTGTTTTGGATTAAAAAAAAAGCAAATAAAGTTGAGCTTACCACTTTTAATATATATATGCGGAATATCGAGTCGCTGGTTGCAATTATTACATGTTGTTATCGTTTCTGTGCGTGTATTAGCCACACAAAATTCTAAAAGCGGAAAATAACAAAACTTACCTTTTCTTATCGTGCTACCCGCGCCACATAATAACAGCAATAGTATGGCATCGCACATCGTGATGCCATAATTAGCCTACGACGAATGTGTTGATTGGTTAATTATGGCATCGCGTATCGTGATGCCGTAATTAGCCTACGACGAATGTGTTGATTGGATAATCATGGCATCTTGAATTGCGATGCCATGGTTTCCTACATCAAATGATTGGTGCAGCCAATCATTCGCCTGAAATTTCAGGCTAATGATGTGTAAGCCACTTTATTTCATAAAAAATGTTTTTTTTTAATGTGAAATATATTATGTTACTTCTACAAATTATTTCAAGGCTATATAAATGTCAAAAAAGTACAAATAACTATGTAAAATTTCAAAAAAATGAGTAAAGCATTAACAACCTCTAGCCAAGTATTTTATGCCCTGCAAAAAATATCTCTTTAATGCACTGAGGTTAAATGCCATGTAAAAAATACTAAAAATTAAAAACAGTCATAAAATCACAGTGCATGTCATTTATGTCCATTGACTTATGATAACATCCAAATATGGGTAGTAAAACACATATATGTAATGTAACATTCATTGATTTCACATTATAATTTGCAAGTTATCATCCTATCGTTAGCATTAATCGTGGCTTGAAAATTCATTAGCTGGATGCATCAAATGCACTTCTATATAGGAACCTAACTGAGCATGTTATTAAGAATCAGCCTATTTATTGGTGTTAGGCCCCTAACTAGTCGGCATTCCTTGCCCAGAGGCCTGCATGCTTATTGGGAAGGTTTGTCCGCACCTTGGCTCACAACATTCTAAGGGACTGAGTCATAATGGATAGCGATATCCAAATACCTGATCTATTAGGCCATTGCGACTGTCGGTGGTGATTCCCGACAGACTGCGCACGTGCCCGTCCGCGCCCAAGGCGGGACGGATCAGGTACGGTCCGCGCATGCTGGGCACGTGGGCTGAACGGCACAGGCGCGCGCGCGCAAGCGCCGCACACCAACGCCGAGTGCCACGTGCGGGCGCCAGCGCTACCCGCATAGCGTCGAGCGCTGCGCGTGGGAGCAGGAAGCGCCGCGCGCGGGTGTGGGACGCGCAGGCCGGGCGGCATGCCGCGAGGGCAGCGCGCGGGGTTGTGCGGGATGGCGCGCAGCGGCTGCGCAGGCGGCGCACGCATTGCGTGTGCGGGGTGCGCGGCTGGGAGACATCCCCGTCAGGAGACTAAGGCATGTGGCGCATAGAGAGCGCCGAGACGGCACAGCGGGCGCGTGGCGCTCCGGCGGATAGTGCTGGGCACGCCGCGCCCAGCTCGGGGGCGTCGAATGCAGTGGCGTCGCGCAGACTGCGCGCTAGAGCGTCGACATGGATGCTGGTGGCGTGTGTGATTGTCAAGGCAGGGGTGGCGTGTGTGATTGCCAGGCTCGCAGGCGCAGGGCGCCCGGCCCGGCGCGCTTGGATAGCGGCAGAGCAGGCGTGCATGCGCGGAGCGGCGGACCTGAGGCGGTGTGGCAACATTACCTCGGCGCAAGGTGCGTCGTCTCATTCCTTGTAACACCCCTCGTCTTCCCCCATGTAATCTACGATGTATTCTTGATGTGATTAATGCAATGACCTGTTCACTTACGGTGCCTAGCACCACCATCTCCCCTAACCCCTTGTAAGCGATCTTAAGCAATCCCAAGAGCTTCTACTGCAAGAGATCAAGGCTGCTCAGTGTTCTGCCCAAGCACTGAGGCCGGCACACGTCAATTCCGAGCAAAGAGTCCTAGCTCGAGATTTGACCGTGTGATAACTGGTAGCAGAGCCAGGTTGGGATCGCCTCCCCCATGGCTTCTGAAACTCCGGTTGAGGAGATAGAGTCTGTCCGCGCACAACTGAGCGAGGAAAGACGACGGAAGGAGAAGGAGCAGCGACTGACAAATCGCATACTCCACCAGAACATGTTGGGTTTGAAGACCCAAGTGGACAAGAACTACGATGAAGTGAAAGCAGACATAAGAGATGTGCGGGCGAAGACCCGCGAGAGGCAAGAAGGTCTCGAGGACACAATCCGACAGCTGACCGAGATTGTCTTGACGCTAAAACTAAAGATGGAAAGGTTGCAGGAGGGCTCCAGCAGTCGTCCTAGCAACGACACCGGGAGGAAGCATTCCCTCCCCGAAACGCCGTTCGACGGTTCTCGCTGGGAAGACGCAGTGGCAGATTTCCTATATGACTGCGACCGGTATTTCGGCCAAGGACAGTACTCAGATGAAAGTAAGATCCTCCAGGCCAGCTACTTCTTAACAGATGAAGCGAAGTCGTGGTGGAGACAAGCGAGAGGAATGTGGAGACTGGCCATCCCTGACCTACGAAGACTTTGTTCGGGAGATCAAGGAGAGTTTCATGGCGCACAACACGGCGTGGATCGTGAGGGGAGAGCTCGAAAACCTTAAGATGACGGGCAATCCAAGGGAATATGTGGGCCAATTCGTGTCCATAATCTGGAGGATCACCGACATGTCTGAGGCGGATAAGCTCTACCACTTCGCCAAGGGCCTCCCACACTGGCTCTAGACGGAGTTAGAAAGGAGACAGTGCCGAGACTTGAACTCGGCCTACAAGGTCGTGGAAAGTACCGAGCTCCGTCCCGCTAGACCTGCCAGGACTGAGGACAGACCCACGAAGGGGTACGAACCGCGCGAGGAGCGCGCCGAGGCACCAACAGCGCCAAGCAGTCAAGGCCTGAAAAGAAAGTTCAAGCAAGGCCACGGCAAGAGCCGAGATAAGGGCAAGAGCCCAAGACTGTGGAAGTAGAGCCCAGGCGGTGGGGGAAACAAGTTAACTTGCTTCGCCTGCAGAGGGCCCCATTTTATAAGTGATTGCCCAAGGGGGACGGCAACGGGCACCAACGTCAACGCGATGGTCGTGCCGCCGCCCCAACCGGATGTTCCCGAGGGAAGCAGTACGGTGACCCTGAACCCCCTCTAGTGCCTAGCGGCATTGCAGGGTGGAACCCCCGTCCAATATGAAGGTCTGAACCTCCTGCACATACCGGTACTGATTAACGGCAAGCCTTCCACGGCCATGGTCGACACGGGGGCGACGCACAACATCCTCACCGAGAAGGAAGCAAAGAAGCTCGGCTTGAAGCTATCCCCAAGTGCGGGGAAGATCAAGGCCGTCAACTCGGAGGCCTGAGACATTGTCGGCGTGGCCAAGGGGGTATTGCTGCAGGTGGGAACGTGGGAGGGTCGGACCAACTTCATGGTGTCCCCCATGGATGACTTTGCAATCGTCCTGGGTCTCGACCTGCTGATGGGTTCACGCGCTGTCGTGTTCCCCCAGTACCGCGGTGTACTGTTCCCGGAGGGATCTCACCCATGCTTTGTGAGGGACCAAGGGGTCCAGAAGTCGCGGAACACCGCTCTCCTGTCCGAAATGCAAATATAGGACAGATTGAGGAAGGGGGAAGAGACCTTCCTCGTCACCATACGAGGGTCGGCACCCCAGAGAAAGGGTGAAAGGCAGGGGTGCGCACCAGCCCGTTTGGCGGCGCTTAGTTGGGGTGACGACAACAAAAATAACCCCAGCGCGACCACGGGTGAACTACGGGGGCCAATTCGAGACGTACTGCAGGAGTTTGCTGGGGTGATGCCCGCGCAGCTGCCCACGAAGCTACCGCCCAGGGGGGACGTGGACCACAAGATTGAATTACTCCTTGGGACACGTCCCCCTACGCGGGCACCTTACAAGATGCCCCACGCTTACCTGGAGGAGCTGAGGAAGTAGCTCCAAGAATTGCTAGAGAGCAAGCTCATCCGGTCGTCCAAGGCCCCCTTAGCGCTCTAGTCCTCTTCTAGAAGAAGAAGGAGGGATCGCTCTGACTCTGTGTGGACTACCGAGCGTTGAACAAGGTAACAGTGAAAAATAAATATCTTGTACCGAATGCTGAAGAGCTGTTTAACAGGCTCGGCGATGCCCACTACTTCTCGAGGATGGACCTGAAGGGCGGGTACCACCAGGTGCGGATCAAGGAGGGGGACGAACCGAAGACGGCGTGCGTGGTGCACTACGCATCTTTTGAATTTTGTGTGATGCCTTTTGGGCTCACAAACGCTCCTGCTACGTTTTGTTGCTTGATGAACAACATTTTTCGGGATTATATCGATGATTTCGTGGTTGTGTATTTGGATGACATTCTCGTATACAGCCAGAGCTTGGATGACCATGTGAGGCACTTGAGGAAGGTGGTGGCCAAGCTGAAAGAGCACGAGCTCTACCTCAACCCGAAAAAGTACTAGTTTGCACTACAGGAGATTAAGTTTCTTGGACATCTAGTTGGGAAGGGAAGTGTGCGCATGGATCCCTCGAAGGTGAAGGCCATCAGAAATTGGACGGAGCCGAAGGGAGTGCCGCAGCTGAGATCTTTCCTTGGGTTGCCAAATTACTACCGGAAGTTTATCAAAGGCTTCTCCCAACTAGCTGCCCCTCTAACGGACTTGTTGAAGAAAGACATGAAGTGGCAGTGGACTGACCAGTACCAGAAAGCATTGAGAAGCTGAAGAGTGTAGTCTCCAGTGAGCCGGTGCTCCATCTGCCCAAATTCAACAAGCCATATGAGGTACACGCCGATGCTTCTGACTTCGCCCTTGAAGGTGTCTTGATGCAAGATGGACACCCCATGGCTTATGAAAGCCGCAAGCTGAACGACGCGGAGAGAAGGTACTCGGTGCACGAGAAGGAGATGACAGTCGTGATACATGGCCTAAGAGTCTGGCGCCACTATCTCCTTGGAGGAAAATTTGTGGTCTACACCGACAATGTGGCCACCAACTGCTTCGAGCCCTAGAAGAAGCTGACCCCGAAGCAAGCAAGATGGCAAGACTTCTTGGCGGAGTTCAACTTCGACTTGAAGTACAACGCGGGGCGTGCCAACCAAGTGGCCGACGCCCTAAGTCGGAAGGAACCCGAAGTGTTCGTGGCCGCACTTTCAGTAGTCCAAGGAAGCATTCTCGATGAAATCAAATTGGTGCTGAAAGATTATGTAGGAAGTGTTCGTGCCTAATGAAGCACATTACTGCGGATGAGACAAGGAGATTCTGGACCAAGGACGGCGTTGTCTACGCCACGGGAAATAGGCCGTATGTGCCGCGTGCGGGCGGGCTACTCCGGAAGCTCCTCTACGAAGCCAACGACGCACCCCACGCCGGACACCCAGGGCAGGCCCGAACGCTCGCGCTCCTGTCCACCAGCTATCACTGGCCGGGAATGGAACGTGATGTAGAAGCCTATGTCCGTTCATGCCTGTTGTGTCAACAAGACAATACGGAGAAGGCCAAGGCAGCTGGAACGCTAGAACCTCTCCCGAGGGCGAGCCGACCGTGGGAGTCCATCTAAATGGATTTCATCACTTGCCTTCCGCGCGTGGGTGGGCACGACGCCATCTTGGTTGTCGTAGATCGCTTCTCCAAATATGCGACCTTCATCCCCACCACGTAGGAGGTGCACGCAGATGGTGTGGCCCGTTTGTTCATGTCCTATGTGGCGAAGTACTGGGGTCTTCCACAAGACATTATCAGTGATCGAGACACAAGGTTCACTGGTCATTTTTGGGAGTCGCTGTTCAAGTACATGGGCTCCAAACTCAAGTTTTCTACGAGCTTCTACCCCCAGGCAGATGGTCAGACGGAATGGGTTAACTCCATGCTCGAGGAATACCTCTGGCACTACGTTTCGGCCAACCAAGAGAATTGGGTAGAGCTGCTGGATGCAGCACAGTTTGCGCACAACATCAACCGGAGCTCGGCTACGGGTCACTCGCCGTTTGAGATTGCAACGGGAAGACAACCACTAACACCTCCGAATGTTGTGAAGAGAAAAGGGGACGGACATTTCCCTGTGGCCTTCTGCTTTGCGAGCGAATATCATGCCTGCATTGAGGAAGCTCGCGAGGCGTTGGAGCGTGCTGCTCAAAGAATGAAGAAGTACGTAGACCAACACAGACAGGATGTTGAGTTCCAAGTGGGCGACAAGGTTCTACTAAAGACCAACACTCAGATGGTGAAGACGAAGCAAGCAAAGCAGCGTCACAAGGGCCTGGTTCCCTGCTACGATGGACCTTTCGAAGTGGTAGCGAAGATCGGCCGGGTTGCCTACCGACTCAATATTCCCCGTCGGCTGGCGGTCCATCCGGTCTTCCATGTGTCGGTTCTGAAGAAATATGTACCAGATCCCGAAGACGTGGCGAGGAACCAGTCCCAGCGTGCGCCACCAAATGTGCGGGCACACTTTGATCAGGAAGCAGAAGATGTCCTAGCAAAGTGGGATATTGACCGAGGAGAACATCATGGCTGATATCACAACATTGAGTACCTCATGAAGTGGAAGAACCGGCCAGAGGAATCAGCCACCTGGGAGTGCAACTCAGACTTATGGCAGTTTGAGGATCTACTCCAAGCATACGAAGCGGAGCAGCGAGCGTCAACAAGGGCGTCGACATCTTCAGGCGGTGTTGGCGTGTTAGGCCCCTAACCAGTCGACATTCCTTGCCCAGAGGCCTGCGTGCTTATTGGGAAGGTTTGTCCGCACCTTGGCTCATGACATTCTAAGGGACTAAGTCATAATGGATAGCAATATCCAAATACCTGATCTATTATGCCATTGCCACTGTTGGTGGTGATTCCCGGTAGACTGCGCACGTGCCCGTCTGCGCCCAAGGTGGGACGGATCAGGTACGGTTCGCGCATGCTAGGCGCGCGGGCTGAACGGCACAGGCGCGCGCGCGTAACTGCCGCGCACCAACACCAAGCGCCACGCGCGGGCGCTAGCGCTACCCGCATAGCGCCCGAGCACTGCGGGTGGGAGCAGGAAGCGCCTGGCGCGGGTGCAGGGCGCTCAGACCAGGCGGCATGCTGCGGGTGCAGCGCGCGGGGTTGTGCGGGATGCCGCACAGCGGCTGCGCAGGCGGCGCGCGCATTGCGTGTGCGGGGCGCGCGGCTGGGAGACATCCCCGCCAGGAGACTAAGGCATGTGGCGCACAGAGAGTACCGAGACGGCACAACGGGCGTGTGGCGCTCCTGCGGGTAGTGCTGGGCGCGCCGTGCCCAGCTCGGGGGCGTCGAATGTAGTGGCATCACGCAGACTGGCGTATGTGGTCGCCAGGCCCGCGCCCGCACGGCGCCCGGCCCGGTGCGCTTGGATAGCGGTAGAGCGGGCGTGCGTGCGCGGAGCGGCGGCCCTGAGGCGGTGTGGCGACATTACCTCGGCGCAAGGTGCCTCGTCTCGTTCCTTGTAACACCCCTCATCTTCCCCCATGTAATCTACGATGTATTCTTGATGTGATTAATGCAATGACCTGTTCACTTATGGTGCCTAGCACCACCATCTCCCCTAACCCCTTCTAAGCGATCTTAAGCAATCCTAAGAGCTTCTGCTGCAAGAGATCAAGGCTGCTCAGTGTTCTGCCCAAGCACTGAGGCCGGCACACGTCAATTCCGAGCAAAGAGTCCTAGCTCGAGATTTGACCGTGTGATAACTGGTAGCAGAGCCAGGTTGGGATCGCCTCCCCCATGGCTTCTGAAACTCCGGTTGAGGAGATGGAGTCTGTCCGCGCACAATTGAGCGAGGAAAGACGACGGAAGGAGAAGGAGCAGCGACTGACAAATTGCATACTCCACCAGAACATGTTGGGTTTGAAGACCCAAGTGGACAAGAACTACGATGAAGTGAAAGCAGACATAAGAGATGTGCGGGCAAAGACCCGCGAGAGGCAAGAAGGTCTCGAGGACACCATCCGACAGCTGACCGAGATGGTCTTAACGCTAAAACTCAAGATGGAAAAGTTGTAGGAGGGCTCCAGCAGTCGTCCCAGCAAACTCATGTATTCTTCATGATATTAATGCAATGACCCTGTTCACTGACGGTGCCTAGCACCACCATCTCTCCTAACCCCTTCTAAGCGATCTTAAGCAATCCCAAGAGCTTCTGCTGCAAGAGATCAAGGCTGCTCAGTGTTCTGCCCAAGCACTAAGGCCGACACACGTCAATTCTGAGCAAAGAGTCCTAGCTCGAGATTTGACCGTGTGACAATTGGATATACTGCTGAGACAAAATTTTGTAGGTTATATCACGAGAAATGAACTATTTATTGCTACAAGTATAGTCTTTAAGCATGGTTTAAACAATATGGATCCAATAGTTCAAAATAATATACTAACTAGAACTCTAGTTGATGTAACACGATCGGGTCGGCCCGTCACGTCACACCACAGGGATTGATCTATATGAAGAAGTCAATAGTGTATAAAGATGCATGCAAATTTAAGTTGAAAATTCAATGAGAAAACTTAGCGACCGACTGATCCTGGGCGTGGTTCAGGTGACAACACTAAGGAGTGTCGAGCCTTGTCCAGGCTCCCAATGACCCGTGAGCTCAGCTCAAGGGCCAGAGACGTGGGGGACGAGTTACCATCCAACAACGTCTCTACCATCGTAATCAACGAGCTAGTCCAACACCGTGAAAAGGTAGCTAACAATAGACGAGTGGCTAACCCTACAATCACGCATAAATTCACTCGAGGCAAAAGGGCATTCGAGGATGGGCACTAGAAAACGTAATAATACTGCGAGATAATGGGGGAGAGAATGTGACCTGTGGGCTAGTCTGAATACGAACAATGAAGAGTGACAACGGAAACTCGCCGTCAGCCATTAGGGACTTAAATCAAAGATTAGCGAGTAGTAAAAATACACATAACACTATACTCGTTAGAGATAAGAAAATAGGAAAATATAAGATTAAACATTAATCGGTTGAAAGATAGAAAGGGCAAACATAGATAGGATCGAACGGCTCCAATTTAATCACGACATAGCCGTTATCTTTATTATAACGGCTACGATTAAAACGGATCGAACGATCTAAGCCGTTCGATCCATAGCCGATACAAACACATAAACAACCTTTTGTTTTTTCTTACTTACTATCTTGAGTATCATAATACAGTATATAATATGCACCAATGTTCTTGATGAAGGATAACAAAGATCTTAATTCCAAGGCTTACGCTTGTGTCCTCCTCTCTCTCTCTCTCTCCCTCTCTCTCCCTCTATTCTCTTCTTTCCCTTCTTCTCTTCTTCAAGCTTCGGTCGTGCATTTACATGGTATCAGAGCCAGGGTACTCAACGATCAAGATGTCTCAAGTTAGTCACGCCATGGAAATGACTCCAATTATGCCGATTGGTGAAGCTTCTATGGCAACTGTTGGATAAGTCCAGGTTGCAATTCCGCCAGGAATCATCATCAACCCTCGCCTAGATTGCGAGAATTACCAAATGTGGAAGAGCTCGATGCTGCCTATTCTACACGGGTATGATTTGATGAAATTGATAGACTGTACTCCACCTCCTGTTTTGATTGCAGATGCCAACAGAAGCATGGTTGAGAATTCTGATTTCAAGAAATGGTGGAGAGCAGATCAACAGGTGTTGGGCTTCCTTCACCAAACAAACTCAGAAACGGTTCGATCGTACATCAGGAAAGCAAAGTCTTCTCGAGAAGCCTGGGAAAGTCTGGAAAACACATTCGTTGGAGGGAATCAAAGCAAAGTGATGGAGCTACGGAGGAAATTTCACAACATGCGAAAAGGTACACTCAACGTTGATGATTACATTAAATATTTCAAGAAAGTAGTAGAGTCATTGGAACAAATGGGCCATCCTGTGAGTGAATCTTTCATTGGAACACATTTTTAAAAGGACTAGGATCGACTTACTCAGAGTTCGTGGTTAGTATCAACGCCAACCTGTATCATCTTAAGTTTGATGAAATAGTTGCTCATCTGAAATCACATGATGCTTTCCTCGTCTATGAGCAAGAAGAAGAAAGGAACCACTTTCCACCAATGGCTAATAATCTTCAGGTTCAAAAGAGTCAACCAGGATACAATTATCAACGAAGAGGAAGAGGAAGAGGAAGAAACCACAGATTTCAACCCAGGTGCTAGATATGTCTTCAATTTGGCCATCGAGCAAAAGAGTGTGCAGACATTCATCACTCCGGGAGTCAACAACCACAAAATGCTCCAGCATTCATGGTCGAAAACCAGGGCTGCTATCTAGACAGCGGAGCAACACATCCTATAATGCTCAATAGGAGAATCTGACTCAATCCATGCCATATACCCAGACTGATCAACTACACATCAGTAATGGGACAGGTTTGAAAATTCTCTCAATTGGCTCATAAAAAATTACCACTTCTTATCAGATTTTGGATCTTAATGATATTCTTCACGTACCTGATATCACAAAAAGTCTCTTATATGTTCATAAATTTACTAACGACAATAATGCTTTCATTGAATTTCACGATGTGTACTGCCTTGCGAAGGACAAAGCCACACAACAAGTACTACTCAGACGGACAGTTTAAGATGGATTATACCATCCCCACAGTCAACATCCAGCAATATGTGCCTTCATGGGAGAAAAAGCATCATCTGAGACACGGCATTCTCGCCTGGGACATCCTCAATTCCGTATTCTAAATTCAATTTTGAACAAATTTGGTCTTCCCGTTGATCCACGTACTTCAAATTTTGTTTGTGAACCTTGCAATCTTGTTAAATCCCACAAATTATCTTTAATCTCTACAAATCATGTTTCTGCCAAATGCTTAGATGATGCCAAATTCCAAATTCATTCCGACTTATGGGGACCTTCTCCCGTTCTGTCAAAATCTGGTTTCTCTTATTATGTTATTTTTATCCATGATTTCAGTAGATATACCTGGATTTATCCTCTTAACAAAAAAAGTGATCTATTCTCTATTTTTATTGAATTTAAGAATCGTGTAGAAAAACAACTAAATTCTGTAATAAATTATTTGCAGTCTGACTGGGGTGGCGAATTTTAATCTTTAAATTCTTTTCTGAAAAATAATAGTATCATTCATAGAGTGTCTTGTCCTCACACTGATGAGCAGAACGGAACTGCAGAAAGAAAACACCGTCATATTATTGAAACATCACTCGCACAGTTAAAAAATGCAAGCATGCTGAACTATTTTTGGGATGAAGCCGTTGCACTGCTGTATTTCTTATTAATAGACTTGGTACTCCTATTCTCCAAAATCAATCTCCTTGTGAAAAATTATTCAAATTGTTTTCTGATTACACATTTCTACAGACTTTTGGCTGCTTATGTTATCCATATCTCAGACCATATAGTCGTAATAAACTTGAAGACAGGCCTGAAACTTGCATATTTCTGGGCTACAGCTCTATGCATCGCGGGTACAGATGTCTATCTCTTCAATCAGGTAAACTCTATATCTCCAGACATGTTGTTTTCTATGAAGATTCTTTTCCATTTAAAAAAAATGAGCAACACTCCTCAAGAGGAATTTTAAGTTCTTTTCCACATAATTTCTTTTAAACTAATATAGAGAAGCCTTCCTCGCTGACTCCATAGGTATCTGATCTGTCAGAAGATCAGACACCAGGCAACGATGTTGTGGACTTGGACAAAGTATCCTCATCATCAGATTTAGATTCATCTATAGATAAACAATCAAGAACCGACATCATAAATACTCCTGACTTGAATAAACATTACCCGGCTAGCTTAATTAAGAAGCATCCGGATATTGCCTCAACTTTTGATTGTACTCTTGAATCAAATGTAAGACTAAAAGTCAAACACCTTGGTCATATTCATGATGCACCAGTCATTCCCCTCAAGGAATCGCTTTCATGCTCTCATATAGGATATCCAATACAAACATGTTATCATATTACTAAACCCAGCATTTCTGAACCTACTTCATTTAATCTTGCATCAAAGATTAAAATTGGATGCAAGCAACGACTCTTGAATTTCATGCGCTCGTGAAGAACAACACTTGGACCCTTGTTCCTCGTCATCCCAATGTTCATGATGTAATACGATCGGCCGGGATCGATCGGCTCGTATTATGTCACAGGAAAAGAATGAATGCGGAGATGCAAGCGGATGAAATGGAGATAATGAATGAGCAGCTGTAAGCATCAACGGGTGAGGAGCGAGGGCCACGCCGGTCAGAGAGAAGAGAATGATCCTAGGATCAAACTCCCGGTGACCCGTGAGACCCACTAGATGACCAGTCACTAAGAGGCGTTTTACGGCCCAGAGGTGTTCGACGTCCAGATCAATGGATTACCCTATCAACCGCAATAAACCCTACACTCGACGAGTGGCTAATCCTATCCAGAAGATGAGTTGAATAACGGCGGTAGAGGACATAATAGTGGAAGACGAGACTGCAACAGGTAATAATACTGAAAAGACGGAGGGGAGACGAGATGAAACCTGGGTGTCGCTTGCCCACTGGTGAGGGACTATTCGAGTCGATGACGGCGAGATAGGGTCACTGGGAAGTGACTGTCCGGACGAAGACAGGTCCCGTAGTAGTAGCACCAGGTGAGCCGGAGCGTAGGAAAAGTCGAGGGGACTCGAAGTGGTCTGGTAACAGTCGATACGAGCAGTTCAGCTGACGGTGTGGCCAGTGTTATCGGCGTACGCCCGCATGCGCAGAAGAAGAAGACGCGAACAAGTGCCGAGGTGGGCAGGCGCCCGAGCGCGTGCGTGCGCGCGCACGAGACGAGCGCATGCGTGCGAGCGTGAGATGAGCGCGCGCGCATGCGTGAGATCCGAGCGCGCGGGAGGGCGCGGGATCACGGCCGTGCTGACGCGATCCGTGCGGGCACGCCCCGCAATCTCGGGCGCGCGTGGAGCCGTCGGCGAGGGCACGGGGCGGGGAGGATGCCGCCCCTACAGTGGAGTGACAGCCCACGCCCGCGTGAGGAGGGAGGCGATCTGCGCTGGTGGTGGACGGGTCACCGCGGCGACGGACGGCGGGATGAAGAGAAGTCGACGGGCAGGTAGGGGATTAGAGGGTGGAGCGGCAAGGAGGATTGGCAGGACGGATCAAGAAGGAGATGGACGTGGTCGGCGGGGTAAGGGGCGAAGTTGGGGGGCGCGGGTGAGGGTAAAGGGATCAAGAAACGTGGGAGAAGGGTGGAGGGTGGGCGGTATGGCAAGAACGGGGAGGATGGGAAATGCAGACGTGGGAAGAATTCAAGAAACGGGAAGGAGAGGTGACAAGGACGGAGGGGCAAACGAAGAATGGCAGGGTGAACGAGGAGAGGGATCGTCGCAGGCAGGGAAGAGGATGGGGAGGAAGATGGCGCCAAGAAGAGGACTCGTGGGGTTGAACAACCTCAAGAATTCTTCAAGAACGAATGGCGATGGTACCTTGGAAGGTCTTGGATGGGGTCCTCGGCAATCCTGTGGAAGGTGAGCATCGTAGACAAGCCGGTAGTATCCGTTGCCCTCGGAGTGATCTCGACGAAGGCTTCTTCAGCTCCCGGCCATGACGACTTCTTGAAAGCTTTTCTCGCTCTGGAGTGATCTCAATGACGCGATTAAACCCGTTCTCTCGGAGTGATCTCGACGAGAGAGGCGAGGGCTCTACACCACGGAGTGATCTCGACGTGGGTGAGGTTAGCCACACCTCCTACGCTACGTCCTATAGTGGGGAGACACCGTTGTGATTTTCTTCAACAAAATGACTCCAAAGGTTCCTTGGGCATGCCATCCCCTTATATAGTGAGGATGGGTGCCAAGTGAACGTGGGAGAGGATGAACCATCGCGAGACGTGGTTCGGCCTCTCCTTACAAATTTGAAATACAAACGTAAAAATAAAATGAAAGATGAAGGACAGTGCCCAACATTGGCCCACTCTCTAAATCCAGAAATACAACCAAATGAAAACAAACGTAAGTGAAAAGACATACTTACGCAGGGTACTTAAACCCCGGGTGGCGAGCGTCGGCGCGAGCTGCTCGGCGTGGCTGACGACGTCCCGTCGTGTCGTCTTCGAGATGGTCCTCCATCAGTTCATGTCATTGGATGTAAATGGGTCTATGAGTTGAAATTTAAACCATCAAGAGATATAGAAAGGTATACGGCTCGCTTAGTAGCAAAGGGGTATAAACAACAGGAAGTTTTTGATTTCCACGAAACCTCTCGTCCTGTTATCAAACACACCACTATCAGGCTAATGTTATCCTTAGCTGTCTGTCAAAACTGGCATATTCATCAATTAGATGTCTCAAACGCCTTTCTCCATGGTGACTTAGAAGAAACCATTTTTATAGAGAAACCACCAGGCTTTACATCTGTTGACTCAACAAATCATTGTCTGGCTTAAAACAGTCTCGGAGAGCGTAATTCACCAAACTTTTAGGCAAGTTACTCTCCCTTGGTTTTTCTGGTTCAAAGACAGATACGCCCAGATTTTTCAAACTTGTGCCTACTCCTCTTTTTATTCTTATTTATGTCGATGACATCTTAGTTATGGGTCCAAGTGTTGCTGATATCAATCTTCTACTAAACCAATTACATCTTGAATTTGCTATTAAAGACTTGGGGCACGCTTATTTTTTCTTAGGCATCGAATTCTTACAAAGTAGTAATGGATATTTTCTCACACAATCTAAGTATATTCTGTCTATTCTTGAATGAACAAACATGGAACACTGCAAACCTCTTCCTACTCCATGTGCCATTTCGGGTTCCGCCGCATTAGATGCCCCTCTTCCTGATGGAACACTCTACAGACAAACTTGTGGCTCCATGCAATATCTAACTTTGACAAGACCAGATATTGCATTTGCTGTAAACAGGGCGTGTCAGAAAATGCATTCACCAACAATTGGTGACTGGCAATTTCTAAAACACTTGCTCTGTTATTTAAAAGGGACAATTCATCATGGCCTGAATTTACACAAAAATTCGGATCAATTGTTGTGTGCATTTAGTGACGCTGATTGGGCTGGCAATAAAATTGACAGACGATCAACAAGTGCTATTTTGTTATATCTAGGGAAAAATCTTGTTTCATGGAGCTCTAAGAAACAAGAAACCATTGCTCACTCTAGTACAGAAGCCGAGTATAAGGCACTTGCAAATTGTGCAGCTGAAATTTTATAGATACAATCCATACTCAAAGGAACACAGATACATCCTAACCAAAGCCCAACTTTACGGTGCGAAAACATTAGCGCCACATATTTAGCAGCTAATCCTATTTTTCATGCCAGAACTAAACATGTCGAAATAGACTTCCATTTTGTTCGTGAACAGGTCACAGCTAAGAACATCCACGTCAAATTCATTCAAGGAGACGACCAGCTGGTAGACGCGCTGACGAAATTGCTACCTCAACCTCGCTTCCAGTTGCTTCGGGACAAGCTCAATGTCGAGGTCCCGCCGTTGTGCTTGAAGGGGGGTGAAGACGAATAAGGATGAGTGACATTAGAAACTCGCCGTCAGCCATTAGGGACTTAAATCAAAGATTAGCGAGTAGTAAAAATACACGTAACACTATACTCGTTAGAGATTATAAAATAAGAAAATATAAGATTAGACATAGATCGATTGAAAGATAGAAAGGGCATACATAGATAAGATCTAATGGCTCCAATTTAATCACGACATAGTCATTATCTTTATTATAACGGCTACGATTAAAACGGATCGAATGGCTTAGGCCGTTCAATCCGTAGCCGTTACAAACACATAAACAACCTTTTGTTTTTTCTAACTTACTATCTTGAGTATCATAATACAGTATATAATATGAACCAATGTTCTTGATGAAGGATAACAAAGATCTTAATTCCAAGGCTTACGCTTGTGTCGTCCTCTCTCTCTCTCTCTCTCTCTTCTTTCCCTTCTTCTCTTCTTCAAGCTGCGCTTGTGCATTTACACAGTCCCCGTGGCCCCTTGGCAGGGTGATCGTTGAGCGGATGATGGTGGTTAGATCCTGGCGGCCGCGGCGACTTCACGCACGGGCAGATAGCTGCTGATCCACCACTCTTGAGAGCTGTGAGTCAAGGCAGAACCTCCCGGGCAAGCTGACCAAGCGGAATGTCCAGGTGGGTGCTCGGGGTGCCGTAGCAGCTAAATCAGCGAAGAGATTGTTGGAGTTTAATCTTGACAGAGTTATTTTAGAGGTTTTAGTTTGACTATGTTAAGGAATAAAGGAGGTCGACATGGATAACTGGTTTATAGGAAGATGTGGAGGCAGCAGCTTATTTTAAGGAGCTAAAGACTGGTGTCTTTGAAGACCAAGCACATGAACAGGTGTGTGGTCAGGTGTTGCTTAAATACATTGGCAGTTATGGGGGAGTACCTATAAATATGTAGGAGTTTTTATTGTTGTACTATGTTGTGTGCATCAAGGTTCCTTTCTATGTCAAAGTGTTCTTGCACCTTGTTTCTCTGTGTGAGATTAAGAGAGTGAGGGCTTAGAAACCTTTTTTCTCTATGTGAGATCAAGAGAGTGAGTGCTTGTCCTTCCCTTCTTTGTGTGAGTTGCTGAAGTGAGAGAGCTAGGTTCCAACAGAGATAACCCAAGTACATCAGACGAGTCAGCTTTGGTTAGGGGAGGGACCGAGAGTCCCCCATGCAGTATCCTAGAGCTCGAAGGAAGGCAACTAGAGGTGAGGAAAACCCACTATGTGTTGCATTCATCTATGGTGAGGAATTTCGGGCGGGGGATGATTGTATCCTCTGCGTCCATGATATCAACAAGCGCCATTTTGAGAAGATAATAGACTGATAAGCAGAAGCATTCACACGGGCTGGTGGGGCCCTTTGGCCAAACACTAGGAGCCAACAACAGCGTCACTGCACGGAGGGTCGACGATATTCGAGGTAGAAAGGACTGCAACTTTGAAGGTGGGATGACCAACAACAAAGTAAAAACAAGAAGAAGTGCTTCACACTCCCGATAGAGGGGCCCACAGTAGTGGGGCCAGTCGACACGAATACGAGGTCAGCCAGGTCAACCATCTGACGCTGTGGGACCGGCGTATGGCGGTTGGGAAATGATGATCCCGTGGAGGGGCGGCGACGACAAGCAAAGGCTGAGATGTAGATTTTCGAGGCAGCGAGGTCCGCACTAGAAACTCTTCCCTAGCTCCCGCTGTGATCGAGCCAGAGAATCGGGGAAAAAGACAGTGTTACAGAGTGCATGCGCCAATCCTCAAGGGGGGTGCAACATGGGGTAAGGAGAGCTTGGTGCTGAGGAGCACCCGCACGACTGTACCGCTACGATCAGCTGTTTTCTTCACTATTAACTGAGGAAGATGAAGCACAAGGGTGGCTTTGTGGAGGGGAAGTAGGTAGAACCCTAATTAGCTACCATAGAAAACCTAGGACATAGGGAAAAAAAAGTACTCTTCTTGTTCCTCAAAAGCAACTCTGTCTCTAAATGAAGCCCATCCTTTCCCTTTATAGTGAAAGAGAAGGGGGGAGGGGCTCAAAAGGGTGCCCGAGTGGGCTCCTCTATGGGAGAGGACTTAGTGGGCTTCTGATGTAGGACTACAGTATGTCATCATCCTTTAGAGGAGTATTCGAGGCAACGCTCGTATACTGGGGAGATGGCAGGGCGCAGACATCATCGAAGACGTCGTCCGTCGGTGTGGACCAACCGAGATGCAACTATGTGATGCGATGAAAACCCTAGATGGTGATACGTGCAGGCCCAACTCGTGGAGTTTGCCGGGCTCCGTGCTCCAGGGCGGGTGACCGATGCGGGCGACAGTGACCTCCTCACCCTCGTCAGAGCGAGGAAGGAGTCTACGGTGCCTAACAGACTAAATCCGTCAATGCTCTCACGTAACGGACGGGCTCGGCCCATACCTAGGGAAGACGCTCGTTGGACGCTCTCATGTCCGTTTACTCTCACCTACTCTAACCTGAGCACGGTGGAGTGCAAATCAAAGGGCATATGACAAAGATAATTAACGGGTGAGCTAGAGGAGCTAGATACCTCTTAGCAAGTCATCCTAGAGTCATATGCCTGTCGATGTGGAGTACCGACATGCGGGTCGGAGGAGCTATGCAAGTGGCGACTCGATGTTGCTCGACTGGCGGCATGACGCAGCTCAGTAGCGATGGTGTAGGAGTAGAGTCTGTAGGGGAGAGCCACCGAGCATGAATGGTGTTTGGGGTGGCGACCTTGGGGCGGCGCAGGGGTGGGGGCCCTCGGTGAGACGCGCACGGCAGCCCTTGGGGCAGCGAGGAATGGCAGCCTTGGGGCGACGGCCCCGGGGCATTGCTGGAAGCAGCGCTTGAGCGGTGGCCGTCGACGTCACTGGATGGTGGTGCTCGGGCGGTGTCCCATGGTGGTTGCTAGACGGCGGTGCTCAGGTGGTGGCCCTCAGGTGCCTACCGGACGGCGGCGCTCGGGCGGGTGGCCCTCAGGCGCCGCTGGACGGTGGCGCTCGGGCGGGTGGCCCTCAGGCGCCGCTGGATGGTGGCGCTTGGGGGGGGACCCATGGGCGCCGCTGGACGGCGGCGCTCGGGTGGGGCCCCTCGGGTGCCGCTTGACGGCGTCGCTCAGGCGGGGACCTTTGGGTGACGCTGAATGGTGGCGCTCGGGTGGGGGCCCTTGAGCATCGCTGGACGCCGGCACTTGGGAGAGGGCCCTTGGGCGCTGCTGGACGCTGGCGCTCGGCGGGGGCCCTCGAGCGCCACTGGACGGTGGTGCTTAGGGTGAGAGCCCTCGGGCGCTGCGGGACGGTGGTGTTTGGGCGGGGGCCCTCAGGCCCTGCTGGACGGTGGCACTCGGGCGTTGGCCCTAGGCCCCCGCAAGACAATGGCCCTCGGCGGCCCTTGGGTGCCGCTGGACGGCAGCCCTCAGCGGCCCTCGGCCGTCGCTGGGTGGCAGTGCTCGAGCGGCGGCCGCCAAGGGTTCCCGTGGTAGAGTCCCTTCGGAACGGGAACCCGACAGGACTGGGGGTTAGCGGGATTGGACGGGCGACAAATGGTGGCCCCGTTCCCCTTCCGCCCTTCTCTCTCTCACTCTCGTTCTCTTTTTTTCTCCTTTTTTTCTTTTCTATTTTCTTCTTCATCTCACAGCAGGACGCGATGAGATCCTTACTATTCCATAAATTCAATAAGACTTGTCTCTTTAGGGCGCCCTCTCCTTCACTATGTAGGGAGAGTGACGGGCCCGAAGGAGGGACCAAAAGAGAGGGAACCCATTAGGCAAGGGGCCCCCTTTAAAGATCACAAATACAGAGTTCTTAAAACAAAACAAAGGGAAGCAAAGGAAGAGGGTTTGAAGGGGAAAGACGAAACAAAAATGGCCTATCTGAGCATGATGGTCCGAGAAAATCAGATCTATCTACATATCTTTCGCCCTTGCCTTGGCGGGCTGATTTTTGGCGGGGCTCGAGTCGGCCGGTGTCACCGACAACGGCGGGGTCTTTGGCGTCATCTTTGATGGAGCGGAGTCTCGTTCTCCATCAATCCTCTCGGCTCTGACGAGTTGGGGTCGTAGGCGGTGGCTGCTGATGGCGAGTCGGCTGGCGGCATCATGGGGCATCTTGGGGCTTCCATGAAGGATTTGCGCACATGCGCTCCCGTCCCTGCAATGAACTCCTTTGCGATGCCTCATCCCTTGCATGGTTAGCTATCCTTTGCCGTATACCCTTGACTGACTCGTGCCAATCAGGAGATAGTACCGTGGAGGTGGTCGCGGCAAACTCTCTCACTCTAAGTGGTTCTAGAGAGGTCGGTTCAGAGGGGAGAAAGGTGTATCGGTACGGAACGGGGTCTGCCACGTTACATGTGGAGCGAATCCTCCACATTGGAGGAATATCGACGACTTAGGCAGGATCGCCCACTCGTTGGAGAATTGAGGATGGGTCGGCGCTACGAACACGTAGCTTTGTTGCCGTCCGTGGAGAGTAACTCTCCAGTCTAAGTCTCACCATCATACGATGTCCCACGTCGCACACTTGGAATCGGCAATGCGAGTCGGCAGCCTGCTTTTACGATGTAATGAGACTAGTGATCCTAGCATGAGGATGTTGATGCAATGATTAAACATGCAGGGCTGATGCATAACCATGATATTCTATGGGTGCTTCTTCGGTAGGTTGACGAGGAACATGGCCGACGGCGATCTTCGTAGGACTCAACCCAGCGGGGTGATCCACCGAGGAGTTCAGCGCGTGTTGGGCGTGGGGAGTGGGACAATGGTGCTCGACCCTTGTCCCGGGGATGGCATGGCGATTGCGACACAGATGCGTCCTATCATGCATCTCTGGGGTGACGAGTGTAGGGTCGTCTCGGGACTCCAACTCTCTTGAGTGAGTCAAGGTTGGAGGACACACCCTTGCCCTGGGCGGGTTGTGCGGGCTACTCGGTGAGGCGTGCGTTCGACCGAGCGTGGTGGGGTGTCGACGATATCAGGTCCCCTCTCTTGTAAGGGCACGAGATGGCAGACGACCATTAGCCCGACCATCCTGGTCGGGGCACTCTTCACTATCGAGTTTGTGGTGTAAGGGTACCACAAGACCCATTGTTTCCACAGCATGAACGGACACGCTTTCGTTCGCACGGGGATGGCAGCATTGCTGCGATGTAACCATGGTCGATACTACTAGAGGTAGGAGTTCCTACTCGACTCATAGTCGGTGAACTCCTTCGGCTTCCTAGGCCCCTCGAAGATGGAGTATTTGGCTCAGACGCTCTTCTAGACCTGAGCTCCATACTCTTCGTGTCGGCACTCATCGTCGTCTGGTAGCCGTTCGAATGTCGGGTGATCCTCGTGGTACCAGTCAACGCATTGTTGAGGCGGGGTCCAATCGCAGTCATGGTCATCCTAGTGTCGGGGATGACCATCGCGTAGTGCGCGGATGTTGGGCATCACGTGTGGTGGGTACCCGGGAACCTTGTCAGGTTCCGTGTACCAGCGGTGGTGGGGCCGGACGCAGTCGTCACAGTGGGCCGGTGGATCAGCATCGTGTCTACAATCGTGCGGCCGGATGTGGTCATCACAGCGGGCCGGTAGGTCGGCGTCGTGCTCACGATCATAGCACGGGATGTATTCGTCTCGGCGGGCCGATCGCTCAGCCTCGTATCCTCGATCATGGTGCCAGACGTGTTCATCTTTGTGGGCCGGTGGATCGGCCGTGTAACCACGGTCATCGTGTTGGACATAGTCGTCTCGGCGGGCCGATATGTTGGCCTCGAGTCTTTGGTCAAATGACCAAACGTATTCGTCTCGGTAGACCGATAAGTCAGACTTGTACCCCCAATTGGAGTCATCACGTGGACATTATCTATCTGGAGCACGGACCTCCGATGGGTCACGTGTGGGGTGTCGGGCGGGGTGCCAATCTCGAAGCTCCTCGTCTGGCCTCCGATCATACTCCACATACTCATTGTCTTCGTAGGGACTCCTCGAACGATCCGGGTGTCGCGCGACCCGGGTGGGTCCCCGGCTCGCTTTGGAGCCACGAGCGTTGATACGACGTCGGGTACTTGAGGTAGTGGGTGTGTGAGCAACCCGCTCGACGCGCTCGGTGACGGCAGCCATAGTGCAGAAATACGCCCCCTGCTTCTCAGACGGGTCCTCTAGGGGTCGGTGTTGTCGGGGCGGTCTTGCTCGTGCGCGTCCTGCTCCTCGTCTGTGTGCGGCAGCAGCCCTGGGTGAAGCCTCATCAACGAGAGCCTTCCCATGTGGGCGACAACTCGTCTTTGCCCTATCTTCATTGTCACTAGGTGACGAGATACCTAGTTACCTCGGGGAGGTCCGTGGGGACCATCGGTGTCCATAGTATGCACAGGTGTGCTCATGTAGACCGGACGATCCGGGGGCACTCGCCTCGGCTAGTGCAGGCTATGTGGGCTCCGTAGGTGGCTGTGATGCACCACCTACATGCGTCGTAGGACAATGTTCCGAGAGGGCCGTATGGTGGCCTCTCTCGTCAAGCGACGATCCAATGCATCGTGGGGAGATCGAACCTCTAGGTTGCATCTGTCTGCTAGATCTCGTCTCAATGGCATGGCTAGTCCCTCGGGGAATCCTAGATGCATTTTTGAAACAATGAAATGCAGATGCGATGATGCGGGTACGGAGACGTGTTGTGAGTGACCACAGCCAAGCTCTGATACCAAGATGATGTAGGACGATGGTATGGCGTCATTGTTTAGAGGGGTATTCGAGGCGATGCTCGGATACCGCGGAGATGAAAGTGCGCCGACATCGTCCATCGGTGTGGACCAACCGAGATGCGACTATGTGATGCGATGAAAACCCTAGATTATGATACGTGCAGGCACCGACTCGTGGTGTTCGCCGGGCTCCGTGCTGTTGGGTGGGCGATTGATAATGGTGACGGTGACGTCCTGACCCTTGTCGGAGCGATGAAGGAGTTTACAGCTGCATGATGCCTTTTTGTGTGAAACCATAAGTTGCATTGCATGTTGCATGTTGCATGTTGCTCTTCTTTGTAGAACCCAATATGCATGTTTCATGTTGCCATTCTTAGTTGCCCAAGTTGTAGAACCAGGATTTTTTAATATCCTGGTTAATCTGACATAAATCAACATTTTTTACATATAGTATGGTTTTTTATCTTTCTGCTTTTTCTATATCTCTCTTTTTTATTGCAAACTATGCCACTATTGTCATGTAAAATTGTGACATTTGAAAAGTAAAATTGTGGCTAGTAGTATTCCATTTAGTAAAGGATCTCCCTTCACTTCAGCAACTTTATACCTCTATCAGGTATATTCTTTGGTCAATTTTCATCCTTTTTAAGCATTTTTTGGAGATATAAATATATATCCAACGCAAATGGTATCAAATTTGGTGGATGTTGTGATGCTTCATTTTGAACCATTTTGCTACATGCATTTTATCATGGGTGAATTATGTTTCACTAGGTGTTCAAGTTTTATATTCAAATTTCCACGTGATGGGATCTAGAAATATGTTATTCTTTAGTTTTTTTAAGTGTTACTATATGGCATTTTTTGACTATTTATCTGGCGAAGTTTCCATATATGCACCAAAACATGCATTGAAATATGCATCAACTTAGAGTGTGTGTGTTAATTGTTTGAGGAAATTATTTCTCATGTAATTTAAGATTATTATGAAGTCTAGTGCGGACAATGGGCCACCCCATCACTCTGAAGTTGAGCAGACAGTGGGGATAGATAATGATAGTAGGAACTGCCATCAAGGTCAAAGTCAGAATTCGAGGAAGCCACCTAGGGGTAAAATCTTCGAGTACTTTGTGGTAGAGGATGACTTGAAGTACATATGAGAACTGTGTCGTGGTATTAACTCCACAAACAAACTCTACTTACAATGGCCTAAAGATGGGAGCACAAATAATTTTTGGAGACATTTAAAAGCAGTTCATCGAAAGGTACATGATGAACTCAAAGGTATAGCGAGTTCGTAACGTTCAATTGCAAAAGTGTTTTCCAACTTGTCCTTGACAAAACAATACTTCACTGGTGTCGCTCCAGAGGTGGAGAAGCAAGAAATTCTATGGCTTACTGTCCGTAGTGCATTGCCCTGGGCATTCGCTGACATAGAGAAATTTCAAAGAGAATGGTGATTTAGAGCAGAATCCAACACAAAGATGTATGAACGGTGGGCAATTAAAGATACCGGCATAATATTGTACACTCAGCTAAAGGCAGCTATTGTGAACAGGTTCAATGATGTACACCGTGTGTCCCTCACATTGGACATTGGACTACTCTAAACAATTATGCCCTCTTAGGCAAAACCAGCCATTTGATCAACACAAAATGGAAGTTTCAAGAGCAGATGCTTGGCCTATGTCATATCCAAGACAAGCATGATGGGGAGACAATGAGCAGTCTCATTGCTGAGGTCAGAGAAGATTTTAACCTTCACATGAAGGTGTGATCAACCTTTACAACCCTATAAAAACTTATCAGCAGAGATATGTTTTTAACCATCAATATCTAAATTTCCGCTAACATGCAGGTCTCTACTGCCGCCACCAACAACGCTGGAAACCACATGATAATGATGCACTTTCTAATGAGAATGTTGCAGCCTAGGAATCAAATATTTAGTACTGATCGACATTTGACATGTGTGGCACGTCTTGAACTTGATTGTGCAAGTGGGCTGATAAGCCGAAAATAGGGGTGAAAATTACGCAAATTTTTAGCCATTGTCGTTGTGAATTTTTGGCTTATGCAATAAAATTTATAAAACTCTACTTAATATGTATAGTGATAAGTATGAGTGTCGTCCAAGGGAGGCAAGTAGGAATTTCAATTTGATTTAATTTTTGGTGTTTTAGATCCTAATTAGAGTGAATTTGATCTTCAATGAGGATCAAGTCACCCTAATTAGGTGAGAATTTAGAGAGGGGGGTAGGAGAGATGGGAAGATTAGAAGAATTAAGAGCTCTAAATTTCCTTATTTGATCCTAATTAAAGGATCCAAGAAATCATTTAGAGAGGTTGAAAGAGGGTTCTTAAAATGAGTTGGGTTGATTTTTCAGATTGATAATTCAGAACTAAAATGGGGTAAATTGAGACTTCTAAAAATTAAAACTAAATTTTTTATAATTTTCTTTTGTAATGCAATTGAATGCCCAGGTAAAATTCCTCAATTTCTCCTCTCAATCCTAATCAGGGCTTGTACATGCCGCTCAAGCCAAGCGATTTAGAAGTTCAGACTAGAATGGAGATGAAGAAACAAACAACTTAACCTATTTCATTCAAAATGCACAAAAGTTTGAATACAAGGAAAGAAAAAAATACCAAAACTGTTGATCCAGGCTGGGATTCCTCTCTGTCTTGCAGCTGTGATGAAGCACCCTCCAGAATGAGCTCCCCCTCCCGAAATTTAGCTTTTATACTTAGGTTATAGGGTAAAAATCACCATTTTACCCCGTTTAGTAATTAATATTTATCTATCAATGTAGGCTAGATCTGAATGATCTAACCATACAGATAGAAATAGGGATCAAGACGAACAAATCCATAAAAATCATCTCAATCGGACTTCAGGATCAAAAGTTATTAATAAATCAATTTTAAACCCATTTAATCCACTGGATTTAAAATTTACACATTTATTAGTTTCGTATTTCAACACGCAATGACGTGTCGCTCTCTCCTTGGCTGGCGCATTTTGAGTCCTCCTTTTGCAGAAAAGTCCTTAAAAGCCTGGAATTGCTTTTGGGCCGCCCAAAAGTAATTGCGTATATACCCTGGCGCACTCTCTCTCCTCCGATTTCTCCTAAAACATTAAAAATATATAAAAAATTGCAATAAAACCCTGAATGATTTTAAATAGGATCTTTACGCCTGCCGTGGCGACCGAGAGCTGTTTTAGGATCTTTTGCAACGAAACGTTGCAAAAGGCCCCAAAAGTCTAGAAATTGCATAAATACATTTTTCTCTTATAAATATGCCCTTTTTCATAGAATAAATGCATTTCTTCTTGAAATAAATCCCAGAAAATTCCTAAAAATTCGTAAAAAATTCTAGAAAATTCTAGAAAATTCTAGAAAATTCCCTGATTAATTCCCATGTTGATAAATGTCGAAATAAACTTTTGAATGTCCCATTTTCATCCAAAAATAATTATTTCGAGCTTCAATAAATCCTTAAAAATTCATATAATTAGCAGAAGATTAGGAAAAATCTGAAATTACTTGAAGCATTATTTTTGTGTAAATATATGATAACAACCCAAATTTAAGCCTTTTAAATGCATAAATCATGCTAATAACATGAAATAAAGACCGAAATTAGGGTGTTATCATATACCCCCCTACTTAGACATTGCTAGTCCCTTAGCAACATCTATGTACTTTGCTGAATTATCATCTCTTTCATCCTGTAAGTTAGACAACAAGTGAGAAGTGTTAAGTGTATCAATCACAAGCCGAACTAAAACACTAAATGACATTTTGAGCTCCGACCTTTTCAGGAATGTGGGGTTTCTTTCTCCTTGGCTTGGATGCCTAAGTGGATGAGAAGGGAGTGTACTTGTTTCTAGGTATAACGCTATACTCCTCAGGTAAACTCTCTTCACTCATGTGCAGCTGGCCTCACATCTCTAGCGAGCAAGATCACTCTCTCCCGGGGTGACGGCCACCTAGTACTTGCCTCTCCATTAGCCTTTTCTCTTTCCTAAGAATAGAATAAGCCATTTCCTCCTGTTGAGCACAGAATATTGAACACAATGAGAAGAATATATGATAGAGTTGTGATGGGGGAGAATGAGACTGTGTGAAAGAATTAGGGTCAGCATGAACAATGAGAGATTTATGGTCCAACAGGTGCTGTGCTACCTTGGATAACCTACTCCCAAGATTTTTAGAGGAAGTGAGGGAGATAGAAGAGATGAGACCAATGTGATGATATAGAGAATAAAGACCATCTTGCCCTGAATTGAAAGTCAAAACCAGAAATGGCAAGTCAAACCCCTCCTTTCTCTTTGTCTTCTTCTCATTCCTCTTGTCTTTTTTTTTTCTTTTCTTTTTTTTCAAACTCCTTTTTTTTTTCGCTTATTTTTTTTTTTGTATATCAAACAAAGAGGATAACAACAAATGAAACACTTTCCATGACTTGAATGGTTTTTTAAATATTTTATCACAACTAGCATGAGTGTCATAACAATCACATTGGTCTATGGAGAAGAGATAGAAGAACGAGATTTAGATGATGCAGAGCGAATTATTGACAGAAAAGATACAAAGAGGCAGTATCGTAGTGATACCGTGGAAAGGGAGATAGACGTACTTGGGAGATAAGCATATCCTCGGTAGCGGAAGCAAGGTGGTGGAGTCAAGTTGTGATGGATATGGCGTGAAGCGTGTGGAAGAATAAGGTGAATGAAGTGGCGGATTCCGTGCATAGGACTCGGAGAATGACTGCCCACTATTTTGGAATGAAAGTAGGCTAATGGTGGGACGAAATACATAAGTGGGATCGGCTATTTTGAGCTGATTGGAATGGGGAATCTCAATTCACTCATCACTCTCCTTTGAAGTATAGAGCTTCTACCCTTAGACTTTCCATCATCTAATCAACCACTAGACGACCTCCCCAATTTGACATTGAACCCACATTGCTCAAAATCACTTGTGTTGCACCTCAACATGTTCCTGATCCGCTCTAGGAGCTTAACTTCTACACATGTTTCCAAACTACTGGATGAAAGAAAATTAATTCATGTATGTGCATGTTAAAGATCGTTAAAAGCAGGTTCAATTCATGTAGTATTCTTTAAAATTAATCACATGAGTCAACGTTTTCCATATAAAATGAACTAGCTCCCCCCCACTAAAACACGCATGGTCCTCAATGCATAACGATTAAAATAACGAAAAGGAAAATTGAGGAGAGAATTGCAAACAGTGGGGATGGACTTGAGGCTTGTTGTTTAGATGATAGATGTAAAATCTTGAATACGTCATGCTGCATTTGACAATCTTCCGTGAGAGCTGTGGATACGAGGCCCCATTCCTGAAACAAAACAAAAACAAAGCGAGCAAAATGGACAAGAAAATAAAACTAACAAGAAAATAAAGTAAGGATAAAGATAAAACTCCAAGAGATTCAAACAAATGGTACTAGTATGGATTTAGGGATCCATAACGCCTTACGTGATAATTTCTTAAAGGGTTCTAAGATGGATTTAGGAATCCATACTTGGTTTTGTAGATTTGGGATCGGAATGACCGTCGACCTTGTAACGGTTGATTGCCTAGGAGTCCATTTCATTTTCTCATGTATTTTATTGCCCTTGATGATTCCTCTTGTCTACAAACATCCTCTTCATGCCAGCATTTGTCCTTATTCTATTATTTGTTGTTCTTTTGTTCTTCCTATTTGGCATGGAGGTTGAGGGAATATCAGCAATATCTTTATGCAAAGTTTTTTTATTATCCAAACTACATTCCTCTGTGCTCCTTCTCATTTTGCACTTTTCCTCTTGTAATACCTTGATACTGTTCTGTAAGTAGTGATTAATTATTGTCAAGGCCACGAGTCGTATTTGGGAATGCAAACATGAGGGTTTACAATGAGTTTGGATAACTGAAGTAGTAGATGGTGACGTGGAACCTTTATTTTCAAGGATAGAAGTAGTTGTTGAGGCATGATTGTCCTCGTCAATATTTTCCTTAGAGATTTCCTTATCCTCTGCCTAAAGTGTCCACTTCTACTATGAAGGGTCAGCTAGCTTAAGGGTAATTCTCTTATCATTTCTCTAAGGATAACTTCCTTAAACTCTACGTCTATCACCGCTCTTGCTAATCTTAAGAAAAACTCCTAAAACAATAGGTGCTTTCTTTGTCGTTCCTCTAAGATGAAAAATCAGATTTAAATCGACATCCATTAATATCAACACATGCATTGGTGATTTGGCCACTAGGAGTGATATGAATACCATCATCAAAGCATATGAGTTGGGAAGATGGCGTCACCTTACCTATAGGGTGTCTCTCTAGGACAGTTGAAGGGATGATACTATGGTTTGAGCCTAGATCTATAAGCACATTGTGGAATCTACTTCCTCCAATATCACACACTATTCTAGAGTCCTTTGGCTCTGTAATCCTCCTCGACTCTCGACTAACTTTAGGTACCTCCCCGTCTAAAATTTCGGATTGAGTTGGGGGAAGTTGGAATAAAGGCTCCTCCTCCCTACACACTTCCCTACTAGGCTCTAATATTCTAGAGTTCTCCATCTTCTCTAATCTTTCATGTATGTTCACCATTTGATCCTTCATTAGTGATAGCACTGATATGATCGTGGGATCTATAGGAGCTTGTGTATGAAGCTTAGGCACACTAGAACTCCTAGGAGAGCTATCACCCTTAGAATCTATTGGTTGTGAGGGAACTTTACTTCCAATTTCCATAGATAAATCTATTGTCGCATCATCAGTTGTTCTTCTAATAAATTCATGATCATAAGATGCTCCCTCTAAAGATATAGGAGGAGTACTACAGTCGTGGAAAGATCGAACATTCTCATCTACTATTTTGTTCTTTTCCTCTTCCGTCCTCTTTAATTCTCTGTTTGAAACATCTAACCTCAACTCATCTCCATGAAGGCTTTTGTATGATCTTTCTCTAAGTGTTAAATATTCCTCAAATGAAGGTGCCTTGTAATGGTCCCCTATTGTTCGCCGTGTTTGATTACTAGAGTGTCCAAATACGCTCGTAGGGGGTGAAGATGTCTGGGTACTATCTGTCTCTATTTTGCCCTCCCTTGCAGCTTGCGCCATAAGCTCTTTCACTGTCATTCTAACCTTTGGCTGCATATTTTTCATTTACGTAAATCTAGATTCACTAATCAAGGATTAGATAAATAGGATGACAAAAAGGTACTAAAAGGATAATTATTCCCAAAATCAAACGCTCATTGCATATAGATGTTCAAGAAAATTAAAATATGATATTCTCTATTGAAGTTAAAAAATTATCAGAAATTTAGAGTTATTAAAAATCAAAGAGAGAAATCACTAAACCAAATAGCTCATTTAAGATTTCAAAATACTTCATAGGAACTCAATTGATAAGAATCAAAACCAATTAAATTCCTTATCGTTGCTTCCCCGGCAACGGCGCCAATTGATAAGCCGAAAATAGGGGTGAAAATTACGCAAATTTTTAGCCCTTGTCGTTGTGAATTTTTGGCTTATGCAATAAAATTTATAAAACTCTACTTCATATGTATAGTGATAAGTATGAGTGTCGTCCAAGGGAGGCAAGTAGGAATTTCAATTTGATTTAATTTTTGGTGTTTTAGATCCTAATTAGAGTGAATTTGATCTTCAATGAGGATCAAGTCACCCTAATTAGGTGAGAATTTAGAGAGGGGGGTAGGAGAGATGGGAAGATTAGAAGAATTAAGAGCTCTAAATTTCCTTATTTGATCCTAATTAAAGGATCCAAGAAATCATTTAGAGAGGTTGAAAGAGGGTTCTTAAAATGAGTTGGGTTGATTTTTCAGATTGATAATTCAGAACTAAAATGGGGTAAATTGAGACTTCTAAAAATTAAAACTAAATTTTTATAATTTTCTTTGTAATGCAATTGAATGCCCAGGTAAAATTCCTCAATTTCTCCTCTCAATCCTAATCAGGGCTTGTACATGCCGCTCAAGCCAAGCGATTTAGAAGTTCAGACTAGAATGGAGATGAAGAAACAAACAACTTAACCTATTTCATTCAAAATGCACAAAAGTTTGAATACAAGGAAAGAAAAAAATACCAAAACTGTTGATCCAGGCTGGGATTCCTCTCTGTCTTGCAGCTGTGATGAAGCACCCTCCAGAATGAGCTCCCCCTCCCGAAATTTAGCTTTTATACTTAGGTTATAGGGTAAAAATCACCATTTTACCCCCGTTTAGTAATTAATATTTATCTATCAATGTAGGCTAGATCTGAATGATCTAACCGTACAGATAGAAATAGGGGATCAAGACGAACAAATCCATAAAAAAATCATCTCAATCGGACTTCAGGATCAAAAGTTATTAATAAATCAATTTTAAACCAATTTAATCCATTGGATTTAAAATTGATTTATTTATTAGTTTCGTTTTTAAACACGCAATGACGTGTCGCTCTCTCATTGGCTGGCGCATTTTGAGTCCTCCTTTTTGCAGAAAAGTCCTTAAAAAGCCTGGAATTGCTTTTGGACGCCGCCCAAAAGTAATTGCGTATATGCCCCTGGCGCAGTCTCTGTCCTCCGATTTCTCCTAAAACATTAAAAATATATAAAAAAAATTGCAATAAAACCCTGAATGATTTTAAATAGGATCTTTACGCCTGCCGTGGCGACCGAGAGCTGTTTTAGGATCTTTTGCAACAACGTTGCAAAAGGCTAAAAATCTAGAAAGTGCATAAATACATTTTTTTCTCTTATAAATATGCCCTTTTTTCATAGAATAAATGCATTTCTTCTTGAAATAAATCCCAGAAAATCCCTAAAAATTCGTAAAAAATTCTAGAAAATTCTAGAAAATTCTAGAAAATTCCCTGATTAATTCCCATGTTGATAAATGTCGAAATAAACTTTTGAATGTCCCATTTTCATCCAAAAATAATTATTTCGAGCTTCAATAAATCCTTAAAAATTCATATAATTAACAGAAAATTAGGGAAAAATCTGAAATTACTTGGAAGCATTATTTTTGTGTAAATATATGATAACAACCCAAATTTAAGCCTTTTAAATGCATAAATCATGCTAATAACATGAAATAAAGACCGAAATTAGGGTGTTATCATATACCCCCCTACTTAGACATTGCTAGTCCCTTAGCAACATCTATGTACTTTGCTGAATTATCATCTCTTTCATCCTGTAAGTTAGACAACAAGTGAGAAGTGTTAAGTGTATCAATCACAAGCCGAACTAAAACACTAAATGACATTTTGAGCTCCGACCTTTTCAGGAATGTGGGGTTTCTTTCTCCTTGGCTTGGATGCCTAAGTGGATGAGAAGGGAGTGTACTTGTTTCTAGGTATAACGCTATACTCCTCAGGTAAACTCTCTTCACTCATGTGCAGCTGGCCTCACATCTCTAGCGAGCAAGATCACTCTCTCCCGGGGGACGGCCACCTAGTACTTGCCTCTCCATTAGCCTTTTCTCTTTCCTAAGAATAGAATAAGCCATTTCCTCCTGTTGAGCACAGAATATTGAACACAATGAGAAGAATATATGATAGAGTTGTGATGGGGGAGAATGAGACTGTGTGAAAGAATTAGGGTCAGCATGAACAATGAGAGATTTATGGTCCAACAGGTGCTGTGCTACCTTGGATAACCTACTCCCAAGATTTTTAGAGGAAGTGAGGGAGATAGAAGAGATGAGACCAATGTGATGATATAGAGAATAAAGACCATCTTGCCCTGAATTGAAAGTCAAAACCAGAAATGGCAAGTCAAACCCCTCCTTTCTCTTTGTCTTCTTCTCATTCCTCTTGTCTTTTTTTTTCTTTTCTTTTTTTTCAAACTCCTTTTTTTTTTCGCTTCTTTTTTTTTGTATATCAAACAAAGAGGATAACAACAAATGAAACACTTTCCATGACTTGAATGGTTTTTTAAATATTTTATCACAACTAGCATGAGTGTCATAACAATCACATTGGTCTATGGAGAAGAGATAGAAGAACGAGATTTAGATGATGCAGAGCGAATTATTGACAGAAAAGATACAAAGAGGCAGTATCGTAGTGATACCGTGGAAAGGGAGATAGACGTACTTGGGAGATAAGCATATCCTCGGTAGCGGAAGCAAGGTGGTGGAGTCAAGTTGTGATGGATATGGCGTGAAGCGTGTGGAAGAATAAGGTGAATGAAGTGGCGGATTCCGTGCATAGGACTCGGAGAATGACTGCCCACTATTTTGGAATGAAAGTAGGCTAATGGTGGGACGAAATACATAAGTGGGATCGGCTATTTTGAGCTGATTGGAATGGGGAATCTCAATTCACTCATCACTCTCCTTTGAAGTATAGAGCTTCTACCCTTAGACTTTCCATCATCTAATCAACCACTAGACGACCTCCCCAATTTGACATTGAACCCACATTGCTCAAAATCACTTGTGTTGCACCTCAACATGTTCCTGATCCGCTCTAGGAGCTTAACTTCTCTACACATGTTTCCAAACTACTGGATGAAAGAAAATTAATTCATGTATGTGCATGTTAAAGATCGTTAAAAGCAGGTTCAATTCATGTAGTATTCTTTAAAATTAATCACATGAGTCAACGTTTTCCATATAAAATGAACTAGCTCCCCCCCACTAAAACACGCATGGTCCTCAATGCATAACGATTAAAATAACGAAAAGGAAAATTGAGGAGAGAATTGCAAACAGTGGGGATGGACTTGAGGCTTGTTGTTTAGATGATAGATGTAAAATCTTGAATACGTCATGCTGCATTTGACAATCTTCCCGTGAGAGCTGTGAATCGAGGCCCCATTCCTGAAACAAAACAAAAACAAAGCAAGCAAAATGGACAAGAAAATAAAACTAACAAGAAAATAAAGTAAGGATAAAGATAAAACTCCAAGAGATTCAAACAAATGGTACTAGTATGGATTTAGGGATCCATAACGCCTTACGTGATAATTTCTTAAAGGGTTCTAAGATGGATTTAGGAATCCATACTTGGTTTTGTAGATTTGGGATCGGAATGACCGTCGACCTTGTAACGGTTGATTGCCTAGGAGTCCATTTCATTTTCTCATGTATTTTATTGCCCCCTTGATGATTCCTCTTGTCTACAAACATCCTCTTCATGCCAGCATTTGTCCTTATTCTATTATTTGTTGTTCTTTTGTTCTTCCTATTTGGCATGGAGGTTGAGGGAATATCAGCAATATCTTTATGCAAAGTTTTTTTATTATCCAAACTACATTCCTCTGTGCTCCTTCTCATTTTGCACTTTTCCTCTTGTAATACCTTGATACTGTTCTGTAAGTAGTGATTAATTATTGTCAAGGCCACGAGTCGTATTTGGGAATGCAAACATGAGGGTTTACAATGAGTTTGGATAACTGAAGTAGTAGATGGTGACGTGGAACCTTTATTTTCAAGGATAGAAGTAGTTGTTGAGGCATGATTGTCCTCGTCAATATTTTCCTTAGAGATTTCCTTATCCTCTGCCCTAAAGTGTCCACTTCTACTGCTTGAAGGTCAGCTAGCTTAAGGGTAATTCTCTTATCATTTTCTCTAAGGATAACTTCCTTAAACTCTCGTCTATCACCGCTCTTGCTAATCTTAAGAAAAACTCCCTATAACAATAGGTGCTTTCCTTGTCGTCCCCTCTAAGATGAAAAAACCAGATTTAAATCGACATCCATTAATACCAACACATGCATTGGTGATTTGGCCACTAGGAGTGATATGAATACCATCATCAAAGCATATGAGTTGGGAAGATGGCGTCACCTTACCTATAGGGTGTCTCTCTAGGACAGTTGAAGGGATGATACTATGGTTTGAGCCTAGATCTATAAGCACATTGTGGAATCTACTTCCTCCAATATCACACACTATTCTAGAGGCCTTTGGCTCTGTAATCCTCCTCGACTCTCGACTAACTTTAGGTACCTCCCGTCTAAAATTTCGGATTGAGTTGGGGGAAGTTGGAATAAAGGCTCCTCCTCCCTACACACTTCCCTACTAGGCTCTAATATTCTAGAGTTCTCCATCTTCTCTAATCTTTCATGTATGTTCACCATTTGATCCTTCATTAGTGATAGCACTGATATGATCGTGGGATCTATAGGAGCTTGTGTATGAAGCTTAGGCACACTAGAACTCCTAGGAGCTATCACCCTTAGAATCTATTGGTTGTGAGGAACTTTACTTCCAATTTCCATAGATAAATCTATTGTCGCATCATCAGTTGTTCTTCTAATAAATTCATGATCATAAGATGCTCCCTCTAAAGATATAGGAGGAGTACTACAGTTGGAAAGATCGAACATTCTCATCTACTATTTTGTTCTTTTCCTCTTCCGTCCTCTTTAATTCTCTGTTTGAAACATCTAACCTCAACTCATCTCCATGAAGGCTTTTGTATGATCTTTCTCTAAGTGTTAAATATTCCTCAAATGAAGGTGCCTTGTAATGGTCCCCTATTGTTCGCCGTGTTTGATTACTAGAGTGTCCAAATACGCTCGTAGGGGGTGAAGATGTCTGGGTACTATCTGTCTCTATTTTGCCCTCCCTTGCAGCTTGCATCGCAAGCTCTTTCACTGTCATTCTAACCTTTGGCTGCATATTTTTCATTTACGTAAATCTAGATTCACTAATCAAGGATTAGATAAATAGGATGACAAAAAGGTACTAAAAGGATAATTATTCTCAAAATCAACGCTCATTGCATATAGATGTTCAAGAAAATTAAAATATGATATTCTCTATTGAAGTTAAAAAATTATCAGAAATTTAGAGTTATTAAAAATCAAAGAGAGAAATCACTAAACCAAATAGCTCATTTAAGATTTCAAAATACTTCATAGGAACTCAATTGATAAGAATCAAAACCAATTAAATTCCTTATCGTTGCTTCCCCGGCAACGGCGCCAATTGATAAGCCGAAAATAGGGGTGAAAATTACGCAAATTTTTAGCCCTTGTCGTTGTGAATTTTTGGCTTATGCAATAAAATTTATAAAACTCTACTTCATATGTATAGTGATAAGTATGAGTGTCGTCCAAGGGAGGCAAGTAGGAATTTCAATTTGATTTAATTTTTGGTGTTTTAGATCCTAATTAGAGTGAATTTGATCTTCAATGAGGATCAAGTCACCCTAATTAGGTGAGAATTTAGAGAGGGGGGTAGGAGAGATGGGAAGATTAGAAGAATTAAGAGCTCTAAATTTCCTTATTTGATCCTAATTAAAGGATCCAAGAAATCATTTAGAGAGGTTGAAAGAGGGTTCTTAAAATGAGTTGGGTTGATTTTTCAGATTGATAATTCAGAACTAAAATGGGGTAAATTGAGACTTCTAAAAATTAAAACTAAATTTTTTATAATTTTCTTTTGTAATGCAATTGAATGCCCAGGTAAAATTCCTCAATTTCTCCTCTCAATCCTAATCAGGGCTTGTACATGCCGCTCAAGCCAAGCGATTTAGAAGTTCAGACTAGAATGGAGATGAAGAAACAAACAACTTAACCTATTTCATTCAAAATGCACAAAAGTTTGAATACAAGGAAAGAAAAAAATACCAAAACTGTTGATCCAGGCTGGGATTCCTCTCTGTCTTGCAGCTGTGATGAAGCACCCTCCAGAATGAGCTCCCCCTCTCGAAATTCAGCTTTTATACTTAGGTTATAGGGTAAAAATCACCATTTTACCCCCGTTTAGTACTTAATATTTATCTATCAATGTAGGCTAGATCTGAATGATCTAACCGTACAGATAGAAAGAGGGGATCAAGACGAACAAATCCATAAAAAAATCATCTCAATCGGACTTCAGGATCAAAAGTTATTAATAAATCAATTTTAAACCAATTTAATCCATTGGATTTAAAATTGATTTATTTATTAGTTTCGTTTTTAAACACGCAATGACGTGTCGCTCTCTCATTGGCTGGCGCATTTTGAGTCCTCCTTTTTGCAGAAAAGTCCTTAAAAAGCCTGGAATTGCTTTTGGACGCCGCCCAAAAGTAATTGCGTATATGCCCCTGGCGCACTCTCTCTCCTCCGATTTCTCCTAAAACATTAAAAATATATAAAAAAAATTGCAATAAAACCCTGAATGATTTTAAATAGGATCTTTACGCCTGCCGTGGCGACCGAGAGCTGTTTTTAGGATCTTTTTGCAACGAAACGTTGCAAAAAGGCCCCAAAAAGTCTAGAAATTGCATAAATACATTTTTTTCTCTTATAAATATGCCCTTTTTTCATAGAATAAATGCATTTCTTCTTGAAATAAATCCCAGAAAATTCCTAAAAATTCGTAAAAAATTCTAGAAAATTCTAGAAAATTCTAGAAAATTCCCTGATTAATTCCCATGTTGATAAATGTCGAAATAAACTTTTGAATGTCCCATTTTCATCCAAAAATAATTATTTCGAGCTTCAATAAATCCTTAAAAATTCATATAATTAACAGAAAATTAGGGAAAAATCTGAAATTACTTGGAAGCATTATTTTTGTGTAAATATATGATAACAACCCAAATTTAAGCCTTTTAAATGCATAAATCATGCTAATAACATGAAATAAAGACCGAAATTAGGGTGTTATCATATACCCCCCTACTTAGACATTGCTAGTCCCTTAGCAACATCTATGTACTTTGCTGAATTATCATCTCTTTCATCCTGTAAGTTAGACAACAAGTGAGAAGTGTTAAGTGTATCAATCACAAGCCGAACTAAAACACTAAATGACATTTTGAGCTCCGACCTTTTCAGGAATGTGGGGTTTCTTTCTCCTTGGCTTGGATGCCTAAGTGGATGAGAAGGGAGTGTACTTGTTTCTAGGTATAACGCTATACTCCTCAGGTAAACTCTCTTCACTCATGTGCAGCTGGCCTCACATCTCTAGCGAGCAAGATCACTCTCTCCCGGGGTGACGGCCACCTAGTACTTGCCTCTCCATTAGCCTTTTCTCTTTCCTAAGAATAGAATAAGCCATTTCCTCCTGTTGAGCACAGAATATTGAACACAATGAGAAGAATATATGATAGAGTTGTGATGGGGGAGAATGAGACTGTGTGAAAGAATTAGGGTCAGCATGAACAATGAGAGATTTATGGTCCAACAGGTGCTGTGCTACCTTGGATAACCTACTCCCAAGATTTTTAGAGGAAGTGAGGGAGATAGAAGAGATGAGACCAATGTGATGATATAGAGAATAAAGACCATCTTGCCCTGAATTGAAAGTCAAAACCAGAAATGGCAAGTCAAACCCCTCCTTTCTCTTTGTCTTCTTCTCATTCCTCTTGTCTTTTTTTTCCTTATCTTTTTTTTCAAACTCCTTTTTTATTCGCTTCTTTTTTTTTGTGTATATCAAACAAAGAGGATAACAACAAATGAAACACATTCCATGACGTGAATGGTTTTTTAGATATTTTATCACAACAAGCATGAGTGTCATAACAATCACATTGGTCTATGGAGAAGAGATAGAAGAAACGAGATTTAGATGATGCAGAGCGGTTATTGACAGAAAAGATACAAAGAGGCAGTATCGTAGTGATACCGTGGAAAGGGAGATAGGCGTGCTTGGGAGATAAGCATATCCTCATTAGCGGAAGCAAGGTGGTGGAGTCAAGTTGTGATGGATATGGCGTGAAGCGTGTGGAAGAATAAGGTGAATGAAGTGGCGGATTCCGTGCATAGGACTCGGAGAATGACTGCCCACTATTTTGGAATGAAAGTAGGCTAATGGTGGGACGAAATACATAAGTGGGATCGGCTATTTTGAGCTGATTGGAATGGGGAATCTCAATTCGCTCATCACTCTCCTTTGAAGTATAGAGCTTCTACCCTTAGACTTTCCATCATCTAATCAACCACTAGACGACCTCCCCAATTTGACATTGAACCCACATTGCTCAAAATCACTTGTGTTGCACCTCAACATGTTCCTGATCCGCTCTAGGAGCTTAACTTCTCTACACATGTTTCCAAACTACTGGATGAAAGAAAATTAATTCATGTATGTGCATGTTAAAGATCGTTAAAAGCAGGTTCAATTCATGTAGTATTCTTTAAAATTAATCACATGAGTCAACGTTTTCCATATAAAATGAACTAGCTCCCCCCCACTAAAACACGCATGGTCCTCAATGCATAACGATTAAAATAACGAAAAGGAAAATTGAGGGAGAGAATTGCAAACAGTGGGGATGGACTTGAGGCTTGTTGTTTAGATGATAGATGTAAAATCTTGAATACGTCATGCTGCATTTGACAATCTTCCCGTGAGAGCTGTGGATACGAGGCCCCATTCCTGAAACAAAACAAAAAACAAAGCGAGCAAAATGGACAAGAAAATAAAACTAACAAGAAAATAAAGTAAGGATAAAGATAAAACTCCAAGAGATTCAAACAAATGGTACTAGTATGGATTTAGGGATCCATAACGCCTTACGTGATAATTTCTTAAAGGGTTCTAAGATGGATTTAGGAATCCATACTTGGTTTTGTAGATTTGGGATCGGAATGACCGTCGACCTTGTAACGGTTGATTGCCTAGGAGTCCATTTCATTTTCTCATGTATTTTATTGCCCCCTTGATGATTCCTCTTGTCTACAAACATCCTCTTCATGCCAGCATTTGTCCTTATTCTATTATTTGTTGTTCTTTTGTTCTTCCTATTTGGCATGGAGGTTGAGGGAATATCAGCAATATCTTTATGCAAAGTTTTTTTATTATCCAAACTACATTCCTCTGTGCTCCTTCTCATTTTGCACTTTTCCTCTTGTAATACCTTGATACTGTTCTGTAAGTAGTGATTAATTATTGTCAAGGCCACGAGTCGTATTTGGGAATGCAAACATGAGGGTTTACAATGAGTTTGGATAACTGAAGTAGTAGATGGTGACGTGGAACCTTTATTTTCAAGGATAGAAGTAGTTGTTGAGGCATGATTGTCCTCGTCAATATTTTCCTTAGAGATTTACTTATCCTCTGCCTAAAGTGTCCACTTCTACTACTTGAAGGGTCAGCTAGCTTAAGGGTAATTCTCTTATCATTTTCTCTAAGGATAACTTCCTTAAACTCTACGTCTATCACGCTCTTGCTAATCTTAAGAAAAACTCCCTAAAACAATAGGTGCTTTCTTTGTCGTTCCTCTAAGATGAAAAAATCAGATTTAAATCGACATCCATTAATATCAACACATGCATTGGTGATTTGGCCACTAGGAGTGATATGAATACCAGCATCAAAGCATATGAGTTGGGAAGATGGCCTCACCTTACCTATAGGCTGTCTCTCTAGGACAGTTGAAGGGATGATACTATGGTTTGAGCCTAGATCTATAAGCACATTGTGGAATCTACTTCCTCCAATATCACACACTATTCTAGAGTCCTTTGGCTCTGTAATCCTCCTCGACTCTCGACTAACTTTAGGTACCTCCCGTCTAAAATTTCGGATTGAGTTGGGGAAGTTGGAATAAAGGCTCCTCCTCCTACACACTTCCCTACTAGGCTCTAATATTCTAGAGTTCTCCATCTTCTCTAATCTTTCATGTATGTTCACCATTTGATCCTTCATTAGTGATAGCACTGATATGATCGTGGGATCTATAGGAGCTTGTGTATGAAGCTTAGGCACACTAGAACTCCTAGGAGAGCTATCACCCTTAGAATCTATTGGTTGTGAGGAACTTTACTTCCAATTTCCATAGATAAATCTATTGTCGCATCATCAGTTGTTCTTCTAATAAATTCATGATCATAAGATGCTCCCTCTAAAGATATAGGAGGAGTACTACAGTCGTGGAAAGATCGAACATTCTCATCTACTATTTTGTTCTTTTCCTCTTCCGTCCTCTTTAATTCTCTGTTTGAAACATCTAACCTCAACTCATCTCCATGAAGGCTTTTGTATGATCTTTCTCTAAGTGTTAAATATTCCTCAAATGAAGGTGCCTTGTAATGGTCCCCTATTGTTCGCCGTGTTTGATTACTAGAGTGTCCAAATACGCTCGTAGGGGTGAAGATGTCTGGGTACTATCTGTCTCTATTTTGCCCTCCCTTGCAGCTTGCATGCAAGCTCTTTCACTGTCATTCTAACCTTTGGCTGCATATTTTTCATTTACGTAAATCTAGATTCACTAATCAAGGATTAGATAAATAAGATGACAAAAGGTACTAAAAGGATAATTATTCCCAAAATCAAACGCTCATTGCATATAGATGTTCAAGAAAATTAAAATATGATATTCTCTATTGAAGTTAAACAATTATCAGAAATTTAGAGTTATTAAAAATCAAAGAGAGAAATCACTAAACCAAATAGCTCATTTAAGATTTCAAAATACTTCATAGGCACTCAATTGATAAGAATCAAAACCAATTAAATTCCTTAGCGTTGCTTCCCCGGCAACGGCGCCAATTGATAAGCCGAAAATAGGGGTGAAAATTACGCAAATTTTTAGCCCTTGTCGTTGTGAATTTTTGGCTTATGCAATAAAATTTATAAAACTCTACTTAATATGTATAGTGATAAGTATGAGTGTCGTCCAAGGGAGGCAAGTAGGAATTTCAATTTGATTTAATTTTTGGTGTTTTAGATCCTAATTAGAGTGAATTTGATCTTCAATGAGGATCAAGTCACCCTAATTAGGTGAGAATTTAGAGAGGGGGGTAGGAGAGATGGGAAGATTAGAAGAATTAAGAGCTCTAAATTTCCTTATTTGATCCTAATTAAAGGATCCAAGAAATCATTTAGAGAGGTTGAAAGAGGGTTCTTAAAATGAGTTGGGTTGATTTTTCAGATTGATAATTCAGAACTAAAATGGGGTAAATTGAGACTTCTAAAAATTAAAACTAAATTTTTTATAATTTTCTTTTGTAATGCAATTGAATGCCCAGGTAAAATTCCTCAATTTCTCCTCTCAATCCTAATCAGGGCTTGTACATGCCGCTCAAGCCAAGCGATTTAGAAGTTCAGACTAGAATGGAGATGAAGAAACAAACAACAACCTATTTCATTCAAAATGCACAAAAGTTTGAATACAAGGAAAGAAAAAAATACCAAAACTGTTGATCCAGGCTGGGATTCCTCTCTGTCTTGCAGCTGTGATGAAGCACCCTCCAGAATGAGCTCCCCCTCCCGAAATTTAGCTTTTATACTTAGGTTATAGGGTAAAAATCACCATTTTACCCCCGTTTAGTAATTAATATTTATCTATCAATGTAGGCTAGATCTGAATGATCTAACCGTACAGATAGAAAGAGGGGATCAAGACGAACAAATCCATAAAAAAATCATCTCAATCGGACTTCAGGATCAAAAGTTATTAATAAATCAATTTTAAACCAATTTAATCCATTGGATTTAAAATTGATTTATTTATTAGTTTCGTTTTTAAACACGCAATGACGTGTCGCTCTCTCATTGGCTGGCGCATTTTGAGTCCTCCTTTTTGCAGAAAAGTCCTTAAAAAGCCTGGAATTGCTTTTGGACGCCGCCCAAAAGTAATTGCGTATATGCCCCTGGCGCACTCTCTCTCCTCCGATTTCTCCTAAAACATTAAAAATATATAAAAAAAATTGCAATAAAACCCTGAATGATTTTAAATAGGATCTTTACGCCTGCCGTGGCGACCGAGAGCTGTTTTTAGGATCTTTTTGCAGCAACGTTGCAAAAGGCCCCAAAAGTCTAGAAATTGCATAAATACATTTTTTTCTCTTATAAATATGCCCTTTTTTCATAGAATAAATGCATTTCTTCTTGAAATAAATCCCAGAAAATTCCTAAAAATTCGTAAAAAATTCTAGAAAATTCTAGAAAATTCTAGAAAATTCCTTGATTAATTCCCATGTTGATAAATGTCGAAATAAACTTTTGAATGTCCCATTTTCATCCAAAAATAATTATTTCGAGCTTCAATAAATCCTTAAAAATTCATATAATTAACAGAAAATTAGGAAAAATCTGAAATTACTTGGAAGCATTATTTTTGTGTAAATATATGATAACAACCCAAATTTAAGCCTTTTAAATGCATAAATCATGCTAATAACATGAAATAAAGACCAAATTAGGGTGTTATCATATACCCCTACTTAGACATTGCTAGTCCCTTAGCAACATCTATGTACTTTGCTGAATTATCATCTCTTTCATCCTGTAAGTTAGACAACAAGTGAGAAGTGTTAAGTGTATCAATCACAAGCGAACTAAAACACTAAATGACATTTTGAGCTCCGACCTTTTCAGGAATGTGGGGTTTCTTTCTCCTTGGCTTGGATGCCTAAGTGGATGAGAAGGAGTGTACTTGTTTCTAGGTATAACGCTATACTCCTCAGGTAAACTCTCTTCACTCATGTGCAGCTGGCCTCACATCTCTAGCGAGCAAGATCACTCTCTCCGGGGTGGCCACCTAGTACTTGCCTCTCCATTAGCCTTTTCTCTTTCCTAAGAATAGAATAAGCCATTTCCTCCTGTTGAGCACAGAATATTGAACACAATGAGAAGAATATATGATAGAGTTGTGATGGGGAGAATGAGACTGTGTGAAAGAATTAGGGTCAGCATGAACAATGAGAGATTTATGGTCCAACAGGTGCTGTGCTACCTTGGATAACCTACTCCCAAGATTTTTAGAGGAAGTGAGGAGATAGAAGAGATGAGACCAATGTGATGATATAGAGAATAAAGACCATCTTGCCCTGAATTGAAAGTCAAAACCAGAAATGGCAAGTCAAACCCTCCTTTCTCTTTGTCTTCTTCTCATTCCTCTTGTCTTTTTTTTCTTTTCTTTTTTTTCAAACTCCTTTTTTTTTTCGCTTATTTTTTTTTTGTTTATCAAACAAATAGGATAACAACAAATGAAAAACTTTCCATGACCTGGATGGTGTTTTAAATATTTTATTACAAATAGCATGAGTGTCATAACAATCACATTGGTCTATGGAGAAGAGATAGAAGCGAGATTTAGATGATGCAGAGCGAATTATTGACAGAAAAGATACAAAGAGGCAGTATCGTAGTGATACCGTGGAAAGGGAGATAGGCGTGCTTGGGAGATAAGCATATCCTCGGTAGCGGAAGCAAGGTGGTGGAGTCAAGTTGTGATGGATATGGCGTGAAGCGTGTGGAAGAATAAGGTGAATGAAGTGGCGGATTCCGTGCATAGGACTCGGAGAATGACTGCCCACTATTTTGGAATGAAAGTAGGCTAATGGTGGGACGAAATACATAAGTGGGATCGGCTATTTTGAGCTGATTGGAATGGGAATCTCAATTCACTCATCACTCTCCTTTGAAGTATAGAGCTTCTACCCTTAGACTTTCCATCATCTAATCAACCACTAGGACAGCCTCCCCAATTTGACATTGAACCCACATTGCTCAAAATCACTTGTGTTGCACCTCAACATGTTCCTGATCCGCTCTAGGAGCTTAACTTCTCTACACATGTTTCCAAACTACTGGATGAAAGAAAATTAATTCATGTATGTGCATGTTAAAGATCGTTAAAAGCAGGTTCAATTCATGTAGTATTCTTTAAAATTAATCACATGAGTCAACGTTTTCCATATAAAATGAACTAGCTCCCCCACTAAAACACGCATGGTCCTCAATGCATAACGATTAAAATAACGAAAAGGAAAATTGAGGAGAGAATTGCAAACAGTGGGGATGGACTTGAGGCTTGTTGTTTAGATGATAGATGTAAAATCTTGAATCGTCATGCTGCATTTGACAATCTTCCCGTGAGAGCTGTGGATCGAGGCCCCATTCCTGAAACAAAACAAAAAACAAAGCGAGCAAAATGGACAAGAAAATAAAACTAACAAGAAAATAAAGTAAGGATAAAGATAAAACTCCAAGAGATTCAAACAAACGGTACTAGTATGGATTTAGGGATCCATAACGCCTTACGTGATAATTTCTTAAAGGGTTCTAAGATGGATTTAGGAATCCATACTTGGTTTCGTAGATTTGGGATCGGAATGACCGTCGACCTTGTAACGGTTGATTGCCTAGGAGTCCATTTCATTTTCTCATGTATTTTATTGCCCCCTTGATGATTCCTCTTGTCTACAAACATCCTCTTCATGCCAGCATTTGTCCTTATTCTATTATTTGTTGTTCTTTTGTTCTTCCTCTTTGGCATGGAGGTTGAGGGAATATCAGCAATATCTTTATGCAAAGTTTTTATTATCCAAACTACATTCCTCTGTGCTCCTTCTCATTTTGCACTTTTCCTCTTGTAATACCTTGATACTGTTCTGTAAGTAGTGATTAATTATTGTCAAGGCCACGAGTCGTATTTGGGAATGCAAACATGAGGGTTTACAATGAGTTTGGATAACTGAAGTAGTAGATGGTGACGTGGAACCTTTATTTTCAAGGATAGAAGTAGTTGTTGAGGCATGATTGTCCTCGTCAATATTTTCCTTAGAGATTTCCTTATCCTCTGCCCTAAAGTGTCCACTTCTACTCGCCGAAGGGTCAGCTAGCTTAAGGGTAATTCTCTTATCATTTTCTCTAAGGATAACTTCCTTAAACTCTACGTCTATCACCGCTCTTGCTAATCTTAAGAAAAAACTCCCTAAAACAATAGGTGCTTTCTTTGTCGTTCCCTCTAAGATGAAAAAATCAGATTTAAATCGACATCCATTAATATCAACACATGCATTGGTGATTTGGCCACTAGGAGTGATATGAATACCATCATCAAAGCATATGAGTTGGGAAGATGGCGTCACCTTACCTATAGGGTGTCTCTCTAGGACAGTTGAAGGGATGATACTATGGTTTGAGCCTAGATCTATAAGCACATTGTGGAATCTACTTCCTCCAATATCACACACTATTCTAGAGTCCTTTGGCTCTGTAATCCTCCTCGACTCTCGACTAACTTTAGGTACCTCCCCGTCTAAAATTTCGGATTGAGTTGGGGGAAGTTGGAATAAAGGCTCCTCCTCCCTACACACTTCCCTACTAGGCTCTAATATTCTAGAGTTCTCCATCTTCTCTAATCTTTCATGTATGTTCACCATTTGATCCTTCATTAGTGATAGCACTGATATGATCGTGGGATCTATAGGAGCTTGTGTATGAAGCTTAGGCACACTAGAACTCCTAGGAGAGCTATCACCCTTAGAATCTATTGGTTGTGAGGAACTTTACTTCCAATTTCCATAGATAAATCTATTGTCGCATCATCAGTTGTTCTTCTAATAAATTCATGATCATAAGATGCTCCTCTAAAGATATAGGAGAGTACTACAGTCGTGGAAAGATCGAACATTCTCATCTACTATTTTGTTCTTTTCCTCTTCCGTCCTCTTTAATTCTCTGTTTGAAACATCTAACCTCAACTCATCTCCATGAAGGCTTTTGTATGATCTTTCTCTAAGTGTTAAATATTCCTCAAATGAAGGTGCCTTGTAATGGTCCCTATTGTTCGCCGTGTTTGATTACTAGAGTGTCCAAATACGCTCGTAGGGGTGAAGATGTCTGGGTACTATCTGTCTCTATTTTGCCCTCCCTTGCAGCTTGCATATAAGCTCTTTCACTGTCATTCTAACCTTTGGCTGCATATTTTCATTTACGTAAATCTAGATTCACTAATCAAGGATTAGATAAATAGGATGACAAAAAGGTACTAAAAGGATAATTATTCCCAAAATCAAACGCTCATTGCATATAGATGTTCAAGAAAATTAAAATATGATATTCTCTATTGAAGTTAAAAAATTATCAGAAATTTAGAGTTATTAAAAATCAAAGAGAGAAATCACTAAACCAAATAGCTCATTTAAGATTTCAAAATACTTCATAGGAACTCAATTGATAAGAATCAAAACCAATTAAATTCCTTATCGTTGCTTCCCCGGCAACGGCGCCAATTGATAAGCCGAAAATAGGGGTGAAAATTACGCAAATTTTTAGCCCTTGTCGTTGTGAATTTTTGGCTTATGCAATAAAATTTATAAAACTCTACTTCATATGTATAGTGATAAGTATGAGTGTCGTCCAAGGGAGGCAAGTAGGAATTTCAATTTGATTTAATTTTTGGTGTTTTAGATCCTAATTAGAGTGAATTTGATCTTCAATGAGGATCAAGTCACCCTAATTAGGTGAGAATTTAGAGAGGGGGGTAGGAGAGATGGGAAGATTAGAAGAATTAAGAGCTCTAAATTTCCTTATTTGATCCTAATTAAAGGATCCAAGAAATCATTTAGAGAGGTTGAAAGAGGGTTCTTAAAATGAGTTGGGTTGATTTTCAGATTGATAATTCAGAACTAAAATGGGGTAAATTGAGACTTCTAAAAATTAAAACTAAATTTTTATAATTTTCTTTTGTAATGCAATTGAATGCCCAGGTAAAATTCCTCAATTTCTCCTCTCAATCCTAATCAGGGCTTGTACATGCCTCAAGCCAAGCGATTTAGAAGTTCAGACTAGAATGGAGATGAAGAAACAAACAACAACCTATTTCATTCAAAATGCACAAAAGTTTGAATACAAGGAAAGAAAAAAATACCAAAACTGTTGATCCAGGCTGGGATTCCTCTCTGTCTTGCAGCTGTGATGAAGCACCCTCCAGAATGAGCTCCCCCTCCCGAAATTTAGCTTTTATACTTAGGTTATAGGGTAAAAATCACCATTTTACCCCCGTTTAGTAATTAATATTTATCTATCAATGTAGGCTAGATCTGAATGATCTAACCGTACAGATAGAAAGAGGGGATCAAGACGAACAAATCCATAAAAAAATCATCTCAATCGGACTTCAGGATCAAAAGTTATTAATAAATCAATTTTAAACCAATTTAATCCATTGGATTTAAAATTGATTTATTTATTAGTTTCGTTTTTAAACACGCAATGACGTGTCGCTCTCTCATTGGCTGGCGCATTTTGAGTCCTCCTTTTTGCAGAAAAGTCCTTAAAAAGCCTGGAATTGCTTTTGGGCCTTGCCCAAAAGTAATTGCGTATATGCCCCTGGCGCACTCTCTCTCCTCCGATTTCTCCTAAAACATTAAAAATATATAAAAAAAATTGCAATAAAACCCTGAATGATTTTAAATAGGATCTTTACGCCTGCCGTGGCGACCGAGAGCTGTTTTTAGGATCTTTTTGCAACGAAACGTTGCAAAAAGGCTAAAAATCTAGAAATTGCATAAATACATTTTTTCTCTTATAAATATGCCCTTTTTTCATAGAATAAATGCATTTCTTCTTGAAATAAATCCCAGAAAATTCCTAAAAATTCGTAAAAAATTCTAGAAAATTCTAGAAAATTCTAGAAAATTCCCTGATTAATTCCCATGTTGATAAATGTCGAAATAAACTTTTGAATGTCCCATTTTCATCCAAAAATAATTATTTCGAGCTTCAATAAATCCTTAAAAATTCATATAATTAACAGAAAATTAGGGAAAAATCTGAAATTACTTGGAAGCATTATTTTTGTGTAAATATATGATAACAACCCAAATTTAAGCCTTTTAAATGCATAAATCATGCTAATAACATGAAATAAAGACCGAAATTAGGGTGTTATCACGGGCCTAAACGACACCAAAGGAAGTAGAGCCGTCTGTGTGTGACAAAGTCAGAGATCCAATTGACACATCATATTGACGTAACAAGACCTCCCTTGGGAAGGCAGTGGCCCGAGTTTGCAAAATTGTAAAGGCTATCACTCATTTACCTCAAAAGAGGGCAAACTATAAGCCGATATACAGGCATCTTGCGAAGCCAAATGACAACAAAGTGCTTCTAGATTGCCCAACTAGGTGGAACTCGACATTCACCATCCTGCGCAGTGCCATAGATAAGTGAGATGTTTTTGATCAAATGGCGTGTGCACTCATCTCACAGAATTTATGCTTCGAGGTTGAAGAGTGAAGGATGTTGCAGGATTTGTGCAACATATTATTGATATTTCTCGAGGCAACTAACTTCATAAGTAGTTGAAAGGTTGTCAGTGCAACTATGGTGCTTGTCGTGACTAAGATATTATCAGATCACCTCAACAATGTCCTAGATCGATTCGTTAACTACGGTATTTTTGCCATGATGGAGATGTTACCAAGCTCATAGAGAGAATCCATTCGGGATGCATGCAAGGCCATGAAGCTTGAGTTTGAGAAATATGAGAGTACCATATGCCGCAATGAATGCATTGCAGTCGCAATGCTTCTTGATCTAACAACGAAGATAGCTCTAATCGATCCTCAAAGCCTTGAAGACTCCATTGTGTACGTATGATCTTATATCCATAGTTTGCTTACTCATGATGACCATCCCACTCCAATTGAAGTGCACGAGTCTTGTGGTAGTCACCAGCATACTCCTGCAATTGCGACAATAATAAAGGAAGCTAAAGCTAGCATGAAATCCAAGCCCAAATCATGACCCAACAGGATCTGGATGCCTACCTAAAGGAGTCTCTCATTGAAGATAGTGAAAGCCCTCTGAAATGCTTATCCACATCTTGCAAAGTTGGCCATGGAGTACCTCTAATGTGCCAGCAACAATACACCGGCGGAGCAGCTATTTTCAGTGGGTGGTAATGTCATGACGCCCAAAGATCGAGCCTATATGTAGAGAGTATTGAGTTTTTGTGTGCAATACAATATTGGATGTCCCCGACAACCGCATCTGGCGTTGAAAACAACGTCTCTAAATCTGAAAACATGAAAGAGGTAATCAGTCTTTTAATGACTTCTCAACATTTTAATTTGAATCTAACTCGACTTACATTGGTTATTGCAGCGTCCTTCCTTGAGCGAGGCATGAACATCAGCGCTTGCGAGAAGTCATATAAGCAGTGAATCCTTTGCATTTTGACCTTTCTTTTTTGTTTCTTTAGGTGTAAGACATGATTTCAGTTATAAAACTTTGATAACTTCATGCAATTATTTAAGTTCCAGAACATTTATCATACATTCATCGCTCGTCGTTTCCCCCCTTTATCATCACCGTCCCTGGCTCCGTCCTTCCATGTCACTATCATCATACTCGACGATTGCCGTCCACACCCTCAACAATATTCATCCCTGCCCTTGTCGGCAGTCGTCATTCCCCACCACATTTTTATCATCGCCCTCGTCTCTGTCCTTGATAGTTGTCCACCTGTAAGTTGCGGGAGTCCACCCTATCTTGTGCATTCCCATCCCCATCCCTGTCCCCCCCAGTCATCCCCGTTAGTGGTGGTCCCCATCCCTGTCCTTGGTTGCCCCGCTCCCCATCCCCATCCTCGATCGTCCCGACCCATCCTCGATTGTCGCTGTCCTCGTCCACGCCCTTGTCAGCGGTTGTTCTTCCCCTCCTCGTTGCCGTGGTCGCCCACATTCGTGTCCTCGACAGTCGTCCACCCATAAGTTGCGGGAGTCCACCCTGTCCTCCATCATCCCTGTCCCCATCCCCATCCTCAATCATCCCCATCCTTGTCCCGCCCTCGGTCATCCCTTTCCCTGTCCTTGACCGTCCCCGTCCTTGCTATCGGTCATCCTCATTTGTGGTAGTCATTGTACCTGTCCTCGGTCGCCCCCCTCCCTGTCCCCATCCTCGGTCCTCTCCAGCCCCATCCTTGATTGTTGTCATCTGTGTCCATGCCTGTGTCGACGATCGTCCTTCCCCTCCTCGTCGTCGTTCTTCCCGTCGCATTCTCGGCCCTCGGATTTTAAAATGAATAAATAGTGATGGAGCGTGCCCAAACGACATCAATGTAACATTTTCAGAGCCGCCATAATCGTCATCAGCCTCATTGCCGGTCCGTGTTCAACCCGATCGGCACGCCAAAGCATCCGTGAAGATGCCCGGGTTTAAATACCCTGGGTAGAGCACGCCCGCGCACGTGTTTGCGTTATCTGTTTTCATTCATTTAATTTATGTTTTGTGTTCATCACGACGAGTGCACCCTACTCATCGTGACGCGTCCATATCATTGTGGTTTTCATATCCGTCCGTATTGTTTTATTTTCACATCATTTAATCTCCTATTTTTTATATTTGTGTTGTAAAAGGGGTGTCTCTTATTGGACTCCCCCTTGTTGGACCCATTGTAAGGGGCCCATCATGGCCCTATATATGGCCATGATGGGCACCACGTTCGTCAGATCTGGATTTGTATTGTGGCAGTTACTCTGGTTCTTCAGATCTCACATTAGAAGGAGAGGAAGAAGAAGAAGAAGAGGAAGAAGGAGAGGAAGAAGGAAGAAGAGAAAGAGAGAGGAAGAAGAGAGAAAGGAAGTAGAAGGATAGAGGCCCATCTTCATCACCGTTGCTGGTTGGTGGTCACCATCGAACAATGGATGCCCGCCTCTATCAGCTAGCCATCCAAGATTGTAAACCCGTGGGATAGAATCGCACACGCGCATCACGCGCACTCGCATGGTCTTCCCGCCAGGTCAAAGCGCCTAGGGAAAACCTGGGGCAATCCTGCGGACATGGCTGGCGTAATTTTGCAAACGCTGAATATTCAACGGACGTGAATTGGCCACGACCCTTTCCTCCGTCTGCGATGTGCTCCGATCGGTGCCCTTAACTACTCTTGCCAACGTACCAATCATCCTAGCAGCCCTATCACTTGTTCTCTCTCATGAGATGTGCTCTGCCCGAAGGCCCTTGTAGGTACAGCTGCACCGTGGACTCTTCACAATCGTAGGCCGATCTGTGCGACCGCTAAAATTTCCATATGCCCATCCTTTGCCTGGTTCCATGACGTTGTTGAAAGTCGCCTTTACTGCTGACTGGTCATATCTTCGGCAACGCGACCACACGTGCTGCCACTGTGGAACGACTCCGCGTCTACATTGTCCCCTTTGTAGTCTGCCACTCACAAGAGCCGCTTAAGCCGTCGTTATGCAAGATTATGCCACGCGTCACTGTCCTGACTCGCGCTCGGCATCGCATGGCCTGCCGCTGCTCAGAACTCTTGTTGACTCTTCTTGCACTGACCTACTTTAAGGTTGTGCTCATCGATCTCAGCCAAATGCTCTAGACGTGTTGACGCCACATGCTTCTCTCTCTCCTGGCTTTCACCTCCTGATACCTCACTCATCCGCTGTTTTGTCGCCGCCAGTCGAGCCAGGCCATACCCCTCCATAACACGTCTCTCACTACTTCAACCTGAATCGGAACTCGCACCATCGAACACACTAACGACGAATGCCACCCTGATGAGGTATGTCGTTCCCTTGCTCATAAGTTAAATACGTCTTCTAGTATATTTTCGGCAGCACTCCACTGCACTTGGGTTAGTTTAGGTGAGAGAATTACTTCAAGAAAACTATGAATTGAGCAATTTCCTAGGCACGCCCAGCCCATCTGTTACGTGCAAGCCCTAGGGAATTATTCCGTTCAACGCAGTAGTCACCATCATCGCTCTGATGAGGGTCAGAAGGTCAGCGTCACTGTCACCGGTTGTCATCCGTGTCCATGATGGACGACACCCACAAGACAACTATGATTGTGGGTACGAGGCCAACCTATCGGCCCCCCGAGACGACTACGGCCGGCCCTATGATCAACGATATGATGAACCCTATGAGGTTCCTCCTTACCCGCCGTGCGTGATACCTGATCACCGCGTTCCGTACAAGGGTCAACCTCGACGATGGGTTGACCACGAGCGATACCTGCCCCACCCTGACGACACGCCGAACTGCGATATGGAGGGCAACTGATGCCCGAGCGACGCCCGAGCAACGCCGGATGACTACGAGTGTTGATGAGAGGGGCACCGCGCCAGGATTCAAAAGAGTGTATGAGCGGACGTCACTGCCTTCGAAGGGTCGGCGAAACCAAAGGAGTTCATCGACTGAGAGTCGAGTATGAACTCCTATTTTCAATGGTACCGCATAGATGACGACTTGTGCGTCGAATATGCAGAAAAGAGACTTGGCAGATAGGCCAAGATTTTTTGGGAGAACGATCACATCGCAGTTGAGCGACGAAGATGAACCATCACATCATGGACCGAGATGGCTCAGAAACAGAGGAGTACCAAATGACATTATTCCTCTCATGGCTCGACCTACGACAGGGTCGACAATTCATGACGCAATACATCGAGGTCTTCGAAGAATACCGGATGTGATGCCGGTTCGTGGAGGACCCGCGAATCATCATCGGCCTATTTGCTCACGGGCTTCGACCGACGTTGCACAGCGAGGTGCTTAAGTGCAACCCTGCCGAGGTAGATGAAGCCTACAACATCGTAGAGCACCTAGAGCACCCGGGTGAGGAGATCGTTACCCATGCTACCCCAGCACCACATCGAGCCACACCGACTCGACCCTCTCCGTCCGCATTCGCTCGGACTTCACAGAACGTTGGAGGGCAAGGAAACGCCCCGGCCACTTTAGTGGGATCATTACCACCCGCTCGAGCTGTCACGGCCGATACCATGGCCTGTAGTTCTATTGTGAACCAAGCACATATCACGTGCTTTAAGTGCCAAGGGAAAGAGCACTGAGCTAGTCAGTGCCCATCATCAGCACTATTGATCGACATTGGAGACGTCGACCCAAACCAGATGGGTGAGATGGAGCCCCTACACAAATATGAGTATCGTGTAGATGAGGAATTTGCATAGGATTATGAAGAATCCAATAACCGACTTGGGTACATTCAGATCACTAAAGCTAGACCGACTCCACCACCGGCTCCCCAACGCACTAGCCGAAAGTTAGCCAATATCACAGTAGATCAACCTGGCACGAGCGGAACACGGCCGCCACCTCAAGCCACCCCACTGACATGACCTGCACCTGTAGTGCAGTGGACCGACCCAATGGCCGATGCAACCCTTCATACCTCAATCTTCTATACCTATGTCAAGATCAATGACAAGGTATGCAAGTTGATCGTGGACAGTGGACGTTGCATCGACGCCATCTCCGACGTGATCGTCGCCCAACTAGGGTTGGCGGCCGTACCTTTCTCGACTCCCTATGATGTGTCGTTGATCGATACTTCATCCCTATCACTGAAACGTCAATGCCACGTCCTGTTGAAGGTGAGCTCCTACGATGAGAGCATCCTTTGTGAGGTACTTTCTATGAAAGTAGGACGCATCATCTTGAGCTGTCCTTGGCTATATGACAACGACGTCACTCTAGCCAGAAGGACGAACACGTGTTCATTCGTGTACCAGGGATGGAATGTCACATGGTACCCATATACCATAAAATTGGCGAACAAGACGGTCCCGACCAGGCTAGCCGGGTTAGTGATCGTACGTGGCACCTTGTTCCCTCAGGACTTGGGACGCGAGATCGACGACACGCCAGTGTGCCTCATCATCGCTCTTGATGCTTCCCCATATACACCCGTCGCTCCACGACCACCTGAAGTCGAGTCCCTCATATCAGAGTTTAGTGGCGTATTCCTTGAAGAATTGCTCGACGATTTACCGCTGATGCGCCACATACACCACGTGATCGATCTCGTGGCCAGAGCATCACTACCGAATCTGCCCCATTATTGCATGGAGCCGTAGAAGTATGAGGAATTGCTACGACAGGTCCAATAGCTACTATTGAAAGGCCTACTCCAGGAGAGCCTCATCCCATGTGCAGTCCCTGCACTTTTGGCCCCAAAGAAGGATGGCGCATGGCGAATGTGCTATGACAGTCGAGCCATCAACAATATAATGGTCAAGTACCGTTTTCCCCTTCCCAACAATATACAGGATCTTTTTTACATGATGGCCAGATCCACTGCCTTATTGAAGATAGCTCTCCGTAGTGGATACTAACAGGTTCAGATTCGTCCCGAGGACGTTTGGAAGACCGCCTTTAAAATTAAAGACGTGTTGTATGAGTGGAGAGTCATGCCCTTTGGCCTCTCCAATGCACCAAGAACCTTCCAGCGGCTCATGAACGATGTACTCCGTGTGTTCATTAGAAAGTTTGTCGTCGTCTACTTCAACGACATTCTCATATATAGCCGCACGTGAGACAAGCATCTCGAGCATCTTGAGCATCTTCGACAGGTTTGAACAGTTCTCAGATGAGAACAATTATACGTCCACCTGAACAAATGAAGCTTCCTTACCCCGAAAGTTACATTTCTAGGATTTATCGTATCAGTCCAGGGCGTCGCCGCCGACCCGGAGAAGGTGTGAGCCATCACATCGTGGCCTCTGTCGGCTAACGTCTATGACATACAAAGTTTAATTAGACTCGCCACATTCTACTGGCAATTTGTACAAAACTTTAGTTCTGTCACGGCTCCAATCAAATTCTGCCTTAAGGTAGAACCGTTCGCATGGACACAGGCAGTAGATCGAGCTTTCCAGCGAATGGAGCTCATGATGACTTAGGCACCCATCCTCCGTCTCCCTGGCATTAAGAAAGTCTTCGAGGTTACTTGTGACGCTTCTGGCGTCAGAATCAGCACTGTGCTCAGCTAGGAAGCGCATCCCGTGGAGTTCTTTAGCAAGAAGCTGAATGACGCGAGACTCCGCTACTAGACTTACGACAAGGAGTTCTACGCCATCATTAGTCATTGAAGCATTGGAGGCACTATCTCCTCTCGAAGGAGTTTGTACCTTTCTCGGATCATGAGGTGTTCATGTACCTTCATTCCCATCAGAAATTGAGCGACCACCATGCGAGATGGATCGAGTACTTACAGGATTTTACCTTTATCATTAAGCACAAGAAGGAAAAGGATAACGTCATCACCAACGCACTCAGTCGAAGAGCGCACGTGCTTAACATCATGAAGGCAAAGATTCTAGGATTTGAGGAGATTCGAGAGGGGTACACTAGCAGCCTTGACTTCAAGGCTATCGTCACAAAGATCCAGTGAGGAGCGTCCCGCAAGTTCAGGGATCACGTCATCACCGACAGATACTTGTACTACCAAAATATGCTGTGCGTGCCACGCACATCACTACGTGACTTCCTGACTTGGGAATGTCACACTAGAGGTCTTAGTGGCCACTTTGGCCGCGACAACACCATAGTCGCCAGAGAATATCAGTTCTACTGGCCCATCTTGAAGCGATACGTTGGCAATATCATCGCCCAGTGCTGCGTATGTGCCTTGGCCAAACAGGTCAAGAACAGCACCGAGTAATACACCTCGTTACCGGTGCCCAAGCGACCATGGGACGACGTCAGTATGGACTTCGTCCTAGGGTTACCCAAAACCGTAAGATGACATGACTCTATCATGGCCATCATTGATGGGTTTTCAAAGATGGCGAACTTCGTGCCTTGTGCAAAGACATCCGACGTTACTCAGGTTGCACAATTATTCTTTCGAGAAATTGTGCGTCTACGTGGCTTGCCCAATTTGATCGTCTCTAACCGAGACGTCTGCTTCACGAGTTACTTCTAGAAGACCTTGTGGAGTCTCCTCGGGATGAAACTTAAGTTCTCGATGGCTTATCACCCTCAAACCGATGGTCAAACGGAGGTAATCAAGCAGAGCTTGGGTAACCTATTTCGGTTCCTAGAAGGCAAGCACCTTATGACGTTGGACCTGATAATTCCTCGCATCGAGTTCGCTTACAATTCCTCGGTGAATCGAACCACCACGTTGAGTCCTTTCAAGATCGCTTATGGCCAGGCTCCTCGTCAACCCCTCGACCTAGCACCCGTAGATCCTCATGTTAGGGTTTCTGAAGATGGTCTTGCATTTGCCCAGCCTGTTTCTTCGTTGCATAATCATATTCATGATAGAATCACGAGTCAAAATGCATTGAACAAGGGGGCTGCCCACTTGCACTACCGACCCCAAGTGTTTGACGTGGGAGACCGTGTGATGGTGAGAGTTAGACCGAAGAGATATTCTCCTGGGACGGCAACTAAGCTACCTGCTCGTAGCGGCAGCCCATTCTCGATTTTCCGAAGAGTGGGCGATAACGCATGCGTCGTCAAAATCCCTCCTACATGGGGGGTCAGCTCCATAGTTAACGTGGCGGTCCTGGCATCGTACTGAGACCCTTCCTTCCCTTTTGACACAGCCTTTCTAAACCTCCTCAGTGTGAGTGAGGTTGTTGCAAGCACTCCCCCGATCATTTCACTTAATCGGCACGAGTTACTCGATTGTATACTACATGAGGTAATTAACTATGTAGGGGACGAGGTATCCCGGAGGTTTTTTGCTGCATTGGCAGGGACACAAAAGTGCGGACGACTCATGGATCACGGAGAATGGTCTACAAAACCTGCGGCCGTATCTACTTCAGCCATTATCATTCACCACAACAAACTCGTCGGAGCTGAGTTCTTCCAACCCTAGGAGGGTTGGTGGAGCGCGCCCAAATGACGTCAACGTAACATTTTTAGAACCGCTATCATTGTCATCAGCATCCCGTCGGTCCGTATCCAGCCCTACCAGCACGCCAAAGCATGCGTGAAGATGCCCGGGTTTAAATACCCCGGGTAGAGCACGCCCGTGCACGTGTTTGTGTTATCTGTTTTCATTCGTTTAATTTCTGTTTTGTGTTCATCACAACGAGTGCACCCTACTCATCGTGACGCGTCCATATCATTGTGGTTTTCATATCTGTCCGTATTGTTTTATTTTCACATCATTTAATCTCCTATTTTCTTTATTTGTGTTGTAAAAGGGGGGTCTCTTATGGACTCCCCCTTGTTGGACCCATTGTAAGGGGCCCATCATGGCCCTATATAAGGCCATGATGGGCACCACATTTGCCTGATCTGGATTTTGATGGTGGCAGTTACTCTGGTTCTTCAGATCTCACGTTACAGAGAGAGGAAGAAGAAGAAGAAGAAGAAAGAGAGGAAGAAGGAAGAAGCGAAAGAGGGAGGAAGAAGAGAGAAAGGAGGTAGAACAAAGGAGGCCCATCTTCATCAATGTTGTCGGCTAGTGGTCACCACCAAACAACCTCCCCCCCCCCCCTCTATCAGCCAGCTGTCCAAGATTGTAAGCCCATGGGATAGAATCGCACATGCAGGTCCCGCACACTCGCATGATCTTCCCCCCCGGTCAAAGATCCTAAAGAAAACTTGAGGGCACGACTACGGACGTGGTTGGCGCAATTCCACAAATGCTGAATATTCAACGCATGCAGACGCGAATCAGCCGTGGCCCTTTCCTCCGCCCTAGACGTGCTCCGATCGGTGCCCTAAACTACTCTCGCTGACATACCACTCATCTCGGCAGCCCTCTCCCTCGTTCTCTCTCATAACACATGCTTTGTTCGAAGGCCCCTGCAAGTACAGCTGCATAGTGGAGTCCCCACAGCCGCAGGCTAATCTGTGCGACCGCTAGAGTTGCCATCTGCCCGTCCTTTTCCTGGTCGCACGATGTTGTTGAAAGTCACCCTTACCACTGACTGGTCATACGTTCAGCAATGCGACCATGCGTGCTTCCACTATCGAATGGCTCCATGTCCGCACTGTCCCTTTTGCATTCTGCTAGTCGCTAGAGCCGCTTGAGTCGTCGTTGTACAAGACTGCACCATGCGTCACTGTCTCGACTCACGCTCGACCTTGCATGGCCTGCCGCTGCTCACAACTCCTACTGACTCTGCTTGCACTAACCTACTTTAAGGTTGTGCTCATCAATCTCAACTGAACGCTTGAGACGTGTGGATGCCACACGCCTCTCTCGCTCCTTGCTTTCACCTCCAGATACCTTGCTCATGTGTCATTTCATCCCTGCCAATCAAGCCAGGCCGTACCCCTCCACGACACGTCTCTCACTACATCAACCTGAACCAACACTTGCACTGTCAAAGACACCGACGATGAAAGCCACCCCAACGAGGTATGTTGTTCCCCTTTGGTGGCAATGACGTCGACGCACCATCTTCGGACGTGCCGCCACTGTCATTTGAGACGTCCTACATCCTGACTTGTCATCAATGTCAACTGGAGAACCGCCATGATGGCGACCACATCAATGCACTGGCGATGGACGCGCCTCCGCTAACACATGAAATATCCCGCGTCATAACACGGCACCAACGACAACTGCAGAACCACTTGTGACGTGACAAGTCGACACATCACCTCATCTTTGACGGTTATTTTATTTCTTATTTTCTCTTTCCTCCAAGGCCTATATGTAGGCCAATGTTTCAAAAGAACACTTGGTGAATCTATTTTCAAGAATTCAAGTTTTCCTTCATCTTGGAAGATTTGCCCTAAACCTCTCCCCTCTCGGGTCGTCGCTGCGGCCGCTTGTCATTGCGACCACCACCCCTCTTAGTGCAGAGCGTCCCTCTGCGCAGGCCGTCCGCCACGCAGGTCGCCCGCGCCAGGCCGCACGCCGCCCGCGCGTATCACCTTATGCGCACGCAAGCCGCTCGCGCAGATCACCGCTCGCGCAGGCCAGCCGCCCGCGAAGACCACCGCCCGCACAGGCACACTGCCCACGCCAAACGCCACTCCACACAGGCAAAGCCGCCCGCACAGACCACCACTCGCGCTAGCAAGCCGCCCGCGCAGGCCGTCCACTCGCACAGGCAAGCTGCCCCCCGGGATCACCACCCGAGCAAGCAAGCCGCCCGTGTGGATCACCGCCCGCACAGGCAATCAGAGTAGGCTGCCTACACACGCGCAGGAGCCCGCCCACGTAGGCCACCGCCCGCACGAGCCACGGCCGTGTAGGCCACTTGTCCACGCGCCGATCGCCTGCCCTACAGGCTGCCACCCACGTAGGCTTCTCGCCTGCACACCACCTGCCCGCTTGTGCACGCCGCCGCTCACATCGGCCCACTCTGCCATCCTCATCCTTCCGCTCACCTCACTGCCCATTGTCGTCTGCGCTCATGCCCTCTACGGCTCGGATGCACGCACATCCGCCTGCATTCAATTGCATCTGTCTCAGTTCCATTGAAGTCGCGCTCATTCCATTGATGGATCATCCCTTCTTCGTGCTCGTTAGAAATGCTTCGAGAATTCCCCATAACCTCATCACGCACTATCTGGTGCTGAGGTACTTCTACACTCTTTGGTGTCCCATGTTCGTCATCCAGTGTTCCACGAGATTTTATTCACCGCCGTGGGGTTTGATTTGGATTTTGAATTTTCAAGCGATTAGTTGAATAGGTTTTTGAATCTTCTAGCGGACGACCGTTCAAATTTATTGATTTTGGTGCTTGGCATCACTACGGTGGTTGAAGACAGTACTCCCATCCTCGACGAGGAAAGGGGTTGCACCATCACTATTTCATCGGATTTAGTTCTTCAGAATCGATCGTGTGATTTGTGGTCTGGTTTTATCCTACCCATTCCCTAGTCATCCCAGCATCCAACACCCCCCGTCATCCCGTCCCTCGCCTCTAGTCATCCTGCATCACCCTTGCTCATCAGTTAATTACGTCTTCGAGTATATTTTCGGCTACACTCCACTGCACTGAGGTTAGTTTAGGGGAGTGAATTACTTTGAGAAAACTATGAATTGAGCGATTCCCTAGGCACGGACCGAGCCCGTCCGTTACGTGCGATCCCTATGGAATTATTCTGTTCGGCACCGTAGTCACCGTCGTCGCTCCGACGAGGGTCAGAAGGTAATTGTCACCATCACCGCCTGGAGGTCAAAACCCAGTGAACCCCCCAAGTCAGAGCCTGCACGTACATTCTGCCTAGGACATTGCGCTCACATAGTTACATTTTTTTTGTTAGGAAATTACCCATCAGACGAAGTCGTTGATGACCTAAGACATCAAATAGGGTCAGGTTTTTTAAATGAATAAATAGCTTTTATAGTTTCTATTAATATTTTTTTGATTTCATCATCCTAAAAATATTATCTGCTATCCTCAGTCATCCTCAGTCATCTGTTCTTGATTTCTGTCATCTATCATCCGTTACTGACAATGGATAACTAAGGACGGATCACTACAAGATGTATGTTCAATCATCTATACGTCACTCTGGACAATGATGGACAGACACCCAAAAATTTATCAGCAAAAATTTCCATAATCGACAATCACCACTTTTTCACTCTCTAAATAAATAAAATTTCCACTTTTTCCCCTCCACAATATGTTCCCACTTTTTTCATGCGATGATATACTGCAAGGGCATGCCAGCTGGTGTACACAGAGCTCGCTTTTTAGTTCTTCACCAAGTCTATGCATTTTGGCTTATTCCAGACGTTACTTAGAAAGACAGATTTGCGTGCTAATGTAGTACTAACAAATTCTAACCCTTTGGTGATTGAAACACTTGAAACTAATCAGCCTCTGGCATGCAGAACAATGAAATATCCTTGTATAATCTTTCAATAATGTCATTAAAATTCACAAACTTGGATTTTAATGGCACCCCTAAAAATTAAGCGTGAGATTTCTTGCTAAAAGGGAAGGAGATAAGAATAAAAATAGGATGACAAATTGGATCAGAAAATTTATGCTAAACTGTTTTTGCATAATGACATGTAAAAAAAATTAGATATATTTGAGCAGAATTTGGGCAATGAAATTGGTTAAATAAAACATCGTAAACTTTAGTTCCTCCCAGCTTTGGCGAGAACCCAGCTTGAAAAAGCCAGACCAAAGGCCTCTCACTGTTTTCCATTTGTTCTATATTTAGTGACATGAAATCCTAAAACTCTAATACGTCTTCATATTTTAACTTTGTTTTAGGTGGAGTGAGTGAGCAAGGCAGATATGATTTAAGTTTTTCTTGTGGGAGAGCGTTATAGCTTTCAAGACTTAGAGTCTGGATAATAAATCATCAGGATTCATCGCTGTCTCCTATTCTCTTTTAGTGATGCAAAACCCTTTATTTCTCTATTTTAAAAAATACAGAGTAGGAAATTACATTAGGACATCATTTTTAAGTAATATAAAACCATTAATTAAACTTTATAACTTTAATTTCCAAATCAAAGTATCAGACTTTCTACAAATGTGATTAGGGGACATTACAGACAAAAATGTTTACTCAAATATGTTTTTACAGGAAAGAGATTCTGGATTAGATGGAAATGTATTGAAAATTTAAAAATAAAGTTTTTAATGATCTGTTATCTTCTGAAAAGCTAACAACATGAAAATGATAATACATATAGAGGAATTTATCTCCATCTACTTGTTTGATAACTTCTGCGGTAAATTCTGGTCTAAGTTGATTGGAATCAGATTGGAATAAAAATTAAATATCAAATATTCTAATTCATCGTGGATTTTCAATTCGGTTACCAGATGTACTTCCAGGAAAACACCTTTTTTATTTTTATTTACTCATTTATAATCAGTTAAAATATGTGGAACGCAGTTCTTGAATTTAATTTGAATTTCTTATCAAAATATTAGTTACCTTATAAATTAATTCCTAATAATTAATAGTCTAAAATACACAATAAATATCATGTATAACTCAATGTTTATTAACATTAATTAAATTTGAAAAAATAGTGATGGTAGGTTTATATGATAAATTAGGACAGGTAATTTAATATCTTGTGAAGTATTGACTCAATAAATTATACTTTCGCTGGCCTTTTTGTTTAACTGATTAAAAGGCTTAATATGTTACAGGGTATATAAGTATCTAAATGTCATGAAAAGTTTCCACTTTATACTCAACATTTAGATGTGTAAATATACGATAAAGCATCAATTCAATTACATAAATATGATTCCTTAATTCAGTTAGTCATTTTCATTAGTCAATCGATACAAATTTCCGTGAGTTAAACCAAGTCATAGAACATCGTTGGAATTCTGGCTTTAAGTAGTTTAGCCATGCCAATTTGGGCTTCAAGCAGTTTGAATCAATATTAAACTTTAACCTTCTAGTTGCTCCTTATTTTAATGTTTATAATTTCACTATCATCTTTTTAAACTTCAATTTTCTGAATACATAATGCTATAACATGTTATCCTTCTCATCATCAGTGTCACCTTAATCTGAGCTTTATACTATTTCAAAACAGTCCAAATTTAATGTTCATAGAAAAGATGTTATGATCACTAATTCTTATGTTTTTAGCTTCTTCCAAATTTATGATTTTCTCCCAGTTAATTTTTTATGTGTGAATACTATCCAGATTTACGCACATGTAGAGTATGAAAATAAAATCATCAAAACAAAGATATAGGTAAAAAATGGGATCCATTTGTTACAAACCAATAGTCAAGTAGTATGCTGGGGACCAAATTTATCAAGTCAACCATGAGATTTGTGTTATGAGACTTTTATGAAATTGTTTTTTTTTAAACATGGGCAGCCTATTGTAAAATGTGACCAAAAATAACTTGGGCACCTCAGCTTATTTTGCGGTGTGTCCGAAATATATCAACCTTTTTAAATGAGGGGGATGTGTCGATTCTCCTATTTGGCAATGAAAATAGGGTCTCGATACACTCCCATTGGTCCATCCTGACATGCTAATCTGTTTGGTCATGTGTCTTGGTCCCCATTGACCTTTTATTATTGCCCTATTCATTTAATTGGATTTTATTTTTCTAAAAAAGGTACTTATAATTTGAATATACTATTTCTTAATGATAGCCAAACTTATTAAAACCTCGATAAACCAAAAAACTTTCATAATAATGTCGTTAAAATGCAAAATAAAACAAATTGGGAACATTAAGATGATTACGTCTAGCAGATCTGAACACAATGATGTCCTTGATGATTAGTTAAATTTAGAAAAACCCTCTATGTTAATATATTGAGAACTTGATATGTGAGGCTAATCCAGATGATTTTAAGAAGTTACGAAAAATAATCACAATTCATACAGAAATTGAAAACCTGTTGATTTTCCTCATGTCATTGTCGCTAAGCTTGAACCTCCCATCCTTTAATCATGAAGATCTCTTCCTAGGAATATAATCTTGGACAAAAGTTTTAGAGATATGATGCATGATTTTTTAGGTTAGAACGGGTTCCCCATAAGGGACATATTGATGGAAATATATGTGGCTGGCAATCCAATCACACATTCCATATATCATTCCATGTTCATTGACAGAACATATTCATTATAGTACACATATGTGATGCTTATAATGAAGTCCATGAATACGTGATCAACTTAGTGAATTATGATGAGATCATAATATGGAGATCACTACTCTTTAAGCATGTGTTCCAAATATTCCTATTTGAAAGATACTTGAGAAGGACATCAAAATATCCGGATAGAATAGCACTAGCTAGCCTCACCCATTTGATGAGTATATTTGGTCCATGATTGAGGACCATCCAATCAAGCACGTCCCGACTCGTCACCAGCCACATCACGGAGCCCAAGCCGATGTGAAGAACTCAATTTTTTGCTATCCAGCTTGACAACTCCTCATTTTTCATGTTATCACATTTTTGGGTCGTTTTATTTCGTGGCCATATCTTCCTTTGGTTTTATGTCAGCCCTTCTTGTGTACGGCCCCTTCGTTGCGTCGTTTGGTTGTACTTCGTTTGTCCCCTATGACTGTTGGAAGGTTCCCTCCTGTGTGTGTGTAAGGGCCTCCCCCATGTGTGTGTCTTGTTTATTTTGTCCGTTTTGGTCACACCCGTTAGGGGGGAAGCCCATGCTTGGCTTCTCCCCAAAATGACCATTTAGGGGAGAAGCCCACTAAGCTTCTCCCCCTAAAGGAACCGATTAGGGCAGCCATACGCCCCCCCATCTTTTACTATAAAAGAAGGGGAGGGCTCACGATGGGTAGAGAGACTTTTGAAAAGGAACAATGACTTGTTTTTATGAGTTTGGATTATCGTTTAATAGGGAGACTTTTATGTTTGAAGAAGGATATCATCTAACATCTTGTTGCACCGAGAGGTTCCTCCTTCCTCTCCCCCTCCTAGGGGGAGTGTTACTTCTTCATTTTATTGGTTAAAGTACTAGTGGAAAGTTTGTCGATCACTGCCGCCAGCAAATCTTTTCCACCGACCAGCACCTTTCAGTTGTGATCATCCCACGGTTTGCAGCCAGGACAAATGCCGTCCCCAGCTGATCCTCCCAAACCCAGTGTACTTCTCGGAGTGCCCTAGTAAGCTACGATGATCGAGCGTCATGGTCGTCAACTCATCGTGGACCGAATCTTGCTTACACTACCAAGGCCCTACGATGCGTCATCGCCATGCAACTGATGGCGAGGACGCCAACATCTCATCGATGAACGCGTCACCACGGTCAACCAGAGTCAACACGCATGATTTGGACCACGGTCAACCAGAGTCAACTGAAGTCAACTCGCCACGGTCAACCGAAGTCAACCCTAAAGCCCACTCGCCACAACCGCCGACTTGCATGTCTCCACCCGCGCACGCCTCTACGCGCGTCATGACACGACGCCAAAGGCAGATTCACAACTGCCCTTTGGCGTGACATGGCGCACGTCTTTATTTTCTCGTCTTTCCTTTCTCGTCAATTTCTCTTTCCTCCAAGGCCTATATAAAGGCCATTGTTTTCAAGAAACTCTTAGGCAATCATAATTCAAGAATCGAGTTTTTGTTTAACTCTTCTTGGAGGATTGCCCAACCTCCCTTATCCTCTACCTTCAAACCTTATCCTCCGCCGTCGTTGTCGCCGCCGCCACCGCCATCACCGCCATCGCATCGCCGGTCACCGCCTCTTCCCTCTCTTCCATTTCTTTCTCCCTCTTCCCTCTCTTCCATTTCTTTCTCCCTCTTCCCTCCCTTCCATTTCCCTCTCTCTTTCATTCTCGCCCTCAACGATCGACCCAGACCTCCCCTGTGGTCGCCCTACCAGGCCGCCGTCCTTGCCCGCTTAAGGCTGCCCCCGTGACCACCCCTTGGGCGCACTCCCAGGCCGACCAAGGGCCGCCCATCTGGGTCGCCCAAGGGCCGCCCTCTCAGGTCACCCAAGGGTGCCCTAGGCCGCCCCCTTGGCCGCTCTCACCTGCCGCCCAAGGGCCGCCCCAGCCAGACCGCCCGCTAGGGCCGCCCTAGGCCGCCCGTGACCGCCCCTTGGCCACCCTCCTTGGCCGCCCAAGGCCGCCCTTGGTCGCACTCCTAGGCCGCCCACCCAGGTCGCCCAAGGGCCGCCCTCTCAGGCCACCCAAGGGCGCGCTAGGCCGCCCCTTGGCCGCCCTCACAGGCTGCCCAGGGGCCGCCCCAGCCAGGCTGATCAGGTCCGCCTAGGGCCGCCCCCGCCAGGGCCGCCCAGGGCCGCCCCTACCACAGCCGCCCAACGCACGTCCTAAGCCGTCGCCTAGAGCGTCCCAGGCCGATGGTCCTCGTCGACGCCGTCCGACGTTTCGGGCCGCGCGCGCTCCGCACTCTCCGGGTGCGCTTCGCGCGCGCGGGTGTTCGCCTCGCTTGACTCTGCAACCACGACATCTGCACTCAACCAGGGCCGTTCAACGCCCGGAACACCTAGCATCGTCCTCGTCCAATGGGCCGCTCAACGCCCGGATTCGCCCAGCTCCGTCACGATCAGAATTTCCCGCAACCTCTTCACGCACTACAGTGCCGAGGTACGCCTGAACTCTTTGGTGTCTAAGTGTTCCTCGTTCAGTGTTTTCTCGAGAAGTTTCCACCGCCGTCAGAATTAGATTTAGTTTGAATTTTCTACTTCTTCTCCCTCTTTCTCAAGTGTTTCCTCGCGACGCGAATTCGGGTATTGATTTCGGTGCTTAGGCATCGTCGCGGTGGGGGAAGACAGTACTCCCGCCCTCGAAAGGGTCAGAGCTGCACCACCCGATTTTCATCGGTTTTAAATCTGAATCCGGCCGTAAATTTCTGTGGATTGTTTTATCCCTCACACACCCATCCTACCCTTAGCCCGTACATCTTGTCGTCCCGCCTTTCCTCGCCTACCCCGTAGTCGTCCTGCATCAGCAACCCTAATGAAGGTGATTTTGCAACCAGCCTACTGGTGTTCTTTCCAGCGATGCCAATCCCCCCGCCATGCACCACCGCGTCCTTCTCCTCTATTGGAGACCAGTTTACCTATCGTCCTACTAGGGTCTTGTGATTACTATTATGGTCATGCTACCCATCAGTGCCTGCACACCCGAACGCCGTATTTGATGAATCACCGCGAATCGAAGATTGATTGCAACAGTGATGCCCTAGGACTCATCGTCAGTGTGTAACTCTAATGACAATGGTTCAGTGGTTGGCCTACAAGGTGGTGTCCCCCAGCGCGGCCAGTCCATCAACCGCGTGCACCGTCGCTGCCTTCTCCCTGTCGGGAGATCATTTCAACCTAACCCTCTTTAGCCATGGTCTTGTGATTGCTGCTATGATTCTACTGCCCGTCGGTGTCTCACGACCACGTCCCCACCTCGTGATCGAGCGGCAAATCACCCTCCAGCTGCACCATCGACGACATCCTTCTCCAGCCTGGTTTAGTGCCTGGCCGGCATCGGCCCTGTCTACTACGCCCAACACGCGTGAATCCCAGCCGCATCCATGAGCAGTTACACTCAACAGGCCCTATATCAACCACTTCCGCCTGTCGGTCGCTCCTGTACGCCACTTGGTGCCCAAGCCCTTATCTGCCACCGCGTATCTCTTGGTTGGTACCAGCTTGCTAGTACCCCACCGATTTGTTAACTATGGTTCGTACAGTTATGAAGCATTGCACCAATTCTGTCTCCAAAATTGAGTGGATCATGCACAACCCCACGCACTCTGATATTTTCTTCGCTCCAAGCTTCTTCATCACACGGCGATGGTCCGACTAGGCCGTGTGACCAGAGTCTGAACCCCTCCCCTTATTTTACAGTATTACTACCTCTTTCAGTAACGGTCTTCGACTACTTCATCACCCAAGACAATTTAAATCGGTGATAGGACTAGCCACCATCTCTTGTTAGGACTTTCTTCCGTTGGTGTCCGAACAATGTTGCTTGCAGCGACAGGCGTGGACACTCACGAATGATGAACGTTCCCCATACCATTGGCCTTGGAGCTGAACACTCGGGTCATTGGGAGCCCGTCTGTGCCTTGACCCCTCGTGTCGTCATTTGGGCTTACGCCTCAGATCACCCATATTTTGTCATACTTCTCATTGAATTTACTAAGCGAACGCATCATTTGATCTAGTTGCGTCATGCATTCTCGTTTGTCCCCATTAGTGTGACACGAGCCGTTCGATCCCGGCATGTCGTGTTATATTAGTCTCATAGGCATTAAAGTGGAGACACTATAATAGATAGTGGGTGCTCTTTAGTGGAAAAAGTTCACTAAATTGATCCATACGAATCCTTGAATTGTATTTTACCAAACTTCAATCAGGTTGATTCACATGCTGGTTGTGTGGTCCATAGACCTAAGACACCAAAGATGTATTGTGGATGGACAGTTGTACTTTGACTATGACCTACGTGTCCCTAATCAGAGGATTCTAAAGAGTCTTAGTTCAGGTGCATCAAGAAGTTTACGAAGATGATTGAGTAGTCAAGATAGGATTGTCCACCCTTGGTGACAGCTTATGGAAGAAGATGCGATGAAGTCCTTGGCCAAGGTAGTGAAATATCAGGAGAAGAGTTCTTTGATGATTTCCAAACACATCAGTACTAACTCAGATGATCGATCTGTGTTTGACACTTGAGCATACCCTAAGTCGTCTTAGGAGCGTCAAGTGGATGAGGTACTATACATACACAATAACCGATGATGAACATGTTCCAAGAGTGAGTCGATACACACTCCTTTGTATCTTCTAGAGCACAAGGTATAGCTTGTCACCCAATGTGCTGGAGACTCAACCTATCGATTGGGTTAAATCGATCCGACGTTAATTAATCTATATGATGATATAGTTAATTAATTTGGAAGGCTAATAAAGGTTATTGGGTTGCTCGAGTTGTTAACTAAACTGATACATGGGCCTAAAGGTATACTTAAGTTTTTTGGACGTCAGAAGATATACTTAAGTTTTGAGGTTTTTGTGAAAAATACTCACTTTGTATAAATAGGGGAAGGTCCTGAACAAAATTCACCCGGGAAAGAATTGTTCATGGACCTTAACCTTCTTCTCCTTTCTCCCCACACTTCGTCTCCACTCCCGATGCGATCAGGTTGGCGTAACGACATCGATAGAGATTGAACATCGCTCGGCAACGAGAAAAAGGAGATCGCAGATGTCAAGGACCACATGGATACTTCTAGAGACTGCGCACATGGCGATCCATGTGACTCAGTTGAGGATGCAAGGAATCACATATGGGATCCATACCGAGGTGCTTTGTTCAATGACTTTAATGATACCGTTCAATTCCTCTTAAGTCTTCCGCTGCGGAATATTTTGATTTTGTTCATCCATATTAATGACTATATAACCCAACACATATGATGTATGATGTTTCCAAGATCCACTTGTAATTGATCACAATTTTAGTTCCATAGAAAATAGTTTTCTACCCTCCAACCAAGACACCATACCCAGTAATCTAGGTTGTGCCTCTATATTCTAGAAGCATGTTCATTTCGAAACTCTTTGTTAGGATAATACTACGCCAGGCCCAAAGTTCTTTTTTCACATAACACTCTTGAATATTACCAATTGAAATTGTTATATTACTATGATTCTTGAGGCCTTAATGATGACAATGGATTATTAGGCTAATAGTTAAAACTGCATGTTCTCAAACATAATTTATTAAATTTCTATTTAAATATATATTATCTTTCTTATGCATTTTTCATATTTTTATGGTTTTTCTAACGTCTATAATCTTAAACAATTTCTTTTCTAAATCACAAATATATTTTTATGGATTTTTACCATAATACTCAAGAAGATATTACTTTTCTAAGCCAGATTCTATATTCTATAATATTATGATATGTATTTTATTTACTTTGAGTTTATTAAATGTTTAAGGATTTTCAGTTCATTACGTATTGTGTGTGGTCATTGAATTTGATTGGATTGCAACTACTCACAACCTTCAACAATGATTTGTACACCTAACCCTTCGACTAAATGTGCCATTACATCATCATAATTTGTGGTGCCATAACAACTAATGATTGGCTGAAGCCTTCTATAGATTTTCATCTCTAGGTGTGAGGTGAATCATTAAAAAAAAATAGATAAAATTTGAATAAAAATAAATTCATCTATGAAGACCTAGGAAAAATTGGTATTTTATTCATTTTTTGAATTGAGAAAGTAAACAAACGGACATGATGACATGGCGTCATGTGAACAGAAGCAAAGGAAAAATGACATAGGACGGCTACGGAATGGACAACTAAGGAATGGTTGACTGGGTTGACGGGACAGACTATGGGTAGATGGACGACCAGGGATGGACTAGATACTGGAGGGATAAAACAACCACAGAAATCACACGGCCGGGTTCGGACTTTAAAACCGATGAAAATCTGGGGGTGCAGCTCCGACCCTTATCGAGGGCGGGAGTACTATCTTCCCCCACCGCGACGATGCCTAAGCACCGAAATCAATATCTGAATTCGCGTCATGAAGAAACACTTGAGAAAGAGAGAGAAGAAGTGGAAAATCCAAACCAAATCTAATTCTGACGGCGGTGGAAACTTCTCGAGAAAACTGTGGACTGAGAACACTTTCGACACCAAAGATTTCAGGCGTACCTCGGCACCGTAGTGCGTGAAGAGGATGTGGGAAATTCCCATCGTGATGAGGCTGGGCGAATCCTGGCGTTGGGCGGCCCACTAGATGAAGGGGTCTGGGCCTTCCGGGGGTTGAACGGCTCTGGTAGTGAGTAGATGTCGTGGTGAGGTTTTGATGGAGGGCGAGATGGGCGGACGGGTACAGTCGGAGGAGCGAGTACGGCCTTGGCAAGGGCAGCCTGGGCGGCCTTGGGTGGCCCTGACTAGGGCGGCTTGGGCGACCTTGGGCGGCCCTGGCAGGGGCGCCCTGGGCGTGGCCTTGGGCGGCCTAGCAGGGGCACCCTGGGGCGGCCTTGGGCGGCCCTTGCTGGGGCCGCCTGGGCGGCCTTGGGCGGCCCTGGCAGGGACGGCCCGGACGTGGCCTTGGGCTGCTAGGCAGGGGCGGCCTGGGCGGCCTTGGGCAGCCTTGTTGGGGTGGCCTGGGCTGCTCATGGGCGGCCCTGGTAGGGGCAGCCTGGGCGGCTATGGCGGCCTAGGTGGCCTTGGGCGACCCTGGCAGGGGCGGCCTGGGCGTGGCTTTGGGTGGCCTGGCAGGGGCGGTCTAGGCGGCCTTGGGCAGCCCTGTTGGGGTGGCCTAGGACTGCTCGTGGGCGGCCCTGGCAGGGGCAGCCTGGGCGGCCTGGGCATGGCCTTGGGCAGCCTAGCAGGGGCGACCGGGGCGACTTTGGGCGGCCCTACTGGGGTGGCCTCGGGCTGCTCATGGGCGGCCCTGGTAGGGGCAGCCTGGGCGGCCCTGTCTAGGGCAGCCTGGGCGGCCTTGGGGCGGCAGGCCTGAGAGAGAGAGAGAGAGAAGATGAGGAAGTGGATGAGACGGTTGACGATGAAACGCTACAGCGGCGGTGGCGGCATGTGGAGATGTGCATGACGACGGTTACGACGTGTTCGTGGCGGAGGTGTTGATTTTGGTTGACTGTGTCGTTGTGTCCGTGGTGGAGATGTTGACTTTGGTTGATGGCGGTGGCGCGTCCGGTGTCGAAGCATTGGCGTCCACGCCACCAATTCTCCCGGGGTGCGGAGAACTCGACTCTGTCGTGTAGGCGTCTAAAAGCTCCAGCGGGTCCACCAAGTCGGGGCGCAGGCAAGCTATGTCTTCCTCCGTAATCCATGTGTCGTCTGTCGATGCTTTGCCCTGCCAACGAACAAGAAACTTCTGCACAGTCCCACCTTTGGTGTAGGTGATTACCTTGTCTAGTATTTCCTCAATGATTTCATGCCAGTCAGAAGGTAGTGATGGGGGAGTGGACAAGTCAAATTTGCTCACGAGAAAGCCCGAGGGTAGAACAGGGCCTTTAGATGAAGGAGGTGGGGCTTTAAATGCGACTAAATCTGAGATATTGAGAGTGGTGCTTATTCCCCACGAGGAGGGTATGTCAACGGCATAGCCATTTTCCCCAACTCGTTTGAGGATCGGAAACGGCCCGGCACTACGAGCATGAAGCTTAGTAGCCCGTTTGGAGGAAAATCTTTCCGGCCTTACCCTCACCATAACCATTTCACCTTCTTTAAATTCGCCAAAACGACGGTGTAAATCGGCGGTCTATTTGTACGGGGCATTGCTACTTGTGATGCGATGACAAATGACCTCATGCAGACTTCTAATATGATTTGAAAATTAATGAGTATCGTCTGAGACTCTAGCATGCGACAACATGGGTATGGGATTGGTAAGCGTACGAGGTGGGTGACAATGCAGAAATTCAAATGGACTCATGACGATGGTTCGGTTGACTAGGACACTGCAGGCAAACTCAGTGCACACGATGACTATAGCCCAAGACTTGGGGTCGTCTGCGACTAAAGATTGTACTAGATTTGGTAGGAACAACCCAGGAATACAATCGATAGCTTGCAGAATTTGGCGCATAAGTGGTAGACCAATGTGTAAATCTTTAGGAAAGATGCTGTCAAATTCAGCTAGTAATTGGGGTACCTCTGGTGGTGGAGGCATAAAATTTTCTGAAGAATGGCCAGAAATCATTTTTAGACAAACAGACATCTCATTATCTTATTCTTTCGGAGGTTGGCGCCCATCGAGAATGCATAGACCTAAAGCTATAGATTTTGGGGCTGGACGTTTAGCATTGTGGGTATAAGGGTGCCATGTGATTCTCTTCCCTTGGTGGAGGAACGAACATGTGGTACTTCTACCAAAAATGTGTACGTCGTTATCATAAAGCCAAGGGCGACCAAGGATAATGCTGCCAACTTTCATTGGCACATCACACAACACATCTTCCTCGTATGACTGGATTTTAATAGGTAGGAGACATTGATTCTTCACAGGGATTCATGTTGCATCAACCCAGGATACATAATAGGGATGGGGGTGATTGATCAACGGTAATCCTAGGCGAGAAATCATAACATCGGAGACGGCATTGCTACAACTACCGCTATCTACGATTGTCTTGCACAATTTATCACCTATCTTGAAGTAGGTATAAAATATTGATGTCCTTAGTGCAGAATCATCAGTAGACGGTTGTGTAAGGTTGCATTGAACAGTGCTCCTAACAGATGTTGATAGGTCACTACGAGGAAGGGACGGTGGGTCGTTAGTGATGCCAATGTAGCCCACCAAACCTTCTTCATGCATGAACTCATCTACAACGTATTGATCTACCCTATACTCTTCTTCGGTGATGGGTTGCTCTTCTAGGGTTGGATCAACTTCCACAGGCTCTAATCCAATATGTAGGGTTCGGGACGGGCATTGGGATGCTCTATGACCACACCCCTGACATTTAAAGCAAGTCAAGCCAGAGGGACCGATTTGTGCCGGATTGCTTTGAGGAGGGCCTCTAGCGGTGGATTCGAGGGAAGGTGAGGTACGGGGGTTAGGCGTAGTGGAGGACGGTGTCGGAGTTGGAGGAAGGTGCTCAGTGAGAGTGCGAGTAGGAGTGGGAGCTGATGGCGGCGGCAGAAGAGCTAATGGAGTATTGCGCTGGACCACACGGTTGGGATAAGAGGGGTTGGATAAGTGCAACCGATCGGTAAGAGCTGGGCAATTGTACACGGGAGTATGGTATAAGTTCTGACATAGCTCTAGGTCTTCTACAATCTGATAGGCCTGCTCGAGTGTGGTGGCCTTACGGACAAGCAACTCCGTCTCTAAATAATGATTAAGACCAGTTCTAAATCAGGAAATAACGACTCGAGGGTTCTCCTCAATGAGGCATCTCATATAGAATTCCTCGAATTGGGTAATGTATTCGGAGACTGGACGTCTACCCTGCTTTAGTTTATGCCATTGATCAAGAAGATTATCTAAGTAAGCAAGTGGGACGTATTTCTCATGCAGTTTGTCCTTCATTTGGGGCCAAGTATCTATGGGTGCCTCACGACGGTTATAAATCGAAAATTCGAGATTTTCCCTAAAGATTTTTGCTTGTCCCCCTAATCTTATCTCGGCATACTGGACTTTCTACCACTCTAACATATTATACCACTTAAAATAACTGTTTAATTTGGACTCCCAATCAAGATACTCCTTAGGGTCCCAAGATCCCTCGTAGTATGGAACATCGACTTTGATGCTACGCTGAATCTGCTGATTGGTTGTCGTGATCCTCACGGCGTTGATCATGAGAGGGAACCACATCCTCAGGTGGATAAGGATCGTCCCTGTCCGGACGATTCCCGTTCCATCCACGATACCGATCGTCAGGCGGATAAGGATCATTCCGTGGGGGATGATTCCTATCGCGCTCTGGGATCCTCTCCTCTAGTGGACGGTAATCGTCTCGGGGTAAACGATTTCCATCATGCACTGGGGCTCTATCCACAGGCGGATAGGGATCGTTCCGTGGGGGACAATTCCCATCAAGGCCTGGGGTCCTAGGCTCGGGCGGATAGTAATCACTCTGTGGGAGACGATTACTATCACGGACCGGAGTACAAATCTCAAGAGAAATCTGATCATCTCGCTCGGGACGATTCTAAGTTTGGTTCCCGGATCTATCCTCGGGTGGTATAGGATCATCCTGATCGCGATGACTCCTATCACGAGCTCAAGGTCTGGAGTCAGGCGGATAATGGTCTTCGTGATCCTGGTAATGGCGGTCACGACCTCGATTCTCGAGCTGGTAAGTCCGTTCACTCACCGTATCGATCGAACTGGTTAAATGGTTATCCATAGTCCCCGTTAGTTCTGGTACACCCTTGCTGCGTCAGCGGCGCCTCGTCAGCTCTGAGTAGCTACGTGGTCACTTCTAATTTGTCCAGGATGGAGCTCCGCCCTGAGCTGTCGACCTGAAATAAAAGAGGAAAAAGAAAATAAATTTAAAGGCGATCTTGACCTTTCGATCTTCCGAAGGGTGATTGACGGTCAAGATTATAACACACCTCTTAATAAAAGCCCGAATCGACGCGGGCTTCGGACCAGGTTGGCTTGAAGCCCGGTCGAGTTTTGTTTGAAGATTATTTAAGATCGCAGCCCGATGGGCCACGATCATTTCTCAAACACGACCGATGGCCCAGCCCGATCCGGTTCAAAAACTTGGATTTTCGCAATCCCATATTGCTCGTTTTCGAAAACAGTAACAATATATAAATTCCAAAGAATATTATTCTGAAATGAGATAACTACTTACCGCCTGCTTTGAGGTAATTTTTGGGCTGCTTTGAGGCCGACCTGGGCTGGGATTGTGCTGCGCGTGCCGCCTGCGGCTGCGGGCTTAGCTGCCACTCTGGGTGGCGCCCGTTGTGCGCTTGCTTTGGCCCTTTTTATTTATTCTATTTATAGTGTTAATATTCTTTTTCTTTTACTATTTTTTATGTTTTTATTTTCTTTCTATTTAATCATCAAATTTCAGACTATGTTTATCAATGCAAAAACCCATTAAAAATGTGACATTTTACATAATGAATGAATATTTGCCTAAAAGTGGAATTTAACATAAAAATGCATGTTTCTTTCATCTTATGACTTCATAAAATACTAATGAATGTTGATTTACATGCCTGATATGTGACTCAACAGGACGCTCCTGGACGAGATTGTTCCCCACTAGTAGTCTTTCGATCTGCTCACCTGGATCATTGGGAGCGTGCTCGTGATATAACCCATCATGTGTCGTCTAATTGAACTACGTTTCGTGTCACCTGACGATTGACTTTACTTCTCGTTATTATTCTCTTAAATCATTTTAATATTCCACGACATTAACATTGCATTTAGTGATTGATCTCCGTGACGTAGCACAAGTTGTTGACTCAAACCATCGTGTTACATCACTTATATCCAAAGGATTTTGATTTTCCAGGTTAAAAAGTATTAGACTCAACTGCCCGGGAAAGTTGACAAGGAGATAGAGTGAGGGTTAGACTATTGTGTTGGGTTCGGTGCCTTGGTTCAGCCACGCAAAATACAATTCTATGGATGTGGAAGCGTGTAACCGATTCATAATCAATCATTGAAATCAAACATCTAATGTACCTTGCGGGGAACTTGTTCCACCCTTGACTTTTTTGCTCTGAGATTGTTTTGAAGTCATTCATGTGTCCCGCCTCTAGAAGTATCCACGTGATCACGTGGCGCTTGGATCTACACCTCGTCTTCTTCAGCTCTTCTTGAAAATCTTGAAGACCTTCTCACCATGAAGACACTCTCCTTGGTTGAGTGGAGACGAGAGTATAGAAAAGGGGGGGCTCTCAAATATGGCTGGCATGGGTGCTTGAAAATGAGTTCCCCTTCCCTATTTATATTTTACTTAAGTTTTTCTCAAAAACCCTACAAAGTAAAGTATATCCACCAATGCCCTTATGACCTTATGTGTGTGACCCTCTAGGCCTATGTATCATTCTAGTTAATAACTTTAGGGGCCCAATAATAATTATTGGCCAACCTTATTAATTAACCAAATCAACATATAGAATAATTAACTACGAATCTATTTAACCCAATCGATATGTTAAGTTTCCAGCCCCTGGGGTGCAAGGCTACACCTCGTGCTCTTGAAAGTACCTGATAACATGATAAATGCACATGTATTTACATACATTTTAGATTTTTTTAGTATTATTAATTTATAATTTATCATGTTATTATTTGAATTAACCAAATATTTATTCCTTAGCTAGAAATTCCAACTTTTACACATTATGATTATTTTTCACTAACTTCATTGACTTTTATGAAGTCAATCAGTTTTATTACTGATGAGTATTTTATAGTTCCAAATATGCAGAAATTTTTCAGGAATTAGAAGATACAATTCTTAGGAAATTGGATAATTTTTGGGAGCTTAATGACTATCAAAATGGGCTGAAATGATGAAACGGTGTTGTGGGATTTTAAAAGAGAAATCAGAGGGGCTTGGGCCACAAACTGACCTAATTATTAAGCCTTAAAACACCTTACAAAAGAAACAAGCTGAAAATTACAAGGCAAAGCTCTCGACCAATGGAGAAAAAGAGGCAAAATGGCAATAAAAGAGAATAGAAAATGCCCAAAGGGGTATTTCAGTAATTGTTCCAATCTATTAATATTTTTTTCTCCCTCATTTCCCCTCATAATGGAAGTGCTCTAGCAAGTTTCTGACCAATAGGATAAGGCATATTTCAGAATCCAGGTTGTTCAACCTGCTTAATGTAAGTTTGTTGAAGTTTTCATTCAATCTCGTCTCTTGTTTGCATCGAAAAATGCCTGATCATGGGGAAATATAAGGATCCAGACGTGATAGGAAGCATTTAGGGCTCACCAGACATGCATTGAGGTTTTACGATCCTATATTTCCATTTTCACATCTTCATCTCTCCATTTACCCTTAAAATCCATCATTTTCCCACTCAAAACATTCCATTATAACTACTTTCTCTCTCTAGAATCATTTCATTATTTCTCTAGATCTTCATACATATCCCAAGTTCATCCTCTCAAAATTTCATAAAAATTATCCTTCATTTCCACCTTCAAATTCTATCTCAAACTACTTCTACACCCTCTCTTCATTTTCTCTCTCTATCTCTTCATTTCATTCATCTTCTCTCTCTAAAACCATTTATTTTTCTCTCTAAAATCTATTGCGGTCCTTCTTTATAAATCCTTCATTCTTCCTTTCAAATTTCAAAAAACAAATTGTGTTAGAATTCCATCATTTATGGCAAAAAAAGTGGAGTGTGCATTACTTAGTCAAATTGACTAAGTTATGACCATATTAGGTCAAGCCCAATAGGGCTTAGCCCATTTGGCTAAGTGTTGAACCTTAGTGGGCTGACCCACTAAGGCCAGCCCTATATGAACCACACAAGGACCGCCGGGTCATCTGGTCCGCTACCACCGCTCTACTCGCTATAGCTGAAAAGGTATTTTCCCTATTTTTTGTATTTAAAAATTCCACAAAATCAGAAAAAATTCCTAAAATTAATATAATAAATATTCAGTATTTTGAACATCTAAAACAATTATAAAAATATTTAACTCTTGTTTTATTATTTCTAGTGTTTTGGGTGTTAATTAAATTCAAGAAAATTCAAAAAATATTTATTTCCTATTTCTAGAGTTAATTAAAATTATGAAATTAGTCTAAAATATTTTTTGTGTTTTTCTTTGTATTTATGCTTCAATTTAGAGCATACGAATTTATACAAATTGACTAAAAGTCCATAAAAATCTCAGAATGTATATTTCTCTTTCACTTTAAAACTCACTTCCTTCACTTTAAGCTTGAGAAAAATTTTAAAATTAAATTTCTGCATTTCTGTGGATCAACCCCTTACTTGCCCTATATTAATTATAGATTATTTAATAGGAAAGTTTTCATAAAAATTGTTGGTTAAGTCTGAATCAAAACAACGACATTAAACACCTAAATTTGGACTTATGACTACTGAGTAGTGTTGAAATCTCTCATGGAACCTTTAGCGTCATCGATTACCACATATGTATAATCCATCATCCGCCCGAGACTCTCAAATGACTTAGGGTATGGTTTATCGTCAAACCCTAATCTGGCATTCAATTAGTACTAATGCGTAACGGGGATCATTCGAGAATGCCTTCTCCTATATCCTCACTACCCTAGTCAGGGATTTTTCTGTATCATCTTCCTTAAGTCGATCTCCTCTTATATTGAGGGCGGATGATCTCGTCTTGACCACTCAATCATCTACGTGAGCTTCTTACTGTATTCGAGCTATGACTTGTTTGAATCCCATGATTAGAGGCTCGTTTATGAGATGTCCTTAGTATCTCAGGTCCGTGGGTCACTCATACAACCGTGACATGAATCGACCTGATTGATATTTCGGTATAATACCATTCAGGGATTCATACGGATCAATTCAGGGAACTCTTTCTCCAAAGAGCACCCACTATCTATCCTTACTAACGCCACACTAATAGCCACAAGATCAGTTATACTTATCATATAAGTAGGATCAGATAGTGTAATTATATCAGGATAATTCGATGTCCATCTCGACTATCCATCGGATAGGAATATTTAAAATACATGTTTAAAAACTAGTGATCATTGTATTATGATCTCATGATAATCCATGATGTCATTACACGTATTTATGGACTTTATTATAAACATCACACTGAATAATAATGAACGTAAATATTTTATTCAATGAACTTTAAATAAACATGGTAGTGTGATTTTCTTGATGGCCACATAATATCCACCATATTGGATAGCAGAACACATGATTAAGGATTCCGGAGAACTCAGTCATTTGTAATCTTCCATCTTCATCGCCCAAATAGGTCAATATTTTATTTAATAGTTTTTTACCAAGCATTTCCTCAATATTAAATAAGAACCTATAAATCCACATTAATTTTGTGATTTTCTAGATGGAAGCCAATGATAAATAGACCTGAATTAATGCTATACGTTGTTGGAAACAATCTAGTATACCATTCACTATGACAGTTTCCTTTTTTAAGTGGTTTACTTTTTTTGAAATCAAGTTTGTTTCTGTTTCATGGATATTGCCGATTAGTCTCTCATTTGATCCTCTATTTAAGAGGCTATAAGGGGCATTTTCTAGACAAGTTTCAGATATTCTTTCATCTTTGAATGGAAGTTTCTATGCTCTTATCTTCTCCTCTCTAAAAATCTTCTTTGCGCATCTTTTCTACTTAAGAGGTGTCTACATTTGGTGTTAGAGCCTCTTTTCTGATCCAAGCTGATATCAACAAAATGTCGACGTGATGTGGAGAGTCTTTATCACAAGACCTTCCAGTCAATGCTACAAGCGGGTTGATGGAGCCCACTCAGATTGGAATATTTATAATCCTTACCAAGTGCAAGTGTCAAGTGTGGTCTATGAAGATGCATCTTCATCTTGAAGGTATGGATATTTGGTATGCTGTTGAGGCCAAGAATGCTGTTAAAAAGAGAGACCATCAGGTTATGTAAGTCATGTTCAGTGCTATCTCATACGAGATTACCTGCCAATTGGGCGTGAAGAAGATGACTAAGAAAATGTGGTAAACTTTCATGACCATGAATGGTGGAGTTTCACGTCTTTGCAAAGCCAAGGTTCAATCGCTCAACAGAGAATTTCAGGCTCTCTCCATGGAGGATGAAGAACCAGAGTTAGAATAGGTCAGGTAACTTTATCGAACAGTCGCCAAAATGAGGAGTTTAGGAGAGGAACTACTCAAAGTTGATGTGGTTTCTAAACTCCTTCATTCGGTTTCAGGTAAGTTGACTTTGTTACTTCCTCGATTGAACAATTTTAGGATTTGGATGCTCTTAATTTCCATGAAGCCGTGGGATCTTTGAAAATCTATGAAGACAAACTGAAAGATGGTCATAGAAGAAACGAGGAGAAAGCTCTTCTAGCTAAAGCTCTTGAGAAGCACAAGAAGAATGAAGACAGCTCAAGAGTAAGAGGAGGAGGTCAAGGATAAAGGAGAGAAAGTGGCTGAGGAAAAGACCACGGAAAAAATGCAGACCGCACATATAAGATGAATACGAGGATGAAAATCCCTATGATAAATCAAACGTACAATGCCTTAATTGCAATAACATTTGGTTACTAAGCTAATGAATGACAGAAGGACAAGAAAGACAATAAAGAGTTGACAACACAATTTGCAAACGAAGAGGATGGAGATACTTTCTTGATGATGGCTGAAGTTGAAGACCAGAAGGAGCTTCTACTCCAAGGAATCTCCAAGTCTGAGCTGAAGCATGGTTTTTGGTATCATGACACGGGTGCAAGCAGTCATTTGACGGCCAAAAGAATCCTTTTCTACGAAATAGATGACACATGTGTTGGCGCTGTCATATTTGGAGATAACTTGAGGGTTTCTATTAGATGACAAGGAACATCAGATTGAATTCCCCATATGGAAAATAGATGTCAATCACCAATGTTCTCTACACGACAAAGTTGAAAGCTAACATCTTAAGTCTTGGGAAATTGGATGAGCAATGTTATAAGATGACATTAGAGAAGGGCTCTCTAACTATTCATGACAAGATTGGAAGACTTTTGGCAAAAGTGAAGAAAAGTGCAGAAAGACTTTACTTGTTGAAGCCCAATGTGGTTCAAAACTGTTTCCAAGCAAGGAAAGATGATACTTGGACTTGGCATAAAAGGTATGGGCACCTTGATTTCATTCATTGAAAATTCTCTCTACATAGAAAATGGTCAAAGGGCTTTCAGAGTTGAAGACCACTAAAGAGATACGCCGAGATTGTGTGAAATCTAAGCAACACCAACATCAGCATCGACTACCAGAGCCACAAGACCTCTCGAGCCAGTACATGGAGATCTGTGCGGGGCCGATCAAACCAATCACTCTAGGAGTTAGCAAGTACTTTCTTTTCCTGGTTGATGATTACTCACGGATGATGAGGTTTAAGGTGTTGAAGAAGAAATCAGATGCATTTGATGCCTTCAAGAAGTTCAAAGGTTTGGCTAAAGCTTAGAAGAAAGAAAAGAGCACTTGTTTGAGAACTCATTCAATACCTTTCAAATTCTCTACTTTTGTCCAAATGAAGGGACCAAGCTGCACCTGACTATGCCCTATTCACCTCAACAAAATGGGGTGGTGGAAAGGAGGAATCAGACCATCATGGTTATGTCTCAAAGCATTCTCAAGTGCAAAGGACTTCCACCTGAATTTTGAGAGATGCGGCAAATACTGTGGTTTATATCTTGAATAGATCCCCCACAAAGTTTCTTGCAGGAAAGACACCATATGAAGTTTGGACAGGATGCAAGCCTAGAGTTGACTACTTGGGGATTTTTGGGTCAATTGTTCACATGAAGACCCTCGGTCTCAGCCTAGAAAAGTTAGAAGATCAAAGTAAACCCATGATTTTCATTGGGTATTAAAAAGGAAGCAAAGCTTATAGAGTATATGACCCAACAACTGGAAGCATTACTCTTTCAAGAATTGTTATCTTTGAAGAGAACTGCCAATAGAATTGGGAAGATTCCAAGGATGAAACAATTTCAAGTATTTTTAATTCACCAATTTTCAGAATTGACCAAGTCAACAATGAAGCTGGGTCATCTTCAACTTAAGTAATGAAAGTTGAAGGAGGTGAAGTCAACAGTCAACTACTGAGGAGAGTGGACCAATTAGGTATAAAACTCTTCAGCAAGTTTATACAAAAACATGCCAAGTTGAGAATGATGTTGAAGAGGTGTGTCGACTCTCTGAAGAAAGACCCAAGACTTTCAAGGAAACCATGGAAGATGAAGTCTGGATTAAGGCCAAGGATGAAGATCTTGAAGCAATAAAGAAGAATGCCGACTTGGAAATTAGTCCTACCTCCACCAATTGCAAGCCCATTGGACTCAAATGGGTCTTCAAGATAAAAAAGAACTAATGAAGACAAATTTTGAGGCATAAGGCAAGGCTGGTGGTCAAAGGCTACGCTCAAAAGTATATGGGGTTGACTTTAATGAAGGTTTTGCTCCTGTAGCTTGACTATAGCCGATTAGAGTTATTTTGCCCATATCAGCTCAACTTGGATCATGTGTGCATCATTTGGACATGAAATCAGCATTCCTTAATGGTGAAATTGAGGAATAAATCTATGTGAAGCAGCCAGATGGGTATGATAAGGAAGCAAAATAGAAGATGGTATGGAAGATGAGCAAGGCTTTATACGGATTAAAGCAAGCGCCAAGAGCATGGTATTCAAAATTGGACAAAAGTTTGGCTTCCGTCAGACTAATGTAATGCTCCAATGACGCAAGCCCATCTTTGGCCAGGCGGGGTTAATATAATTCGAACTTTGATTTCAACAAAACTCAATCGTATATCTTAATCCTTTATTGAATTTATCAGCACTGATTAATATACCTCCTATAACTTAATTACATATTTAGATGTTTCACAAGCAAAACAATGATTTATGTAAATTGTAATTAAAATTTACACATCAGATATCGAAAAACCCATTATTTGACACGATATCTGATATCGTCATCAAACCCCTAAAAAGAAGGTGGATGCCAATATCAGGATGTATACTGTTATCAGATACTTGTATTGTAGTAACCAATATTGGATAAGATCCAAAGATTTCTAAAGACATTTAATTTCACATGAAGAAAGGATATGGGGATCTGGACGGGCGAACACCCGTTGCAACCAATCTCCGTTGGTGACGTCATCCTTCTTTTCCGCCCCTCAGACGGAAACGGAACGAAACAGGTCCGTCCTGTTCCTTCCTATTTCGTTGCTCCTTGTCCGTCCCGTTCCTCGTACTGTTTTCCTATATCTTTTCCCGCCAAAAGCAGGACGGGTTCTCGCCACACTTCTGCGATCTGTCGCGCTTTGATTTCCTCGGTGATCGTGATCGATTCTTCGTTTGTCGATCTTGGATCTGGCTTCTCAGGATCTTTGATCCAAAGAACTAGGGTTTTATTTTCTCAAAGTGTTTGGCAGATTCAGTTTGCCGGAGATTTGGTGCGGCAACGAGGTTTTAGAGCATGTCGCCGCTGAACTGGATGCACCACACGCTCATTCAAGCTTTGTTATCTCGTGGCCCTATGGAGGAGAAAGAGTTTTTTGACATGTTCTCTGGCGTTACCGGGAGAAATCCAGGTTCGATGAGTTTCCTTGATTTGTGGTGTGCGTTTGATAGTTAATAAAATCGACAAAGGTCGATCATTACTTGTGCCTTGGTGGTTTTTAGGAGTGTTAAGTCGTCGAGCAGGACTATTCACCTGAACCTTTAATTGTGTAATCTCTGATGCTAAAGCGCTCAGATAATCGAGATATGTCCTGAAGCTTTCGTAGTTTCTTTGGATGGGTCGTTCAAACGTTCAAATGAAAATTGCGAGGAGATTTCCGACTGTAGATGATTTCCGACGCGATGATCATTCATTTTCTTTCTGGGGAACGGAGGGAATGTAGTTTCTTGGAAACCGTTCTAAATTATTCATTTTGAGAGGATGTGATAAACAGCAGTAGAAAAAAAGAAAAGAAAAAAATAATGATGTCTGAGCGTGGAATGATACCAGGGAACTTGGAAATCTCTGTTGAAGTGAGGATGGATAATTTGGAACGGTAGAAATACTTTTGGAGAAAGCCACACTATGTTGATGCATGGATAGGAATTTTTGTTTTTCAATTTAGACCGTATTAATGTTGGAGAGACCCTAAAATTCAGACGCGTCTGCGCATAGTTTTGGCATAGATTGTTCAAGAAAAAAAAAATTGGCATAGATTCCTTGTTGCTTAAAATTGTTATACTACCTCTATGCTTGATAGGTCTCCATAAGAAAGTTTTTGACGATGCACTCCTCAAGATTAACAAGGAGCTGGCATATGTGAAATTTGAACTGCGTGGTTGTAGAAATCAGTATGATGGCAAAGTGTATTACGGTGTTGTCAATACAGTGTCTGACGAGCAATCTAAACTCGGCACAAGATACTCAATTCCTCAGATTGCATTCTACAGAGCCGTCGTGAGTCTATCTATCTTTAAAGAACTAACATGCTTTTGGCTGTTTTTTGAGAAATTTCTTCCAGTCGACATCTTTTCATTGCATCTTTCATGGTTAGTGATTATCAAGTATTCATGATTTATGCCTTTTTGTTCTTGCTTTCATAAAAGGACTTAGCAGATTCTTTTAACGCAATTTACCTGCCTTTTGTGTTTTTGACGCAGGTCCATAGAAAGTCGTTAGTGTTAAAGGATTACAGTTGCATTCTTTTGGGAAAGTGGAATCCTCTTTATGAACTCCATAATTTTATTAATTTATCATCTCTCTAATACATCTGCGCTATTTATCTGCTGTATCAGTCAACCAAGGAGTCTATCAATCAGGGAAAATTATACATTTTACCGAAGACACTATTTCCCGTACTTTTACTATTTTACTGTAGAACCTCGTATAATTATTTCTATGTGATTATTCTTTTGATGACCGTTGTACCTCGTAACGCACGAAATGGGTTTTACTAACAGATAATGAACCCGATATGACTATATTAAGCTACGGCTTTCGCCCAAGGAATAACCTCAATGTTCTCAAAGTCGTTCTCATGGCGATTTGATGATCTTGGCACTCCAAATGGTTTCATGGATGCTGGCCCTGACAATTCTAATTCTCTCTTCTAGCTGAAGCTATACATTCATTCAATACACTATGAAACAATTTATTGGTTATTCATATATAAGGGTGACAGAGAAAGAGTTCTCAATCATAACTCTTGAGATGTGGGCAGCATATGACGAAAGAAAATTTTAACCTTTTGGCATTCTCCATTTCTTCTTCAAAATTATGTTAGACTTCGTGATAGCTTAACTTCCCCAATAAAACGAATTCCAGCTGTAATATGGGTTTTGTTCTGTTCAGTCATTATTAATCCCCATTCAATCATCATATTTTACTGACAAACTTTTTTCCGTTTTATTTGTTTATTTTGTCGGCTTGAGTAACGCGAATTGTTGGAAACTGAAACAATGAGCCAATATTGGAAATGCAATATTTTCTTTATGGCTGATTTGGGGTTTCTCTGTTTTGCTTCTGATCTTTTTCCGATCAATTTTACAGCTGGACGCAATAATGCAAGATACTACGGCTCATGGCTCCATCTCCTGCATAGATGCCCTCAATCTTCAGCTGGATAGTCAGGTTGACAGAGATTGCTCATTCCTTGTTCTTTCATTCTCATGCCTTCCGATTAGTCTTCAAATATCATTTTGCTTTGTTATATTTATTCCGTCTGTCGTTGGCTTGTTTATTTCCTTTGAAGTAGAAATTGTGAGCATCCTGAAGTCACAGTACTCTACTGGAAAGCAGGTTCCATTACTTAGGTGTTGGGTCTAAAGTAGCCAAACCTCTTGTACTAGGTTGAAGAATACAATTGGACTCATGCGAGGACATAAACAAATTACGAGGAAAGGGGTTTCAATGCTCCATCTGAAGAGAGAGAATGAATAAAAGGGAGTAGTGGAATGTCTATCATGTTTATATCTCTGTAGTATCAGGTTGATCACTGATTTCGGGAGATCTTCCTTTTATCTAAAAGAATAAATTTCTATTTGATGAGGTCTGCACATTAATATGTAGACTTAAGATATGACATGCAGACAATTCTTGTGTCCACTTATTCTTTACTTAAGATAAAGTCTACCTAAGCATGCTTGCTCTGATAGTGATGTACCAGATCATTAGAAATAATAGTGTCAAATAAACTAGAAACTGGACGGTTTTCTAGAATTCAATTTTTAGTTCTACCGATACTCGATTGATCTGGAAGGACTCACACAGCCCTCGCAACTAGAAAATCAGCTTCAAAACTGGAGCGAGCTACCATTCCTTGCTTCAGGCTCTGCCTGGTCACAAGACATAGATTGTGAAAAAGACTATTAACTAGATAGTGATGTACCAGATCATTAGAAATAATAGTGTCAAATAAAGTAGAAACTGGACGGTTTTCTAGAATTCAATTTTTAGTTCTACCGATACTCGATTGATCTGGAAGGACTCACACAGCCCTCGCAACTTGAAAATCAGCTTCAAAACTGGAGCGAGCTACCGTTCCTTGCTTCAGGCTCTGCCTGGTCACAAGACATAGATTGTGAAAAAGACTATTAACTTAGATCATGGAACCCTGTTTAATCTGAAATAGTAAAGGTTGTTTGTGACAGTAGTCCTTACCTTTTTTATATGGAGCATAGTGTAATTAATCCTTTTGGGTATCTCAAAAACCTGTCTTTGACTTGTAGTTATGGACGCATAGTGCCATGCATGTTAGTGTACCAATCAGTCTGATAGGAACCTTGATCTAGGTTCGTATCGGAAGGAGGGTAGAGGGCGAGATGAGGTAGACGTTCCCGAGGTAGGAGAGTAGAAACAGGAATGATCGAAGGGGTCGAACAGAGGAGGCAGGGATCGACCTGGGACGGGCTGCCTGATGACGCGGTGAAGGATTGACTATCGCCCAGTGGGGGGGGGGGGGATCGTCGGATTCTAGAAGGGAACTGAACGGCAGAGGTAGGGATCTGATTGAAGGAGAGCCGGTTGAAGATCCGGTGAGACGATCACGGGGATAGGGGATTGTAGGACGGTCAAGGGGACGGGACGGAGACAGGGAGGATCGAGATAGTGAGCCAAGGGGCGGATCTTACCTTAATTCTTGACTGCCCTCCTTATGGGAGGCCTACAAATGTTTATCTGAAAAGGAAGCTATCTACCCTAAACATTAGATGTCTAAGGTATCCCTAGTGGGCTAAAATGCCTTTGATACCCTTGGGGCTACAGGATCGTATCACAGTCTCTATTAATTCTGCCCTTTTTGGAAAGCTAAGTTTTAATGATAAGTTTATAGTCAACTCTGATGTGACTGAACTGGCTAATGTGTGAAATTTCTTTAACTATGTATAATGTTAACATTGTCATTTCGCGGATATGTTTCCCATTACTTTTGTCGCCTCTTCTCTAGTGGATCATGTAAGTGGATGGCCTTCAAATGCAAAAAACTAAATTATAATTATATATGAACGTATATGAATAATGACATACTCAATGGCGTCAGAGGTATGATTTTAATTGATCATATTGCTTCTGGATTTCTGTGAAAAATCTTGGCGTAACATAACAGGCACAGTTGGTGTGCACCTTATTTTAAAGATTTATTGTTCACCCATTATCTTTTACTGTTAGTGATGATTCTCAAACTTAATCGATGTTCGCTGTATTTCTAAGTAATAATAGTAATAATATGATAGAATTCCTCGGTAGATCTCACGAATTCCCGAATCAAGGATCTCAAGAAATATAATAGCAAACAAGAAGATCCCAGATCTGAGTTGTGCAGAGGGAAAACTGAGAATGTAGAAGAAAAGTATCGTAAAGAAGAGAGTAAGGATAGAGCAGGAACAACTCTAGAAAAGGTAGAGGAGGATGAAGGCCGCATCGGCCCCTCTCCTCTGGCGTAGAGAATCTCCCACCAGCCCGTGCCCTTGCGACTGAGAAAAACCAACTCGATGCCCTTCCCCCTTTTCCCCTCTTCATTTATAGCCTCCCCTCCTGCCAGTTATTCTAACTTTCGCACGTGCTTCTAGCGACCCGTACGTGCGACTCTTCGTCTTCCTGTGGTATGTGTTCGGAAGATGCTTATCAGCGTGTGACGCCTCGTCTTCTTTGATAAGTCTTCGGAAGGTGCTTATCATAATAATAATAATGTTTCTTCAAGAAAATAATAATAATAATGTTTGACATACATCATGCACATGCTTGTACTGAAATGGCTGCCGCATGTAGATTCCATTCATTGTTTGAACTTTGAATCCGTGGAAAGCCTTTTAAGTCGTTTCTCTTCTATCACTGGGTTTTGAAAAATCTTTCATTTTGCTCTGAATTTTCAGAAACTTTTGACATTGTTTAAATGATGTTGATTTCTCTTCCTCTGCCATGTTTCCATTTGAATGATTCTAATTTGTGGCTTTGGCTTGTGTTTTTTTTTTATCAGGCGAGCCAAATCTCAAATGATAGCACAGCATATGTACCTGCTGCTTTCAAGAGCTTCACTATGGCGCAGAAGGAAAAGACGCTCCAGGAACTCATTCAAGATCGGTGGCTTTCTCCTTCTTCAGATGGAAATATCGGTCTAGGAGTCAGATCATTTCTTGATCTCAAGGGCTGGTTCCGTAACAATGATGTCCCATCATGTGACCTCTGCAATGAAGCTGCTATAAAGGTATATATAATACGCCAATTCTACCCCGCATGATCGATCCTTAGAATAAACGTGCGTATCTGTGATGACAATTTCATAATAAAGGCTTGTGGATGATGGATTGGTACATAATCCAGCACATCATCAGTCATCCATTCTGAACTCGGAACAAAAACACAACAAAACCACTGACCGTCTTCAGATCTCTCCCGTCCCATTCTGTCGTCAAACATGTAGCCTTACTCGTTGGAGGGCTGATTATGAATTATTAAAGAATTCCCGTTTGATAACTACAACTCCACAGACGACATCCACGACGATAATTAAGGAATCGTCCCCGTTGGCGAATTCCTCTCAACCAACCTTCCCCTTCTTCGTGTGTCTCAGCATCGATACAACCGCCAGACACTATATCCCCCCTTCTTCGTGTATTAGCCGTCCAGTCCCGTCTGCCCGTCCCAGACCGTCGTCTGTCTACGATCCTTCTTCATAATAATTCTTGATGGCAGGCGGAAGTGTGTAACGGTGAAGGTTGCGACGTCCGTTTCCATAGTTACTGTCTGAAGAACTCCCATAGAAAGGTGCATTTTCTTTTGTTGGGAAATTTAAAATTTAAAGTATATCCCTTCCAATTATGAGAAGCCGTTCGATTTTCTGATTATCAGCAGGTTTCCATGGCGTGCTCTTGTGGCGCCCCTTGGAACTTCTCCAGCAACTTGGAAAACGAGGGAAACAACGGCGATCCGTCACGCAAGACTGAGAACCAAGAATGCAAACCAGAACTGCGGGAAAATTCTACGCCTCGAGGAGCGGCCAGTCAAAGGGATGCAAAAAATATCAGATCGCCAGAAGTAAGATTAACCAGGAGATCCCGACGAGCATAGTCAGGAAAAGGTATCCACCATATTTTATTTCCCCTTTTTTAATATCCATTTTCATCTTCTCTCTCCAATTTTGTTGCACCCATTGACATATTGGAGGAGTTTGGTGCTTTGAACTAGAAAAAGCGATTGATATCCATTTCATTAAAATTAAAAGACAAAAAATCAAATAAAAACAGCCCATTATTTCGATCATCTCTTTCCCATAGCTCCTGCCGATTTTCTCGACCACCGATGAAAGTATAGGAACTGGATCAAGATCTGAAAATTAGTTATGGATACATCTCATGGATGTTCATCGCAAGGCGAAAACAAGTAATGATGATAGTAGATAAAAGAAGAAAATAGTGTCAAGGATACGAAAGCGTCTAATAACATGCATACCGCAGCATCTACAAGCCAGGGCAAGTTGGGAAGTATCTTTGACCAATTCAGACTGCTGACCAATATACTGCATCACAGAAAATTATAAAGATATCGTCATTAATACTACTGCATGATGTCTACATATTTCTGAGCTTTACCTGTCTACATATGTCAAAATTCCGACAAGAGAGAAACAGAACGTGAGCGGGCTTAGACCCTGCAGACAGGGAGATTGAAGAGAGGAAGAGGGCAGTGGAGGATATTATTCCCCATCGATGACGTAAGTACTTCCTCCATCGCTATTTGTATTTGTAATAATGTTTTTTTAGATAGTTTTTGAGATTCAGAAGAGGAAGACGACGGCAGAGCTGGCGGCGATGACACAAAATGTGTCTAAGAAGGGGTCCTTAGCACATCGAATGATGATATGTGAATCAAGTTCTTACATTTGGAATTCTCAATAAAAGATAGATTGTAGATATTGAATAGATGAGGTGAGACAATTCCGTGACTATGGAACCATAGAACTTCCGAGGAATACCGGAAAATTTCCTTATTGGAAGACAATTTTAATTATGTGAAAGAAAGAATACAGAGATCGTATAAGATAAAGTTAGTTCCTACGGATACACGATCGAGAAAATCCACAATAGTTTAACAATGAAACAAATCCACCGCGTTATTCATCAATAGTATGAACATAAAAAAAAGGTATGAACATCGTACGCATACTAGCGATATAATCATCATTATCGCGAGAAGAACATCTTCTTCCTGGAGATAGTCAGAACTTTCCCGATATATTATCATTACTCCTCGACGTTATCACTCTCGTTCGGCTCTTCCTACCACCATATACATTATTTTACCCTGCTCTCGACCCCTGTGGCTTGATAGAGAGAGTGATTTTCATAAATAAGGAGTCTTCAGAAACAATTGATCGTTAAATATTCAAACCCAGGTCCAATACCAAGCGGAAATGGATGCATAAAGCCGTTGAAAAGATATATCCTCGATAAATCACCATATGACAGCTCCCGCCTTCTTCAACACTTTTCTGAGGGAAATCTAGTCCCTCTCTTACATACAAACTATTAATTCTATGCCGACGTAATGGAAGTATCGACTGGCATTCATCCACGCAACATAATAATTAAGACGGAAACATAGGGAAACCATCAAAACATATCTTGTTTGGTTGTCGCCTAACGTGATTTCCTAATCAGGAAGCACCTGCTTCTCAACAAACCCCGATAATAGGTCCATTCGTGGAACGGAATTGACCGTTAGCATTTTATGAGAAATTACGATGCAGCCACCTTGAGTTCAAAAAACTAGCCGTTCAGAAAATGCTTCCTTTATTTAAAGACCTCAGTTGAGTCAGCCAAATCATTATGCTCCTCTTCAACCTGCATGCCCTAACATTTCTCCAGGTACATACGTTTTGGTCATGGTTGCAGACTCGTGGCAGCGTTCCTTGTGTGTGAAGGAGAAGAGGTCATTTAACAGGTGAGTTTGCTGACGGCTCTCTTCATCTCTTGTCGGATTAATTTCTTAGAAAGCTCAACATCCTTCATTGCATCTTCTGCAAAAAATTATGTATAGATATTTGTTTAAACAATATTTACAGCTAAATGCACGGGGATTTTAAGAAATTGGCTTTACCCTTGGGGTGTGTTTGGAAGGTTGGGCGTACCATGAACTAGTCTTCTCGAATTTTTTTCTTCAACTTAAATTTTTTTTCTTAGGGGTTCACAACTTTGTGGACAAGGTTCATTTACACTGTTCCCTGTGGTGTTCCCGAAGTATATCTTTACGTCACTGAATTCGTACACATTTTTAGTAGAACCCAATAAACTAGAAACCTGACATAAAACTGTATATGCTCCTAGTTTTTGTCATGCAGCACTGTCGTCGATGATGGTTTTTTCTCAACCTCGTAAGCCTCGTGTACTCCCAGTTTTATCGTGCAGCACTGTCATCAGGGATCGGGGTACGGATCGAATAAAAATCGATCGAATTCGGAACGAACGTTTCGGTTGGTCAAAATGATATTCGATCCGAACAACTGAAATCTTTTACCGAACAAGGTTTTTGATCGCGTTTGATCTAGATTTTTCGATAGATTGAATTTGAAAAATCGAAATTGAACGGATTTTATAAAAACAATCTGTCATGCTTCCGGGCTCTCTCCGTCTCTCGTTCGTTCTCTCCCTCTCCCGTTAACTCTCTCTCTCGCTTGCTTCCTCTCTTTCTCGCTCTGTTTCTCTCACGTTCTCTCTTTCTCTCTTTCTCGCTCTCTCTCTGTTTCTCGCTCTGTCTCTCTTTCTCTCGGGTTATCTCTGCCTCTCGCTTGGTTTCTCTCTTTCTCTCGCGTTTGCTCTCTTGCTTGCTTCCTCTCTTTCTCGTTCTCTCCCTCTATCTCTCTCTCTCGCTTGTTCTCTCTCTCGCTTTCTCTCCCTTTCTCTCACTCTCTCTCTCTCGCTCTCTCCCTTTTTCTCTCTCTTACTTGTTCTCTTTGTCTCTCTCGTGTCCTCTCACTCTCTTTTATCTCCCTTCCTCTCTCGCTTGTTCTCTCTCTTTCGTGCTCTCTGCCTCTCGTTCTCACCCTCTCTCTCGTTTATCTTCTTTTCTCTCTCTTGCTTGTTCTCTCTCTCCCTCTCGTGCTCACCCTCTCTCTCTCTCTAGTGATCTCGTTTCTCCCTCTCTCTCTCTCTCTAGTGATCTCGTTTCTCCCTCTCTCTCTCTCTCGCTTGTTCTCTATAGCTCTAGTGCTCTCGTTCTCTTCCTTTCTCTCTCTCTCTCTAGGGCTCTCTCTCTGCCCTCTGGCTCTGTCTCTCTCTCGTTCTCTCTTTCTCTCCATCTGGCCCTCTCTCTCTCGTTCTCTCTGTCTCTCCATCTGGCTCTCTCTCTCTCGTTCTCTCTGTTTCTCCATCTGGCTCTCTCTCTTGTTCTCTCTTTCTCTATCTCTTTCGTGCGCGCTTTCTCTCCCTCTGGCTCGGACTCTCTTTCTCTCTCTCCGGGTCTCCCTCTCGTTCTCTCTCTCTCTGTCGTGCTCTCTCTTTCTCCCTCTGGCTCTCTCTTGTTCTCTCTCTCGCTTTTTCTCTCTCTCTCATTCTCTCTCTGGCTTGTTTTCATCTCTCGTTTTCTCTCTTGCTTGCTCTCTCTCTCTCTCTCTATCTCTATCTCTCCCCCTCTGGTTCTCTCTCTCGCTTGTTCTCTCTCTCCCTCTGGCTCTCTCTCTCTCTCTCCCCCTCTGTCTCTATCTCTCTCTTGTTCTCTCTCTCTCCCTCTATCTATATCTCGTTCTCTCTTTTACTCTCTCTCGTTCTATATCTCCCTATAGCTCTCTTTCTCTCTCATTCCCTTGGTCTCTCTCTCGGGCTCTCTTTCTCACTCTTTATCTCTCTCGTTTTCTGGATCAGGAGCAGGAGCAGGAGCAGGAGCAGAAGCCAGTGACGGAACCTGAGCCGGAGCTGGAGCCAGAGCCAGAGCCAGAGCCAAAGCCATAGCCAGAGCCCGAGCCTGAGATGGAGACGGAGCCTGAGATGGAGACGGAGCCGGAGCTGTATCCGGAGCCGAATCCGAAGCAGGAGCCTGAGCCCGAGCCGGAGCAAGAGCCAGAGAGGGAGCTGAAGCTGGAGCCAGAGCCCGAGCCAAATAAGGAGCTGGAGCCGGAGTCCGAGACAGAACTGGAGCCAAAATCAGAGCGTTAGCCGGAACCGGAACATGAGCCAGAGCCAGAGCCCGAGCGGGAGCCGGAGCCCAAGCCCGAGAGGGAGTCGGAGCCTGAGCGGGAGCGGCAGCCAGAGCCTTAGCCAGACCGGGAGCTGGAGCTCGAGGCTGAGACAGAGCCGAAGCCCCCGAGCCAGAGCCCGAGCCCAAGATGGGGCCGGGGCCCGAGCAGGAGTGGCAGCCAGAGCCGATGCCCGAGCAGGAGCAGGAGCCAGAACCTGAGCCCAAGTGGGAGCGGGAGCCGGGGCCCGAGGCTAAGAGGGAGCCGGAGCTAGAGCTTGAGCCCGAGCTCGAGAGAGAGCCAGAGCCGAGGCTGGAGTTGGAGATTGAGCTGGAGCTATCGTCGAAGGGGCACGCGGGGGGGGGGGGGGGGTCCAAGGCATGAACAGTGCAGGGGCGGGGCCATGAACAACACGGGGGCGTGGGCGGGGGATGGTGGTGTGTGCGGCGTGGGCGTGGGCAAGGCATGAACAGTGCGGGGCGGGGCCATGAACAACACGGGGGGGGGGAGAAGGCGAGATGGGGGCTAGTGCAGGGCCAGGGGCTTGGCTAGGCAGCGGTGGGGCAAAGGTGAGGGATTGGCTGGGAGCATGAGCGGGAGCGCGAGCACGAGTGGGAGCAAGAGCATGAGCAGGAGCAAGAATAGGAGCGCGAGCGCGAGCACGAGTGGGAGCAAGAGCATGAGCGGGAGCAAGAGCATGAGCAGGAGCAAGAGGAGTGGAAGCAGGAGTAAGAGGAGCAAGACCAGGAGCAGGAGTAAGAGGAGGGGCAGGAACATGAGTAGGAGCTGGCGGAATAGTGGGAGCGAAAGCGGGAGTAGAAGCGGGAGGTAGAGCAGGAGCCAGAGTGGGAAGAGAAGCAATAGTTGAATGGGGAATGTGAGCTACACCAGGAGCAGGAAGTCGTACCTCAAGCGAGAGCTGGAGCGGGAATGGTAGTAGGAGCAAGGGCGACAACGGGAGTAGAAGCGAAAGCAGGAGCTGGAACGTGAGCGAGAGTATGAGCAAGAGCTGGACAGCAAGTGGGACTTGGAGCAGAAGCGGGAGGGGGAGGTTGAGCAGGAGTAGGAGCACGAGCGCGACTAGCACCGGGAGTATGAGCAAGAGCACGTGTAGGAGCAAGAGCATGAGCAGCAGGAGTGGGAGCAGCACGAGCGGGAGCAGCAGTTGTGGGAGTGGGAGCTAGAGTGGGAGCCGGAGGAATGAGAGAAAGAGCGTGAGCAGAGCAGAGACAGGAGCAGAATCAGGAGTAGGAGCGGGTTCAGAGGTGGAACAAGAGCAAAAAAAGAAGCAGGTTCAGAGCGGGAGCTAGAGCAGAAGTGGGAACGAGAGCTTGAGCATGAACGAGAGAGGGAGCCGGAGCGGCAGCTGCAGCGGGAGCGGGAGCGGGGCCTGGAGCGGAGGAAGTGCGAAAGCACGCGCGGGAGGGAGGCAGGTGCGTAAGTGGGAGTAGTGGGAGAGGGAAGAGGAGTAGGAGTAGGAGTGACAATAGGAGTAGGAGCAGGAGCAAGAGTAGGATCAGGAACAGGAGCAAGAGTAGGATCAGGAACAGGAGCAAGAGTAGGATCAGGAACAGGAGAAAAAGTAGTAGGAACGGGAGAAAGAACAAGAGCTAGAGCAAGAGCATGAGCAAGATCAGAAGCAAGAGCAGAAACAGGAGCAGGAGTATCGGTAGAAAGAGCAGGAGTAGGAGCAGAGTAGCAGTAGTAGTGATGTAACACGATGTGCCGAGATCGAGCGGCTCGTGTCACACCACAGGGAAGGAATGAGAATATGGGATGCAACGGAATCAAAGATGTGATTGTTTTAAATCCAATGAGAAATATGGGAAACCGACAGATTCGAGGCATTGGGGTAGATAGACGACACGAGGTGTCGTATCTTGGACGAGCTCCCCATGACCCGGGTGGTTGGCTCAAAGGCTGTCAGAGTGGGAGACGATCACCGTCCGTGCACATCGACGTCTGTCGCCGTGAGCGACTCCAATCCGACACCGTCAAAGAACTGTCCTAACATGTGATGATAGCAAGTCCTTTACCACGTTTAAATTCTCTCGGGCATGTGGAGCAGTTGAAGAGTAGCACTGAAAGAAATAATAATACTGCTAAACAAAGGGGACGCGGAAGGGCAAGATCTGTGGACTCGGATGCAGTCACTAAGCGAGGACCGACCGTGGTGGGGAGTCGAGGAGGGCATGGGTCCACGTGGTCAGCAGGCTCACCAATAGTTGTGCTGGAGCCAATCAGCTCGCGCACAGGTGGTGCAACTTCTCAGGTCCAACTAGACGGTTGTCAGCACAATGGGGAGAACCTGCAGGGCGGTCCCCGTACATGGTCGTGGGAGGCAAATTCTTGGACGTGTGCTGTGAATGGCACAACTGGTACCTGATGGCTCGAGACCCGGAAGTCCGTGGCAAGGAGTCGTTTCACGGAAGATGATGGATGGAGGTTGTGGGCGGGTTGCAAGCATCGGCGGATGGTAGGCATGGGTGTGATCTCGCGTGCAGGGGGGCGCTGCGCATGCGGGGGCACTAAGCACACAGAATGAGCGAAGTGCCCATGTGCACGCGGAGTGCAAGGAGTGCGCAAAAAAGTAGAACCAGGACAAATACATCGATCAAGAAGTAGAAGTTTTTGAATTGGGCTTCAAGAAGACTCCAAGAAACTAGTGCGACGGTCAGGAAGCAAGGCACGATGATGTCATTCCTTCAATAGAGACATGGGGTCGATGTGGTGAACTGACATTTGCAGTGACAAGCGGCTTCCTGGGAACTAATATATAAAACCATCTCGTGACGAGAGGAGGTGTGAGCCCAAATGAGAAAATCTCTTTCAATTTCAAATGAACTCCATGGCGATTCCTTGGACATGCCTCCTTTTATATAGAGTAGGGAGGATGCCCAAGTGGGTCGAAAAAGGGGAAACCATCCTGTGACGTGAGATTTCCCCTTAAACATACATCAAAACAAATAAAATGAAAATACAACAGACGAGGCCTGAACATGTCGGCGCATCCAAATTGTACAAAAAATCAAGATACAGGAAAACAAAATCACTGCTCGCGACCGTTGCTATGCTGAGTACTTGATGTCGGGGTCACGGGTGTCCACTCGAGCTTCACAGCTCTCTATTGCGCGTTGTAGGTTTAAAAATCCAATAAACATATTTTTAAGGTTTTATTGAATTAATCAAAATACTTTAATGATCTTTTTATGTTTTGTTTAAAAAATATAGATGAGAGAAAAGGCGGAGGGGTATATATAAAAATACTTTTGGGCAGCCCCCATTTGTGCCCAAAAACTAATTGAGGGACTTTTCCGCAAAATGGCAAGAACTTCATTTTGCGGGGACATGTGGCACAATCTCGTATGTCAAAATTCATCACCGGAAGTCCTTGTGGGTAATAACTTGCAAATTAACATCATTAATTGATGAACTTAACATTATATTTTTGTGTTCTAATGACTATATTTGCATGTTATCATATAAAAATAAAGATAAATGACATATACTTTGATTATTATTATTTCGAATTTTTTATCATTTTTTACATATAATTTAACCTCATTTCAGTGAAGAAATATTTTTTTCAGGGCTTTAAATACTTGGCTAAAGGTTGGTAAGGGCTCTCATAATTTTTCTGGAATTTTTCCATATTTTTCTATCATTTTCTGACCAATATTTAGCCAAGAAATGGTTTTTTTATCTTTTATTTAGCATTTATATATATATATATATATCAAGGGGCATCCATGTCATTCGCCCAGAATTCGGGCAAATACGTGCATGCATTTTTATATATATATGAAAAAAATAATAAATAAAACAGAAAGGTCGGCGAGAAAGAGAAAATATATATATGTATATATAAATACATTCGTCGTTCGCGGAATCGAGTAGCTGTGTGCATTGAATGCACGCGGTAATCGATTCCAAGTGTGTTAAAAAAAGGAAAGATGGCGGCCGCTTTTCAATTTTCCGCGTGCATTAAATGCACGCAGGAATCGATTCCACAAATATTCCCCTCGTGCGCAGAATCGAGTAGCCGCGTGCATTTAATGCACGCGGTAATCGATTCCACGTGAGTGTTAAAAAAAAGAAAAGAAGAAGAATAAAAAGACGGCGGCCGCTTTTTGATTTTTCGCGTGCATTAAATGCACGCAGAAATCGATTAGAAAATATTATTAATAGCGGTAATCTTATAGCTTCACTTTTATTATTGTTATTTTTTTTAGCCGCGCTAACGGGTGACGTGGCATTTTTATAACCGTTTAAATACAGTAATTGTTTTCCAATTATTGCGGGCGGCGGACGCACACAACCACGTGTGACAACGTGATCCGAGAATGCGGAAATGATAAAGAATGCATCAGCCAATCAGAAAATTGATTTCTTTAATATAACAAGATGATCCAACGGCCTAGATTAATCTATAGTAAAATGACAATATATAGAGATCTAGATGTCCGATTGGGCCGAAAGTTTGAGGGTAGGTTTCTCTTTTATCCCTCTACAACCTATATGGTTGGATTTTTAAATAGAGGTCTGGAAAAGGGTGAAATTCACTTTTTGAAGCTCTCTCCACGGATTTGGCCCAGACGGACACAAGGGATGCTTTGGAAGTCAACAGCTCTTGATTCTACACTGAAAGTTGTAAGTTTCTGATTTGTATTTCAATCTTCTTCTTGAACAATTCTAAAACGCCAAGGCATGGGCGAAATGTACATGCCCTAGAAGTTGGTTTTGAATAAAATTAGCACTACATTTTGATTATGATTAAAGATCTAATTTTTGACCTTTAATTCTACATCAATTTAGAACATTTCTGCATCATTAGATTTTTAATTTAGGGCCGGATTTCATCTTTTCCCCAAATTCTTCATTTTCTCTCTCTAGGTTAATCTGTCTAATTTCTCTCTCGAGATTTCTATTGTTATTGTTTAGAAATTTTACTTAATATATAAAAAACCTAAAAATAAAATTTGATTCGAAAATTCATCCATCTTGAAGCCCAATTTAAAAATCCCTTTCTTGATCATTTAATTCCCAATTTTAATTCATAAAAAGTGTCTTAAAAATTTATATTAATTGGGAAATTAATAATCCAAATTAATCTGATCTTATAATTGAAATACTTCTATATTTAGCTTTCTGACCGAAATATTTAAAATCAAAATAAGTTTTACTTGATTTTGATTAATTAAAAACACTATTAAGCATAATTAAGATTTATTAAGTGCATAATTAATCCTTCTTTGAATTAATTCATTGAAATTTGATAAAAATTCTTACTTGCTACCTCCCTGTGGTTCGACCCCTTGCTTGCTCTATATATTATATTTAGTTATTAAGGGTATTTATAAATTTTATTGTAAAAGTCTAAACATCAAATCAACGACATATTTACATGCAATTTTAGGCTTATCAATTGGCGCCGTTGCCGGGGAGGCATGCTTTGAATTTTAAAAAAAAGTATGTTCATGAGTGATAACCAGTTTGTATACATTCTTGAATCGAATTTAATTTTGCAATTGTTTTGTGAATTTTAAGCGCATAGTGGAATTGCAAAAATTGCCATTTCTTTCTATCTTTTATTTGATTTTTCTTGTTCATTTAAGCTGATTGTCTTGCTATTTGTGTGTTTGACATTGCATGAGCAGTAGGAGGTCCTTAAATCCTATCTAGTGAACCTTGAGACAATTAGTAGAAGTCCTAGCCTTGATAATATTTTTGAGAGCTCCGTAGGGGAAAATCAACACATTTGTGAGAGAATGGAGGATAACCCAAATTGCGAAGCTGAACAAGGAATGAAAAGAATGAGATTGAGAGAGTTTTCTGATCCTGCAGAGAGTGAAACTTACACTAAAATTTCTGCTCCTTTACCTGAAAATGTTAACTTTAGAATTGACCATATGATCAATCAATTACCTACGTTTTATGGGCGATTTAATGAGGAGAGTTTTTAGAAGAGTAAAACCAGATATGTTCTGCTTATCGTTATGCAGGTGTTCCTCAGGAAATTCTCAAACTCAGGCTATTTCAATTTGCTTTGAAAGATAGGGCCAAAGAGTGGTTCAAAAGGGTAGGTCAAGCATTTCAATCATGGAGTGAGATGCACTCTAGCTTCTCAAAGAAATTCTATTATTCTGGAAAGACCACTTCAATTAGGAAGGCTATAAGAGATTTCTATCAAGGAACTCACACCCTTGGAGAAGCATGGGAAAGGTTTATGTCACTTACTAGGAAGTGCCCACATCATGGAATTCCATTTCATGAATTAGTTCAAATGTCTTATGGTGGATTGAATGATCAGGAACGGCACCTAGTAGATATATCTAGTGGAGGAATGTTCCTTGACACTCATGTAGATGAATCTATGAAACTTATAGAAAAGTTAGTGGAAGATTGAACATATCGTCAAAGTTTTTCGTACACTAACCAAAATGCAGGTCCAAAGCGTGGAGGAATCATTGACATCAAAGCAGTTGAGCCGGAGATCAGAATGGATAAATTGGAAAGAGACATGAGCAAGATTGGTAAAACAATGGAAGATATGAGTAATAATTGGAAATCTTTTTGCAGGAAACTAAGGGAAAGGCGAATACATATGAGGGCAACAATTCCACTAACACCCCTTGTTATTTTTGTTCTAGTGAAGAATATTCTGATGAATTTTGTCCTATGATTGAACAGGTTAACGCATTTGGGAGACAAGATGCAAGACATACTCAATGGAATGCAAGACCTAATCAGAATTGGAGCAAAGGAGGAAACAACTTCGCATCAAAGCAATTTGCTCCGCAGCAATATCCGCAAAATTTTCAAAATTTTTCTAAGCCTTTTTACTCTCATCCTAACAACAATAATGAAAGCACTAACTCAACCTTAATGGATTTTATCAGGGAAATGCAGGAAGAGAGAAAGATCATGCATGAAGAAAGAAAGATTTTTATGCAGACCTTAGAAGATCACAAAAAAGAAATTGAAATGCTCAAGAGAGGACACGGCGTTCAAGCACAACAACGTGCTCTCAGAATGAAAGGTAAATCGGAAGAAATCCTTCTAAGAGAAAGCCATCCAGGTCAACTCCCTACCCAGCCTAATATTAATCCCAAGAATATCATGTTGTGTGTAGATAGGAATTTAGAATCATCATGTTTTGTATCTTCCGAAAATATGAATGAATCTTGCAATAGTGAAAATAATAATGTTGCATCATGCACTGGTTTCTGAATTATTTTTATATAGTTGTGAAGATGATATGAATGCAAAAAATAATAAGGATGAGCAAGTGCATGCAATTTCAAAACTTAGAAGTAGAAAGGTTTTGTTGGATCCTCATGAAAAGGGTGTAGGATTGCATGAAGCTAAAGATAAAGAAAATGGAGCGATGGAAAATGATCAACGAGCTACGGGTTGCCAGGATGAGGAAAGGCATCCAAGAATGGCAGACCCTAATCCAGTTGATTATAGACGACCCATTCCATTTCCTAGTGCATTAAATATAACAAAGTAAAAACCAGAAAATTCTCATTTGCTTGAAATATTTAAAAATGCAACCATAACTATTCCCCTTACTGAGGCAATACGAAATATTCCTTCCTATGCAAGATATGTGAAGAAATTTTGCACCCCTTCTAGGAAGCAGAAAAGAGTACAACTTTATGAAAATATTAGTTCAATTTTATTGAATGATATTCCTAGAAAAAGAAAAGATCCATGGGCTCCTCTCATTAAATGTGAAATAGGAGGAATGGTTTTTAGCAAATCACTTCTTGATTCAGGTGCTAGTGTTAACATAATGCCTAAGGCTTTGTATGATAAATTTAAATTTGGTGAACTTGAACCTATTTTTCTTGAATTACAATTAGCCGATGGATCAAATAGGTAACATTATGGAAAATTAGAAGATGTTATTGTGAAAGTAGAGAACTATAAATTTCTTGTTGATTTCATAGTTGCAGATATGAAAATAACAGGAAATTTGAGCCATGCTCCTATTATTTTAGGTAGACCATTCCTGGCTAAGGTGAAAGCCACAACGGATTGGGATAAGGGTACTGTGGAACCCAAAGTAAGAGATGAAAAAATTGAACTATCTATCTCAAAATTAATGAAATACTCAAAAGACACAAGAGAGGATGTTTTTTTTCTAGGGTTGGTAGAAGAAGAGGACTTTGATTTTGATCTGTACTCTTATGATTTATTTTCTTGTGAATCTAATGAGTGTTTAAATGAAAAATCATCTATGCCATCAAATATTTCATTACATTCTTAAATTGAGCTTAAACCTTTACCTTTGTCATTGAAGTATGCTTATTGAGGACCATGCAATTCTTTTCCCCTAATTATATCATCATTGTTATCATCTGAACAAAAATTAGAGCTTTTAGATGTTTTATCTACTTACAAATCTGCTATAGGATGGACAATTGATGATATTAAGGGCATTAGTCCAAACATTTGTGAGCATAGAATTTTCTTAGAAGAAAATTCTAAAGCAACAAGACAACCTTAAAGGAGACTCAATACGCACATGTTGGAGGTTGTTAAGAAAGAAACCATGAAATGGCTAAAAGCTGATTTCATATAAGCCATTTCAGATATCCCATCGGTAAGTCCTATACATGTAGTACCTAAGAAAACATGAATAACAGTAACAAAGGATAAGAATAGAAATGAATTTCAAACTAGAGTGGCTTCTAGTTGGAGAGTATGCAATGATTACAAGAAGCTTAACTCGGTAACAAAGAAAGATCATTATCCATTACCATTCATTGATCCGATTCTTGAAAGACTTTCAGGTCAAAACTTTTATTGTTTTTTAGATGGATATTCAGAATATAACCAAATTGAAATTAACAAAAGTGATCAGGAAAAAACAACGTTTACATGGCCAGTAAGTACCTTTGCATTTAAAAGGATGCCTTTTGGGTTATGCAATGCACCTGCTACTTTTCAAAGATGTATGGCTGCTATGTTTTCTGATTTAGTAGGGGATTGCTTAGAAATTTTTATGGATGATTTTTTAGTCTTTGGTTCATCATTTGATGGTTGTTTATCTAATTTAACCAAGGTGTTGTAGATATGTGTACAGAACAATCTGGTGCTAAGTTGGGAGAAGTCCCACTTCATGGTGGAGGAGGGAATTGTCCTAGGGCACCATATCAGCAAGGATGGACTAAGGGTGGACAAGGCCAAGGTCTAGATTAAAGAGGCTTTAATCCAAGCACCAATCTTACAAGCTCTAGATTGGAGTGAACCTTTTGAAATCATGTGTGATGCCTCTCATAGTGTAGTGGGAGCTGTCTTAGGACAAAGAATTGACAAGAAGCTAGTTGCCATCTACTACGCAAGCAAAACTTTTAGAGGAGCTCAGGTAAACTACTCATCAATTGAAAAAGAATTGCTTGTTATTATTTTTGCGTTAGAAAAATTCTGTTCTTATCTGTTAGGTAGTAAAATTATTATCTTTTCAGATCATGCAGCTTTCAAGTTTTTATTAAATACAAAAGAAACCAAACCTAGATTAATACGGTGGATTTTACTTATACAAGAATTTGATTTAGAAATCAGGGATAAATGTGGAATAGATAATACAATTGCAGATCATCTTTCTAGATTATCTACAGAATTATCTATGCCTATCCATGATGATTTTACTGATGAATATATTTTATAAATTCAAAGTAAAAAACTTCCATGGTATGCTCATATTGTAAGTTTTCTTGTCTGAGGGTTATTACCTAATGATTGAGATGTTAATGATAGAAAGAAGTTTTATAAAGATATTAATTACTATTAGTATGATGAACCTGAACTTTTTAAATTAGGTGTTGACCATGTGTTTCGAAGGTGTGCGCCCGAGGAAGAACAATGGAGCATATTAGATGCTTGCCATTCTTCTTTATGTGGTGGATATTATGCTCCGAAGTTAACTGCATTTAAAGTTTTGAATTGTGGATTTTTTTGGCCAAGCTTATTTTCGGATGCTTTTAAGTTCGGCTCTAGTTGTTTAAAGTGTCATGCTGTGGTAAATATCAAAAAGAATGATAGAATGCCACTACAGCCCATGATTGAAGTAGAAATCTTTGACCTATGGGGGGTTGATTTTATGGGACCATTCCCAAATTCAGATGGACATGAGTATATCTTGATAGGAGTAGATTATCTTTCCAGATCGGTTGAAGCAATCCCACTAGGTCCAATGATCATAAAGTAGTGCTTAAATTTATTCAACAACATATATTTTGCAGGTTTGTTTGTCCTAGAGCAATTATTAGCGATGGAGGAAGTCATTTCAATAATTCTCAATTCGGGACCATACTTAAAAAATATGGGGTTTAACATAGAATCACTACTCCATATCATCCACAAGCTAATGGTCAAATTGAGAATTCAAATAGAGAGATTATGAAGATTATTAAAAGATTATTAGGCCTGATGGGAAAGATTGGTCAAGTAGGTTATATGATACTCTTTGGGCATATAGAACTGCTTACAAAACACCCTTAGGGATGTCTCCTTATAGGGTTGTTTTTAAAGCATGTTATCTTCCAGTAGAAATAGAACATAGGCTTATTGGTCTATTAAAAACTTAATCTCTCTTTAGATGCAGCAGGAAACAGTGTTTATTGCAGATGCACGAACTCCAGGAGATCAGGAATGAAGCTTATGAAAATTCAAGAATTCATAAAGCCAGGATGAAGCATTTTCATGACAAGAACATTGACCTTAAGCATTTTCAGAAACATCAAAAGGTATGGCTTTATAATTCAAGGTTGAAACTTTTTCCAAGGAAGTTAAAATCAAGATGGGATGGTCCATTTATAATTACTGACATAAATGATAATGGAGCAGTTTTGATTTTGATCCTAAGACAGGAAGGAGTTCACAGTAAATGGCATGCAATTAAAGCCGTATGTAGAAGCAAAAGATTTATACCAACCCACAGCAACAATATTGTTAAACCCGATCAAGCCCACCGAACAGGAAGCACCAACCTAGGATTTGGATTCTAAATTTTTTCTCTTTATTGTATTTTTATTTTGCAAATAATGGGAATTAACCTAATTCCCTAGATTTCAATTTTTCTTGTTTATTTTGTTTTCAGTTTATAGCTTTTCCAGGAATAAAGAAGAAGAAGAAGTACAATTCGCACACATAACGAGATGTCGGCTCATCATTAGTAAGTTCTTCAAAGATCACCCCTTAGCAGGTTTGCAATTCTGAACTTCTGAATTATATTTATGATCCATTCCCATGCATTGAGGAAATTGCATAATTTAGTAGGAGGGAGAACATTTCATGTGCTTAGGAGTGCAAACCTTTGTTTTTGTGTCATATAAATTTCATGTATAATTGAAAATCCACCTTTAGGAGACCTTCATCCATGAATTCGAATTACATGTGTAGGAAAGTTTGGCTTTATATAGTGGATCATGATCATGCAAAAATAAAATAAACTTTGATTTTGGATAATATGGGAGTGAATGTCCAAATGGCTAGGGTATCTAGCCGGTGTGTAGGGGATAGGAAAATCAAAGGATTGAAGCACTATGACTCAAAATGGTAGAGAGTTGAGTGAATTGAGGACCCCATCGCGCCACCATTCACTGAGCCGATCCTACTTGAATGTTTTTATTCTTTCATTAAGTCAATTTTACTTTAGGGTGAAAAGTAGGCATTTCTCCAAGACTTTAAGCACAAAATTTCCTTTTGTTGATTCTCCATCTACCTTACCATTTCACTATGCCATTCCACTCGCCATTTCATATGCCCTTCCATTTGTTATACCACATTTTAAATACCTATCCACTTTCTTGACCTTTGTCTAACCAAAAGCCTTTCATGGATGGTAGCCTTCTCCCAAGCCATTCTATCTCCCTTTCCATGGGATCACCTTTATCCCATATCTATCACCATTTCTGTCTATTTTTGCTCTTCAATTTCTTATTACCTCTTCTTCTCTTCAATGATTTTACATAATGCCCTTATTAGATTCAATGGTAATTCTATTCTCTTTTCTCTTTAACAATATTTAGTATTTTCTTTACCCCTTAAAAAAAAATCCTCCAGTCCAAGCAAAATATGAGGAATTAAAAAAAAAAGGGGATTTTTTGTGATAGGAATTGTTAGTACATTAATTTTGTTACAAGTTATTGAATCTAGTAAGGGCATTACACATGATTTATTTCTTTCTCATTCGTCTAAGTCTTGGGAGAGGGCAACCTGAAATGATATGTCTTTGATGAAACCTTTTCATGCCAAACCCATATCTTCCCCTTTGAGCATCCTACCTGATGTAGGATGGATCGCAGACGTGGCCCGGAGAGAGAGAGAGGGGCTAAAAGGGGAGAAAGAGAGAGAGAGTCAGAGGAAGAGTAGTGCGACTGTGAGAGGAAGAAAGAAGGCTTTAAGAAGAGAGGGATCAATAACGGAAAGAGAGACAGATCTGGTTATAACGAGTGTGGATGTGGGAGATAACAGGAGAAAATAGAGAAGATAGAATGAGAGAAAATAGATAAAATAGAATAAGGAGAAAATAGAGGAGAGAGCGTGAATTATAGAACGTGTGAATGAGAGAAGTATTAGGCGCTGGAAAAAGAGGGAGCAGAAGGCAGAAAGAGAGAAAGGGTGCGTGATAGAGAAATAACGTTAGAGGGGAGCTTGCCGAGAGAGAGAGGGATCTAAAAAGAACTAGAAAGAGAGTTGACTGAGAGAAATAACTGGAGAGAGATACGATTAAGAGAGAGGGAAAGAGATAGCTGATAGAGGAAGAAGAGAGAAGTAGCGTGGGGAGAGGAGGAGAGCATTATTGAGAAAGAGATAGAGAGAAACAAAGATAGGCGAGGGGAACACAACATAAATAGATAGAAACACGGAGAGTGAATGCAACAGAGAGAGAGAGATAGACGAGTTACTAAGAGAGAGAAAGCACGAGAAAATGCAATAGGAAAGAGGGAGAACGTGATAGGGCAAATGAGAACAATAATGGGAGAATATTGAGAGAGGGAATGGCGTGGGAAGAGAAAGAGAAAGGGAAAAAGAGAATGATCTATGATCCGTGGCTGGTGACTAAGGGTGACGGTAGCAGGAGGGTATCCCCTCAGCGGCAGCGGCACTTCCGCGGTAAATGGCAGCAGTTGAGGATAAAAATGGGCGAAATTTCTTGAAGGTAACTTTTCTTCAAATCAAATTTGCCATTGAAAACAATGAAGTTTTGGGATCTTATAGATCCATGGAGTGGAAGAAGAAAGTGGGAAACGTGGGGAAAGAGGGTGACGACAGTTGCTACTCCAACGGCCACAAACATGGGTTCACTCGTTGTGCGATCTCCACCACTACCTCTTATTCATTCTTACTCTCTTACCCATGCCATCACATTATTTGATATTCTGTGCTAACTGGGAGGCGGAGAATGTCTAGATTTTATCTTATAGTTGGAGGAAACTAAGTGGAGAATTTTAACACAAAGTAGCCACTACCCGGAAGAGAGTGATCTTGATATGAGAGGCGAGACGTCCACCACTTGAAGAGTGCAGTGAGGAACCTTCTGGATCATAGTGTAATATCTGGAGAGAAGTACATCTTGCTATTTCATTTCATTAGCTCTACCTAAAACCAAGAGGGATGGCACCCATATTCCTGACAATGGTGGAATCCAAATTATTGATAATTCTAACACTTCATGCAGATGAATGAGGATTGATGGATGAAGAAGTCATCTAAAGAAATAACGGTACATTGCTAAGGGACTAGCAATGATTTAAGTGGGAGGGGGGGTATGATAACTTGGAAATTAACATCATTATTGATGAATTTTACATTATATTTATGTGTTTTAATGACTATATTTGCATGTTATCATATAAAAATAAAGATAAATGACATATACTTTGATTTTATTATTATTTTGAATTTTTTAATCATTTTTTACATGTAATTTAATCTCATTTCAGTGAAGAAATATTTTTTACAGGGCTTTAAATACTTGGCTAAAGATTGGTAAGGGCTCTCATAATTTTTCTGGAATTTTCTCATATTTTTATATCATTTTCTAACCAATATTTAGCCAAGAAATGGTTTTTTTATCTTTTATTTAGCATTTATATATATATATATATATATCAAGGGGCATCCATGTCATTCGCCCAGAATTCGGGCAAATACGTGCATGCATTTTTATATATATATGAAAAAAAATAATAAATAAAACAGAAAGGTCGGCGAGAAAGAGAAAATATATATATATGTATATATAAATACATTCCTCGTACGCGGAATCGAGTAGCCATGTGCATTAAATGCACGCGGTAATCGATTCCACATGTGTTAAAAAAAAGGAAAGACGGCGGCCGCTTTTTAATTTTCCACGTGCATTAAATGCACGCGGGAATCAATTCCACAAATATTCCTCGTGCGCAGAATCGGTAGCGCGTGCATTTAATGCACGCGGTAATCGATTCCACGTGAGTGTTAAAAAAAAGAAAAGAAGAAGAAGAAAAAGACGGCGGCCGCTTTTTGATTTTTCGCGTGCATTAAATGCACGCAGAAATCGATTAGAAAATATTATTAATAGCGGTAATGTTATAGCTTCGTTTTTATTATTGTTATTTTTTTTAGCCGCGCTAACGGGTGACGTGGCATTTTTATTACCGTTTAAATACGGTAATTGTTTTCGAATTATTGCTGGTGGCGGACGCTCACGACCACGCAGACAACGTGATCCGAGAATGCGAAATGATAAACAAAGCATCAGCCAATCAGAAAATTGATTTCTTTAATATAACAAGATGATCCAACGGCCTAGATTAATCTATAGTAAAATGACAATATATAGAGATCTAGATGTCCGATTGGGCCGAAAGTTTGAGGGTAGGTTTCTCTTTTATCCCTCTACAACCTATATGGTTGGATTTTTAAATAGAGGTCTGGAAAAGGGTGAAATTCACTTTTTGAAGCTCTCTCCACGGATTTGGCCCAGACGGACACAAGGGATGCTTTGGAAGTCAACAGCTCTTGATTCTACACTGAAAGTTGTAAGTTTCTGATTTGTATTTCAATCTTCTTCTTGAACAATTCTAAAACGCCAAGGCATGGGCGAAATGTACATGCCCTAGAAGTTGGTTTTGAATAAAATTAGCACTACATTTTGATTATGATTAAAGATCTAATTTTTGACCTTTAATTCTACATCAATTTAGAACATTTCTGCATCATTAGATTTTTAATTTAGGGCCGGATTTCATCTTTTCCCAAATTCTTCATTTCTCTCTCTAGGTTAATCTGTCTAATTTCTCTCTCGAGATTTCTATTGTTATTGTTTAGAAATTTTACTTAATATATAAAAAACCTAAAAATAAAATTTGATTCGAAAATTCATCCATCTTGAAGCCCAATTTAAAAATCCCTTTCTTGATCATTTAATTCCCAATTTTAATTCATAAAAAGTGTCTTAAAAATTTATATTAATTGGGAAATTAATAATCCAAATTAATCTGATCTTATAATTGAAATACTTCTATATTTAGCTTTCTGACCGAAATATTTAAAATCAAAATAAGTTTTACTTGATTTTGATTAATTAAAAACACTATTAAGCATAATTAAGATTTATTAAGTGCATAATTAATCCTTCTTTGAATTAATTCATTGAAATTTGATAAAAATTCTTACTTGCTACCTCCCTGTGGTTCGACCCCTTGCTTGCTCTATATATTATATTTAGTTATTAAGGGTATTTATAAATTTTATTGTAAAAGTCTAAACATCAAATCAACGACATATTTACATGCAATTTTAGGCTTATCAATTGGCGCCGTTGCCGGGGAGGCATGCTTTGAATTTTAAAAAAAAGTATGTTCATGAGTGATAACCAGTTTGTATACATTCTTGAATCGAATTTAATTTTGCAATTGTTTTGTGAATTTTAAGCGCATAGTGGAATTGCAAAAATTGCCATTTCTTTCTATCTTTTATTTGATTTTTCTTGTTCATTTAAGCTGATTGTCTTGCTATTTGTGTGTTTGACACTGCATGAACGGTAGGAGGTCCTTAAATCCCTATCTAGTGAACCTTGAGACAATTAGTAGAAGTCCTAGCCTTGATAATATTTTTGAGAGCTCCGTAGGGGAAAATCAACACATTTGTGAGAGAATGGAGGATAACCCAAATTGCAGAGCTGAACAAGGAATGAAAAGAATGAGATTGAGAGAGTTTTCTGATCCTGCAGAGAGTGAAACTTACACTAAAATTTCTGCTCCTTTACCTGAAAATGTTAACTTTAGAATTGACCGAATATGATCAATCAATTACCTACGTTTTATGGACGATTTAATGAGGAGAGTTTTTAGAAGAGTAAAACCAGATATGTTCTGCTTATCGTTATGCAGGTGTTCCTCAGGAAATTCTCAAACTCAGGCTATTTCAATTTGCTTTGAAAGATAGGGCCAAAGAGTGGTTCAAAAGGGTAGGTCAAGAATTTCAATCATGGAGTGAGATGCAATCTAGCTTTTTAAAGAAATTCTATTATTATGGAAAGACCACTTCAATTAGGAAGGCTATAAGAGATTTCTATCAAGGAACTCACACCCTTGGAGAAGCATGGGAAAGGTTTATGTCACTTACTAGGAAGTGCCCACATCATGGAATTCCATTTCATGAATTAGTTCAAATGTCTTATGGTGGATTGAATGATCAGGAACGGCACCTAGTAGATATATCTAGTGGAGGAATGTTCCTTGACACTCATGTAGATGAATCTATGAAACTTATAGAAAAGTTAGTGGAAGATTGAACATATCGTCAAAGTTTTTCGTACACTAACCAAAATGCAGGTCCAAAGCGTGGAGGAATCATTGACATCAAAGCAGTTGAGCCGGAGATCAGAATGGATAAATTGGAAAGAGACATGAGCAAGATTGGTAAAACAATGGAAGATATGAGTAATAATTGGAAATCTTTTTGCAGGAAACTAAGGGAAAGGCGAATACATATGAGGGCAACAATTCCACTAACACCCCTTGTTATTTTTGTTCTAGTGAAGAATATTCTGATGAATTTTGTCCTATGATTGAACAGGTTAACGCATTTGGGAGACAAGATGCAAGACATACTCAATGGAATGCAAGACCTAATCAGAATTGGAGCAAAGGAGGAAACAACTTCGCATCAAAGCAATTTGCTCCGCAGCAATATCCGCAAAATTTTCAAAATTTTTCTAAGCCTTTTTACTCTCATCCTAACAACAATAATGAAAGCACTAACTCAACCTTAATGGATTTTATCAGGGAAATGCAGGAAGAGAGAAAGATCATGCATGAAGAAAGAAAGATTTTTATGCAGACCTTAGAAGATCACAAAAAAGAAATTGAAATGCTCAAGAGAGGACACGGCGTTCAAGCACAACAACGTGCTCTCAGAATGAAAGGTAAATCGGAAGAAATCCTTCTAAGAGAAAGCCATCCAGGTCAACTCCCTACCCAGCCTAATATTAATCCCAAGAATATCATGTTGTGTGTAGATAGGAATTTAGAATCATCATGTTTTGTATCTTCCGAAAATATGAATGAATCTTGCAATAGTGAAAATAATAATGTTGCATCATGCACTGGTTTTACGAATTATTTTTTATATAGTTGTGAAGATGATATGAATGCAAAAAATAATAAGGATGAGCAAGTGCATGCAATTTCAAAACTTAGAAGTAGAAAGGTTTTGTTGGATCCTCATGAAAAGGGTGTAGGATTGCATGAAGCTAAAGATAAAGAAAATGGAGCGATGGAAAATGATCAACGAGCTACGGGTTGCCAGGATGAGGAAAGGCATCCAAGAATGGCAGACCCTAATCCAGTTGATTATAGACGACCCATTCCATTTCCTAGTGCATTAAATATAACAAAGTAAAAACCAGAAAATTCTCATTTGCTTGAAATATTTAAAAATGCAACCATAACTATTCCCCTTACTGAGGCAATACGAAATATTCCTTCCTATGCAAGATATGTGAAGAAATTTTGCACCCCTTCTAGGAAGCAGAAAAGAGTACAACTTTATGAAAATATTAGTTCAATTTTATTGAATGATATTCCTAGAAAAAGAAAAGATCCATGGGCTCCTCTCATTAAATGTGAAATAGGAGGAATGGTTTTTAGCAAATCACTTCTTGATTCAGGTGCTAGTGTTAACATAATGCCTAAGGCTTTGTATGATAAATTTAAATTTGGTGAACTTGAACCTATTTTTCTTGAATTACAATTGTGATGGATCAAATAGGTAACGTTATGGAAAATTAGAAGATGTTATTGTGAAAGTAGAGAACTATAAATTTCCTGTTGATTTCATAGTTGCAGATATGAAAATAACAAGAAATTTGAGCCATGCTCCTATTATTTTAGGTAGACCATTCCTGGCTAAGGTGAAAGCCACAACGGATTGGGATAAGGGTACTGTGGAACCCAAAGTAAGAGATGAAAAAATTGAACTATCTATCTCAAAATTAATGAAATACTCAAAAGACACAAGAGAGGATGTTTTTTTTCTAGGGTTGGTAGAAGAAGAGGACTTTGATTTTGATCTGTACTCTTATGATTTATTTTCTTGTGAATCTAATGAGTGTTTAAATGAAAAATCATCTATGCCATCAAATATTTCATTACATTCTTAAATTGAGCTTAAACCTTTACCTTTGTCATTGAAGTATGCTTATTGAGGACCATGCAATTCTTTTCCCCTAATTATATCATCATTGTTATCATCTGAACAAAAATTAGAGCTTTTAGATGTTTTATCTACTTACAAATCTGCTATAGGATGGACAATTGATGATATTAAGGGCATTAGTCCAAACATTTGTGAGCATAGAATTTTCTTAGAAGAAAATTCTAAAGCAACAAGACAACCTTAAAGGAGACTCAATACGCACATGTTGGAGGTTGTTAAGAAAGAAACCATGAAATGGCTAAAAGCTGATTTCATATAAGCCATTTCAGATATCCCATCGGTAAGTCCTATACATGTAGTACCTAAGAAAACATGAATAACAGTAACAAAGGATAAGAATAGAAATGAATTTCAAACTAGAGTGGCTTCTAGTTGGAGTATGCAATGATTACAAGAAGCTTAACTCGGTAACAAAGAAAGATCATTATCCATTACCATTCATTGATCCGATTCTTGAAAGACTTTCAGGTCAAAACTTTTATTGTTTTTTAGATGGATATTCAGAATATAACCAAATTGAAATTAACAAAAGTGATCAGGAAAAAACAACGTTTACATGGCCAGTAAGTACCTTTGCATTTAAAAGGATGCCTTTTGGGTTATGCAATGCACCTGCTACTTTTCAAAGATGTATGGCTGCTATGTTTTCTGATTTAGTAGGGATTGCTTAGAAATTTTTATGGATGATTTTTAGTCTTTGGTTCATCATTTGATGGTTGTTTATCTAATTTAACCAAGGTGTTGTAGATATGTGTACAGAACAATCTGGTGCTAAGTTGGGAGAAGTCCCACTTCATGGTGGAGGAGGAATTGTCCTAGGGCACCATATCAGCAAGGATGGACTAAGGGTGGACAAGGCCAAGGTCTAGATTAAAGAGGCTTTAATCCAAGCACCAATCTTACAAGCTCTAGATTGGAGTGAACCTTTTGAAATCATGTGTGATGCCTCTCATAGTGTAGTGAGCTGTCTTAGGACAAAGAATTGACAAGAAGCTAGTTGCCATCTACTACATAAGCAAAACTTTTAGAGGAGCTCAGGTAAACTACTCATCAATTGAAAAAGAATTGCTTGTTATTATTTTTGCGTTAGAAAAATTCTGTTCTTATCTGTTAGGTAGTAAAATTATTATCTTTTCAGATCATGCAGCTTTCAAGTTTTTATTAAATACAAAAGAAACCAAACCTAGATTAATACGGTGGATTTTACTTATACAAGAATTTGATTTAGAAATCAGGATAAATGTGGAATAGATAATACAATTGCAGATCATCTTTCTAGATTATCTACAGAATTATCTATGCCTATCCATGATGATTTTACTGATGAATATATTTTATAAATTCAAAGTAAAAAACTTCCATGGTATGCTCATATTGTAAGTTTTCTTGTCTGAGGGTTATTACCTAATGATTGAGATGTTAATGATAGAAAGAAGTTTTATAAAGATATTAATTACTATTAGTATGATGAACCTGAACTTTTTAAATTAGGTGTTGACCATGTGTTTCGAAGGTGTGCGCCCGAGGAAGAACAATGGAGCATATTAGATGCTTGCCATTCTTCTTTATGTGGTGGATATTATGCTCCGAAGTTAACTGCATTTAAAGTTTTGAATTGTGGATTTTTTTGGCCAAGCTTATTTTCGGATGCTTTTAAGTTCGGCTCTAGTTGTTTAAAGTGTCATGCTGTGGTAAATATCAAAAAGAATGATAGAATGCCACTACAGCCCATGATTGAAGTAGAAATCTTTGACCTATGGGGGGTTGATTTTATGGGACCATTCCCAAATTCAGATGGACATGAGTATATCTTGATAGGAGTAGATTATCTTTCCAGATCGGTTGAAGCAATCCCCACTAGGTCAAATGATCATAAAGTAGTGCTTAAATTTATTCAACAACATATATTTTGCAGGTTTGTTTGTCCTAGAGCAATTATTAGCGATGGAGGAAGTCATTTCAATAATTCTCAATTCGGGACCATACTTAAAAAATATGGGGTTTAACATAGAATCACTACTCCATATCATCCACAAGCTAATGGTCAAATTGAGAATTCAAATAGAGAGATTATGAAGATTATTAAAAAGATTATTAGGCCTGATGGGAAAGATTGGTCAAGTAGGTTATATGATACTCTTTGGGCATATAGAACTGCTTACAAAACACCCTTAGGGATGTCTCCTTATAGGGTTGTTTTCGGTAAAGCATGTTATCTTCCAGTAGAAATAGAACATAGGGCTTATTGGTCTATTAAAAAACTTAATCTCTCTTTAGATGCAGCAGGAAAACAGTGTTTATTGCAGATGCACGAACTCCAGGAGCTCAGGAATGAAGCTTATGAAAATTCAAGAATTCATAAAGCCAGGATGAAGCATTTTCATGACAAGAACATTAACCTTAAGCATTTTCAGAAACATCAAAAGGTATGGCTTTATAATTCAAGGTTGAAACTTTTTCCAAGGAAGTTAAAATCAAGATGGGATGGTCCATTTATAATTACTGACATAAATGATAATGGAGCAGTTTTGATTTTTGATCCTAAGACAGGGAAGGAGTTCACAGTAAATGGCATGCAATTAAAGCCGTATGTAGAAGCAAAAGATTTATACCAACCCACAGCAACAATATTGTTAAACCCGATCAAGCCCACCGAACAGGAAGCACCAACCTAGGATTTGGATTCTAAATTTTTTCTCTTTATTGTATTTTTATTTTGCAAATAATGGGAATTAACCTAATTCCCTAGATTTCAATTTTTCTTGTTTATTTTGTTTTCAGTTTATAGCTTTTCCAGGAATAAAGAAGAAGAAGAAGTACAATTCGCACACATAACGAGATGTCGGCTCATCATTAGTAAGTTCTTCAAAGATCACCCCTTAGCAGGTTTGCAATTCTGAACTTCTGAATTATATTTATGATCCATTCCATGCATTGAGGAAATTGCATAATTTAGTAGGAGGAGAACATTTCATGTGCTTAGGAGTGCAAACCTTTGTTTTGTGTCATATAAATTTCATGTATAATTGAAAATCCACCTTTAGAGACCTTCATCCATGAATTCAATTACATGTGTAGGAAAGTTTGGCTTTATATAGTGGATCATGATCATGCAAAAATAAAATAAACTTTGATTTTGGATAATATGGGAGTGAATGTCCAAATGGCTAGGGTATGTAGCCGGTGTGTAGGGGATAGGAAAATCAAAGGATTGAAGCACTATGACTCAAAATGGTAGAGAGTTGAGTGAGTTGAGGACCCCCAGCGCGCCACCATTCACTGAGCCGATCCTACTTGAATGTTTTATTCTTTCATTAAGTCAATTTTACTTTAGGGTGAAAAGTAGGCATTTCTCCAAGACTTTAAGCACAAAATTTCCTTTGTTGATTCTCCATCTACCTTACCATCTCACTATGCCATTCCACTACGCCATTTCATATGCCCTTCCATTTGTTATACCACATTTTAAATACCTATCCACTTTCTTGACCTTTGTCTAACCAAAAGCCTTTCATGGATGGTAGCCTTCTCCCAAGCCATTCTATCTCCTTTCCATGGGATCACCTTTATCCCATATCTATCACCATTTCTGTCTATTTTTGCTCTTCAATTTCTTATTACCTCTTCTTCTCTTCAATGATTTTACATAATGCCCTTATTAGATTCAATGGTAATTCTATTCTCTTTCTCTTTAACAACATTTAGTATTTTCTTTACCCCTTAAAAAAAAATCCTCCAGTCCAAGCAAAATATGAGGAATTAAAAAAAAAAGGGGATTTTTTGTGATAGGAATTGTTAGTACATTAATTTTGTTACAAGTTATTGAATATAGTAAGGGCATTGCACATGATTTATTTCTTTCTCATTCGTCTAAGTCTTGGGAGAGGGCAACCTGAAATGATATGTCTTTGATGAAACCTTTTCATGCCAAACCCATATCTTCCCCTTTGAGCATCCTACCTGATGTAGGATGGATCGCAGACGTGGCCCGGAGAGAGAGAGAGGGGTTTAAAAGGGAGAGAAAGAGAGAGAGAGTCAGAGGAAGAGTAGTGCGACTGTGAGAGGAAGAAAGAAGGCTTTAAGAAGAGAGGGATCAATAACGGAAAGAGAGACAGATCTGGTTATAACGAGTGTGGATGTGGGAGATAACAGGAGAAAATAGAGAAGATAGAATGAGAGAAAATAGATAAAATAGAATAAGGAGAAAATAGAGGAGAGAGCGTGAATTATAGAACGTGTGAATGAGAGAAGTATTAGGCGCTGGAAAAAGAGGGAGCAGAAGGCAGAAAGAGAGAAAGGGTGCGTGATAGAGAAATAACGTTAGAGGGGAGCTTGCCGAGAGAGAGAGGGATCTAAAAAGAACTAGAAAGAGAGTTGACTGAGAGAAATAACTGGAGAGAGAGATACGATTAAGAGAGAGGGAAAGAGATAGCTGATAGAGGAAGAAGAGAGAAGTAGCGTGGGGGAGAGGGAGGAGAGCATTATTGAGAAAGAGATAGAGAGAAACAAAGATAGGGCGAGGGGGAACACAACAGAAATAGATAGATACACGGAGAGTGAATGCAACAGAGAGAGAGAGATAGACGAGTTACTAAGAGAGAGAAAGCACGAGAAAATGCAATAGGAAAGAGGGAGAACGTGATAGGGCAAATGAGAACAATAATGGGAGAATATTGAGAGAGGGAATGGCGTGGGAAGAGAAAGAGAAAGGGAAAAAGAGAATGATCTATGATCCGTGGCTGGTGACTAAGGGTGACGGTAGCAGGAGGGTATCCCCTCAGCGGCACTTCGGGCGGCAACAGCGGCAGCAGTTGAGGATAAAAAAATGGGCGAAATTTCTTGAAGGTAACGTTTCTTCAAATCAAATTTGCCATTGAAAACAATGAAGTTTTGGGATCTTATAGATCCATGGAGTGGAAGAAGAAAGTGGGATACGTGGGGAAAGAGGGTGATTTACAGTTGCTACTCCAACGGCCACAAACATGGGTTCGCTCGTTGTGCGATCTCCACCACTACCTCTTATTCATTCTTACTCTCTTACCCATGCCATCACATTATTTGATATTCTGTGCTAACTGGGAGGCGGAGAATGTCTAGATTTTATCTTATAGTTGGAGGAAACTAAGTGGAGAATTTTAACACAAAGTAGCCACTACACGGAAGAGAGTGATCTTGATATGAGAGGCGAGACGTCCACCACTTGAAGAGTGCAGTGAGGAACCTTCTGGATCATAGTGTAATATCTGGAGAGAAGTACATCTTGCTATTTCATTTCATTAGCTCTACCTAAAACCAAGAGGATGGCACCCATATTCCTGACAATGGTGGAATCCAAATTATTGATAATTCTAACACTTCATGCAGATGAATGAGGATTGATGGATGAAGAAGTCATCTAAAGAAATAACGGTACATTGCTAAGGGACTAGCAATGATTTAAGTGGGAGGGGGGGTATGATAACTTGGAAATTAACATCATTATTGATGAATTTTACATTATATTTATGTGTTTTAATGACTATATTTGCATGTTATCATATAAAAATAAAGATAAATGACATATACTTTGATTTTATTATTATTTTGAATTTTTAATCATTTTTACATGTAATTTAATCTCATTTCAGTGAAGAAATATTTTTACAGGGCTTTAAATACTTGGCTAAAGATTGGTAAGAGGCTCTCATAATTTTTCTGGAATTTTCTCATATTTTTATATCATTTTCTAAACCAATATTTAGCCAAGAAATGGTTTTTATCTTTTATTTAGCATTTATATATATATATATATATATCAAGGGGCATCCATGTCATTCGCCCAGAATTCGGCAAATACGTGCATGCATTTTATATATATATGAAAAAATAATAAATAAAACAGAAAGGTCGGCGAAAGAGAAAATATATATATGTATATATAAATACATTCGTTGCTCATGAATCGAGTAGCTGTGTGCATTGAATGCACGCAATGTCGATTCAAGTGTTAAAAAGGAAAGATGGCGGCGCTTTTCCAATTTTCCGCGTGCATTAAATGCACGAGAATCGATTCACAAATATTCCTCGTGCGCAGAATCGAGTAGCCGTGCATTTAATGCACGCGGTAATCGATTCCACGTGAGTGTTAAAAAAAGAAAAGAAGAAGAATAAAAGACGGCGCTTTTTGATTTTTCGTGCATTAAATACGCGCGAAATCGATTAGAAAATATTATTAATAGCGGTAATCTTATAGCTTCACTTTTATTATTGTTATTTTTTTTAGCCGCGCTAACGGGTGACGTGGCATTTTTATAACCGTTTAAATACAGTAATTGTTTTCCAATTATTGCGGGCGGCGGACGCACACAACCACGTGTGACAACGTGATCCGAGAATGCGGAAATGATAAAGAATGCATCAGCCAATCAGAAAATTGATTTCTTTAATATAACAAGATGATCCAACGGCCTAGATTAATCTATAGTAAAATGACAATATATAGAGATCTAGATGTCCGATTGGGCCGAAAGTTTGAGGGTAGGTTTCTCTTTTATCCCTCTACAACCTATATGGTTGGATTTTTAAATAGAGGTCTGGAAAAGGGTGAAATTCACTTTTTGAAGCTCTCTCCACGGATTTGGCCCAGACGGACACAAGGGATGCTTTGGAAGTCAACAGCTCTTGATTCTACACTGAAAGTTGTAAGTTTCTGATTTGTATTTCAATCTTCTTCTTGAACAATTCTAAAACGCCAAGGCATGGGCGAAATGTACATGCCCTAGAAGTTGGTTTTGAATAAAATTAGCACTACATTTTGATTATGATTAAAGATCTAATTTTTGACCTTTAATTCTACATCAATTTAGAACATTTCTGCATCATTAGATTTTTAATTTAGGGCGGTTCATCTTTTCCCCAAATTCTTCATTTCTCTCTCTAGGTTAATCTGTCTAATTTCTCTCTAGATTTCTATTGTTATTGTTTAGAAATTTTACTTAATATATAAAAAACCTAAAAATAAAATTTGATTCGAAAATTCATCCATCTTGAAGCCCAATTTAAAAATCCCTTTCTTGATCATTTAATTCCCAATTTTAATTCATAAAAAGTGTCTTAAAAATTTATATTAATTGGGAAATTAATAATCCAAATTAATCTGATCTTATAATTGAAATACTTCTATATTTAGCTTTCTGACCGAAATATTTAAAATCAAAATAAGTTTTACTTGATTTTGATTAATTAAAACACTATTAAGCATAATTAAGATTTATTAAGTGCATAATTAATCCTTCTTTGAATTAATTCATTGAAATTTGATAAAAATTCTTACTTGCTACCTCCCTGTGGTTCGACCCCTTGCTTGCTCTATATATTATATTTAGTTATTAAGGGTATTTATAAATTTTATTGTAAAAGTCTAAACATCAAATCAACGACATATTTACATGCAATTTTAGGCTTATCAATTGGCGCCGTTGCCGGGGAGGCATGCTTTGAATTTTAAAAAAAAGTATGTTCATGAGTGATAACCAGTTTGTATACATTCTTGAATCGAATTTAATTTTGCAATTGTTTTGTGAATTTTAAGCGCATAGTGGAATTGCAAAAATTGCCATTTCTTTCTATCTTTTATTTGATTTTTCTTGTTCATTTAAGCTGATTGTCTTGCTATTTGTGTGTTTGACACTGCATGAACGGTAGGAGGTCCTTAAATCCCTATCTAGTGAACCTTGAGACAATTAGTAGAAGTCCTAGCCTTGATAATATTTTTGAGAGCTCCGTAGGGGAAAATCAACACATTTGTGAGAGAATGGAGGATAACCCAAATTATGGCTGAACAAGGAATGAAAAGAATGAGATTGAGAGAGTTTTCTGATCCTGCAGAGAGTGAAACTTACACTAAAATTTCTGCTCCTTTACCTGAAAATGTTAACTTTAGAATTGACCCGAATATGATCAATCAATTACCTACGTTTTATGGACGATTTAATGAGGAGAGTTTTTAGAAGAGTAAAACCAGATATGTTCTGCTTATCGTTATGCAGGTGTTCCTCAGGAAATTCTCAAACTCAGGCTATTTCAATTTGCTTTGAAAGATAGGGCCAAAGAGTGGTTCAAAAGGGTAGGTCAAGAATTTCAATCATGGAGTGAGATGCAATCTAGCTTTTTAAAGAAATTCTATTATTATGGAAAGACCACTTCAATTAGGAAGGCTATAAGAGATTTCTATCAAGGAACTCACACCCTTGGAGAAGCATGGGAAAGGTTTATGTCACTTACTAGGAAGTGCCCACATCATGGAATTCCATTTCATGAATTAGTTCAAATGTCTTATGGTGGATTGAATGATCAGGAACGGCACCTAGTAGATATATCTAGTGGAGGAATGTTCCTTGACACTCATGTAGATGAATCTATGAAACTTATAGAAAAGTTAGTGGAAGATTGAACATATCACAAAGTTTTTCGTACACTAACCAAAAATGCAGGTCCAAAGCGTGGAGGAATCATTGACATCAAAGCAGTTGAGCCGGATCAGAATGGATAAATTGGAAAGAGACATGAGCAAGATTGGTAAAACAATGGAAGATATGAGTAATAATTGGAAATCTTTTGCAGGAAACTAAGGAAAGGCGAATACATATGAGGCAACAATTCCACTAACACCCCTTGTTATTTTGTTCTAGTGAAGAATATTCTGATGAATTTTGTCCTATGATTGAACAGGTTAACGATTTGGGAGACAAGATGCAAGACATACTCAATGGAATGCAAGACCTAATCAGAATTGGAGCAAAGGAGGAAACAACTTAGATCAAAGCAATTTGCTCATAGCAATATCCATAAAATTTTCAAAATTTTTCTAAGCCTTTTTACTCTCATCCTAACAACAATAATGAAAGCACTAACTCAACCTTAATGGATTTTATCAGGGAAATGCAGGAAGAGAGAAAGATCATGCATGAAGAAAGAAAGATTTTTATGCAGACCTTAGAAGATCACAAAAAAGAAATTGAAATGCTCAAGAGAGGACACGGCGTTCAAGCACAACAACGTGCTCTCAGAATGAAAGGTAAATCGGAAGAAATCCTTCTAAGAGAAAGCCATCCAGGTCAACTCCCTACCCAGCCTAATATTAATCCCAAGAATATCATGTTGTGTGTAGATAGGAATTTAGAATCATCATGTTTTGTATCTTCCGAAAATATGAATGAATCTTGCAATAGTGAAAATAATAATGTTGCATCATGCACTGGTTTTACGAATTATTTTTTATATAGTTGTGAAGATGATATGAATGCAAAAAATAATAAGGATGAGCAAGTGCATGCAATTTCAAAACTTAGAAGTAGAAAGGTTTTGTTGGATCCTCATGAAAAGGGTGTAGGATTGCATGAAGCTAAAGATAAAGAAAATGGAGCGATGGAAAATGATCAACGAGCTACGGGTTGCCAGGATGAGGAAAGGCATCCAAGAATGGCAGACCCTAATCCAGTTGATTATAGACGACCCATTCCATTTCCTAGTGCATTAAATATAACAAAGTAAAAACCAGAAAATTCTCATTTGCTTGAAATATTTAAAATGCAACCATAACTATTCCTTACTGAGGCAATACGAAATATTCCTTCCTATGCAAGATATGTGAAGAAATTTTGCACCCCTTCTAGGAAGCAGAAAAGAGTACAACTTTATGAAAATATTAGTTCAATTTTATTGAATGATATTCCTAGAAAAAGAAAAGATCCATGGGCTCCTCTCATTAAATGTGAAATAGGAGGAATGGTTTTAGCAAATCACTTCTTGATTCAGGTGCTAGTGTTAACATAATGCCTAAGGCTTTGTATGATAAATTTAAATTTGGTGAACTTGAACCTATTTTTCTTGAATTACAATTAGCGATGGATCAAATAGGTAACGTTATGGAAAATTAGAAGATGTTATTGTGAAAGTAGAGAACTATAAATTTCCTGTTGATTTCATAGTTGCAGATATGAAAATAACAAGAAATTTGAGCCATGCTCCTATTATTTTAGGTAGACCATTCCTGGCTAAGGTGAAAGCCACGACGGATTGGGATAAGGGTACTGTGGAACCCAAAGTAAGAGATGAAAAATTGAACTATCTATCTCAAAATTAATGAAATACTCAAAAGACACAAGAGAGGATGTTTTTTTCTAGGGTTGGTAGAAGAAGAGGACTTTGATTTTGATCTGTACTCTTATGATTTATTTTCTTGTGAATCTAATGAGTGTTTAAATGAAAATCATCTATGCCATCAAATATTTCATTACATTCTTAAATTGAGCTTAAACCTTTACCTTTGTCATTGAAGTATGCTTATTGAGGACCATGCAATTCTTTTCCCCTAATTATATCATCATTGTTATCATCTGAACAAAAATTAGAGCTTTTAGATGTTTTATCTACTTACAAATCTGCTATAGGATGGACAATTGATGATATTAAGGGCATTAGTCCAAACATTTGTGAGCATAGAATTTTCTTAGAAGAAAATTCTAAAGCAACAAGACAACCTTAAAGGAGACTCAATACGCACATGTTGGAGGTTGTTAAGAAAGAAACCATGAAATGGCTAAAAGCTGATTTCATATAAGCCATTTCAGATATCCCATCGGTAAGTCCTATACATGTAGTACCTAAGAAAACATGAATAACAGTAACAAAGGATAAGAATAGAAATGAATTTCAAACTAGAGTGGCTTCTAGTTGGAGAGTATGCAATGATTACAAGAAGCTTAACTCGGTAACAAAGAAAGATCATTATCCATTACCATTCATTGATCCGATTCTTGAAAGACTTTCAGGTCAAAACTTTTATTGTTTTTTAGATGGATATTCAGAATATAACCAAATTGAAATTAACAAAAGTGATCAGGAAAAACAACGTTTACATGGCCAGTAAGTACCTTTGCATTTAAAAGGATGCCTTTTGGGTTATGCAATGCACCTGCTACTTTTCAAAGATGTATGGCTGCTATGTTTTCTGATTTAGTAGGGGATTGCTTAGAAATTTTTATGGATGATTTTTTAGTCTTTGGTTCATCATTTGATGGTTGTTTATCTAATTTAACCAAGGTGTTGTAGATATGTGTACAGAACAATCTGGTGCTAAGTTGGGAGAAGTCCCACTTCATGGTGGAGGAGGGAATTGTCCTAGGGCACCATATCAGCAAGGATGGACTAAGGGTGGACAAGGCCAAGGTCTAGATTAAAGAGGCTTTAATCCAAGCACCAATCTTACAAGCTCTAGATTGGAGTGAACCTTTGAAATCATGTGTGATGCCTCTCATAGTGTAGTGGGAGCTGTCTTAGGACAAAGAATTGACAAGAAGCTAGTTGCCATCTACTACGCAAGCAAAACTTTTAGAGGAGCTCAGGTAAACTACTCATCAATTGAAAAAGAATTGCTTGTTATTATTTTTGCGTTAGAAAAATTCTGTTCTTATCTGTTAGGTAGTAAAATTATTATCTTTTCAGATCATGCAGCTTTCAAGTTTTTATTAAATACAAAAGAAACCAAACCTAGATTAATACGGTGGATTTTACTTATACAAGAATTTGATTTAGAAATCAGGGATAAATGTGGAATAGATAATACAATTGCAGATCATCTTTCTAGATTATCTACAGAATTATCTATGCCTATCCATGATGATTTTACTGATGAATATATTTTATAAATTCAAAGTAAAAAACTTCCATGGTATGCTCATATTGTAAGTTTTCTTGTCTGAGGGTTATTACCTAATGATTGAGATGTTAATGATAGAAAGAAGTTTTATAAAGATATTAATTACTATTAGTATGATGAACCTGAACTTTTTAAATTAGGTGTTGACCATGTGTTTCGAAGGTGTGCGCCCGAGGAAGAACAATGGAGCATATTAGATGCTTGCCATTCTTCTTTATGTGGTGGATATTATGCTCCGAAGTTAACTGCATTTAAAGTTTTGAATTGTGGATTTTTGGCCAAGCTTATTTTTGGATGCTTTTAAGTTCGGCTCTAGTTGTTTAAAGTGTCATGCTGTGGTAAATATCAAAAGAATGATAGAATGCCACTACAGCCCATGATTGAAGTAGAAATCTTTGACCTATGGGGTTGATTTTATGGGACCATTCCCAAATTCAGATGGACATGAGTATATCTTGATAGGAGTAGATTATCTTTCCAGATCGGTTGAAGCAATCCCACTAGGTCAAATGATCATAAAGTAGTGCTTAAATTTATTCAACAACATATATTTTGCAGGTTTGTTTGTCCTAGAGCAATTATTAGCGATGGAGGAAGTCATTTCAATAATTCTCAATTCGGGACCATACTTAAAAATATGGGGTTTAATAACATAGAATCACTACTCCATATCATCCACAAGCTAATGGTCAAATTGAGAATTCAAATAGAGAGATTATGAAGATTATTAAAAAGATTATTAGGCCTGATGGGAAAGATTGGTCAAGTAGGTTATATGATACTCTTTGGGCATATAGAACTGCTTACAAAACACCCTTAGGATGTCTCCTTATAGGGTTGTTTTGTAAAGCATGTTATCTTCCAGTAGAAATAGAACATAGGGCTGATTGGTCTATTAAAAAACTTAATCTCTCTTTAGATGCAGCAGGAAAACAGTGTTTATTGCAGATGCACGAACTCCAGGAGCTCAGGAATGAAGCTTATGAAAATTCAAGAATTCATAAAGCCAGGATGAAGCATTTTCATGACAAGAACATTAACCTTAAGCATTTTCAGAAACATCAAAAGGTATGGCTTTATAATTCAAGGTTGAAACTTTTTCCAAGGAAGTTAAAATCAAGATGGGATGGTCCATTTATAATTACTGACATAAATGATAATGGAGCAGTTTTGATTTTTGATCCTAAGACAGGGAAGGAGTTCACAGTAAATGGCATGCAATTAAAGCCGTATGTAGAAGCAAAAGATTTATACCAACCCACAGCAACAATATTGTTAAACCCGATCAAGCCCACCGAACAGGAAGCACCAACCTAGGATTTGGATTCTAAATTTTTTCTCTTTATTGTATTTTTATTTTGCAAATAATGGGAATTAACCTAATTCCCTAGATTTCAATTTTTCTTGTTTATTTTGTTTTCAGTTTATAGCTTTTCCAGGAATAAAGAAGAAGAAGAAGTACAATTCGCACACATAACGAGATGTCGGCTCATCATTAGTAAGTTCTTCAAAGATCACCCCTTAGCAGGTTTGCAATTCTGAACTTCTGAATTATATTTATGATCCATTCCCATGCATTGAGGAAATTGCATAATTTAGTAGGAGGGAGAACATTTCATGTGCTTAGGAGTGCAAACCTTTGTTTTTGTGTCATATAAATTTCATGTATAATTGAAAATCCACCTTTAGGAGACCTTCATCCATGAATTCAATTACATGTGTAGGAAAGTTTGGCTTTATATAGTGGATCATGATCATGCAAAAATAAAATAAACTTTGATTTTGGATAATATGGGAGTGAATGTCCAAATGGCTAGGGTATCTAGCCGGTGTGTAGGGGATAGGAAAATCAAAGGATTGAAGCACTATGACTCAAAATGGTAGAGAGTTGAGTGAATTGAGGACCCCCATCGCGCCACCATTCACTGAGCCGATCCTACTTGAATGTTTTTATTCTTTCATTAAGTCAATTTTACTTTAGGGTGAAAAGTAGGCATTTCTCCAAGACTTTAAGCACAAAATTTCCTTTTGTTGATTCTCCATCTACCTTACCATTTCACTATGCCATTCCACTACGCCATTTCATATGCCCTTCCATTTGTTATACCACATTTTAAATACCTATCCACTTTCTTGACCTTTGTCTAACCAAAAGCCTTTCATGGATGGTAGCCTTCTCCCAAGCCATTCTATCTCCCTTTCCATGGGATCACCTTTATCCCATATCTATCACCATTTCTGTCTATTTTTGCTCTTCAATTTCTTATTACCTCTTCTTCTCTTCAATGATTTTACATAATGCCCTTATTAGATTCAATGGTAATTCTATTCTCTTTTCTCTTTAACAATATTTAGTATTTTCTTTACCCCTTAAAAAAAAATCCTCCAGTCCAAGCAAAATATGAGGAATTAAAAAAAAAAGGGGATTTTTTGTGATAGGAATTGTTAGTACATTAATTTTGTTACAAGTTATTGAATCTAGTAAGGGCATTACACATGATTTATTTCTTTCTCATTCGTCTAAGTCTTGGGAGAGGGCAACCTGAAATGATATGTCTTTGATGAAACCTTTTCATGCCAAACCCATATCTTCCCCTTTGAGCATCCTACCTGATGTAGGATGGATGCAGACGTGGCCCGAGAGAGAGAGAGAGGGGTTTAAAAGGGAGAGAAAAGAGAGAGAGTCAGAGGAAGAGTAAAGCACTGTGAGAGGAAGAAAGAAGGCTTTAAGAAGAGAGGGATCAATAACGGAAAGAGAGACAGATCTGGTTATAACGAGTGTGGATGTGGGAGATAACAGGAGAAAATAGAGAAGATAGAATGAGAGAAAATAGATAAAATAGAATAAGGAGAAAATAGAGGAGAGAGCGTGAATTATAGAACGTGTGAATGAGAGAAGTATTAGGCGCTGGAAAAAGAGGGAGCAGAAGGCAGAAAGAGAGAAAGGGTGCGTGATAGAGAAATAACGTTAGAGGGGAGCTTGCCGAGAGAGAGAGGGATCTAAAAAGAACTAGAAAGAGAGTTGACTGAGAGAAATAACTGGAGAGAGAGATACGATTAAGAGAGAGGGAAAGAGATAGCTGATAGAGGAAGAAGAGAGAAGTAGCGTGGGGGAGAGGGAGGAGAGCATTATTGAGAAAGAGATAGAGAGAAACAAAGATAGGGCGAGGGGGAACACAACAGAAATAGATAGATACACGGAGAGTGAATGCAACAGAGAGAGAGAGATAGACGAGTTACTAAGAGAGAGAAAGCACGAGAAAATGCAATAGGAAAGAGGGAGAACGTGATAGGGCAAATGAGAACAATAATGGGAGAATATTGAGAGAGGGAATGGCGTGGGAAGAGAAAGAGAAAGGGAAAAAGAGAATGATCTATGATCCGTGGCTGGTGACTAAGGGTGACGGTAGCAGGAGGGTATCCCCTCAGCGGCAGCGGCGGCGGCACTTCCGGCGGTAACAGCGGCAGCAGTTGAGGATAAAAAAATGGGCGAAATTTCTTGAAGGTAACTTTTCTTCAAATCAAATTTGCCATTGAAAACAATGAAGTTTTGGGATCTTATAGATCCATGGAGTGGAAGAAGAAAGTGGGAAACGTGGGGAAAGAGGGTGACGACAGTTGCTACTCCAACGGCCACAAACATGGATTCAATAGTTGTGCGATCTCCACCACTACCTCTTATTCATTCTTACTCTCTTACCCATGCCATCACATTATTTGATATTCTGTGCTAACTGGGAGGCGGAGAATGTCTAGATTTTATCTTATAGTTGGAGGAAACTAAGTGGAGAATTTTAACACAAAGTAGCCACTACCCGGAAGAGAGTGATCTTGATATGAGAGGCGAGACGTCCACCACTTGAAGAGTGCAGTGAGGAACCTTCTGGATCATAGTGTAATATCTGGAGACAAGTACATCTTGCTATTTCATTTCATTAGCTCTACCTAAAACCAAGAGGGATGGCACCCATATTCCTGACAATGGTGGAATCCAAATTATTGATAATTCTAACACTTCATGCAGATGAATGAGGATTGATGGATGAAGAAGTCATCTAAAGAAATAACGGTACATTGCTAAGGGACTAGCAATGATTTAAGTGGGAGGGGGGGTATGATAACTTGGAAATTAACATCATTATTGATGAATTTTACATTATATTTATGTGTTTTAATGACTATATTTGCATGTTATCATATAAAAATAAAGATAAATGACATATACTTTGATTTTATTATTATTTTGAATTTTTTAATCATTTTTTACATGTAATTTAATCTCATTTCAGTGAAGAAATATTTTTTACAGGGCTTTAAATACTTGGCTAAAGATTGGTAAGGGCTCTCATAATTTTTCTGGAATTTTCTCATATTTTTATATCATTTTCTAACCAATATTTAGCCAAGAAATGGTTTTTTTATCTTTTATTTAGCATTTATATATATATATATATATCAAGGGGCATCCATGTCATTCGCCCAGAATTCGGGCAAATACGTGCATGCATTTTTATATATATATGAAAAAAATAATAAATAAAACAGAAAGGTCGGCGAGAAAGAGAAAATATATATATGTATATATAAATACATTCGTCGTTCGCGGAATCGAGTAGCTGTGTGCATTGAATGCACGCGGTAATCGATTCCAAGTGTGTTAAAAAAAGGAAAGATGGCGGCCGCTTTTCAATTTTCCGCGTGCATTAAATGCACGCAGGAATCGATTCCACAAATATTCCCCTCGTGCGCAGAATCGAGTAGCCGCGTGCATTTAATGCACGCGGTAATCGATTCCACGTGAGTGTTAAAAAAAAGAAAAGAAGAAGAAGAAAAAGACGGCGGCCGCTTTTTGATTTTTCGCGTGCATTAAATGCACGCAGAAATCGATTAGAAAATATTATTAATAGCGGTAATCTTATAGCTTCACTTTTATTATTGTTATTTTTTTTAGCCGCGCTAACGGGTGACGTGGCATTTTTATAACCGTTTAAATACAGTAATTGTTTTCCAATTATTGCGGGCGGCGGACGCACACAACCACGTGTGACAACGTGATCCGAGAATGCGGAAATGATAAAGAATGCATCAGCCAATCAGAAAATTGATTTCTTTAATATAACAAGATGATCCAACGGCCTAGATTAATCTATAGTAAAATGACAATATATAGAGATCTAGATGTCCGATTGGGCCGAAAGTTTGAGGGTAGGTTTCTCTTTATCCCTCTACAACCTATATGGTTGGATTTTTAAATAGAGGTCTGGAAAAGGGTGAAATTCACTTTTTGAAGCTCTCTCCACGGATTTGGCCCAGACGGACACAAGGGATGCTTTGGAAGTCAACAGCTCTTGATTCTACACTGAAAGTTGTAAGTTTCTGATTTGTATTTCAATCTTCTTCTTGAACAATTCTAAAACGCCAAGGCATGGGCGAAATGTACATGCCCTAGAAGTTGGTTTTGAATAAAATTAGCACTACATTTTGATTATGATTAAAGATCTAATTTTTGACCTTTAATTCTACATCAATTTAGAACATTTCTGCATCATTAGATTTTTAATTTAGGGATTTCATCTTTTCCCAAATTCTTCATTTCTCTCTCTAGGTTAATCTGTCTAATTTCTCTCGAGATTTCTATTGTTATTGTTTAGAAATTTTACTTAATATATAAAAAACCTAAAAATAAAATTTGATTCGAAAATTCATCCATCTTGAAGCCCAATTTAAAAATCCCTTTCTTGATCATTTAATTCCCAATTTTAATTCATAAAAAGTGTCTTAAAAATTTATATTAATTGGGAAATTAATAATCCAAATTAATCTGATCTTATAATTGAAATACTTCTATATTTAGCTTTCTGACCGAAATATTTAAAATCAAAATAAGTTTTACTTGATTTTGATTAATTAAAAACACTATTAAGCATAATTAAGATTTATTAAGTGCATAATTAATCCTTCTTTGAATTAATTCATTGAAATTTGATAAAAATTCTTACTTGCTACCTCCTGTGGTTCAATTCTTGCTTGCTCTATATATTATATTTAGTTATTAAGGGTATTTATAAATTTTATTGTAAAAGTCTAAACATCAAATCAACGACATATTTACATGCAATTTTAGGCTTATCAATTGGCGCCGTTGCCGGGGAGGCATGCTTTGAATTTTAAAAAAAAGTATGTTCATGAGTGATAACCAGTTTGTATACATTCTTGAATCGAATTTAATTTTGCAATTGTTTTGTGAATTTTAAGCGCATAGTGGAATTGCAAAATTGCCATTTCTTTCTATCTTTTATTTGATTTTTCTTGTTCATTTAAGCTGATTGTCTTGCTATTTGTGTGTTTGACACTGCATGAACGGTAGGAGGTCCTTAAATCCCTATCTAGTGAACCTTGAGACAATTAGTAGAAGTCCTAGCCTTGATAATATTTTTGAGAGCTCCGTAGGGGAAAATCAACACATTTGTGAGAGAATGGAGGATAACCCAAATTATGAAGCTGAACAAGGAATGAAAAGAATGAGATTGAGAGAGTTTTCTGATCCTGCAGAGAGTGAAACTTACACTAACATTTCTGCTCCTTTACCTGAAAATGTTAACTTTAGAATTGACCCGAATATGATCAATCAATTACCTACGTTTTATGGACGATTTAATGAGGAGAGTTTTTAGAAGAGTAAAACCAGATATGTTCTGCTTATCGTTATGCAGGTGTTCCTCAGGAAATTCTCAAACTCAGGCTATTTCAATTTGCTTTGAAAGATAGGGCCAAAGAGTGGTTCAAAAGGGTAGGTCAAGAATTTCAATCATGGAGTGAGATGCAATCTAGCTTTTAAAGAAATTCTATTATTATGGAAAGACCACTTCAATTAGGAAGGCTATAAGAGATTTCTATCAGGAACTCACACCCTTGGAGAAGCATGGGAAAGGTTTATGTCACTTACTAGGAAGTGCCACATCATGGAATTCGATTTCATGAATTAGTTCAAATGTCTTATGGTGGATTGGATGATCAGGGACGGCACCTAGTAGATATATCTAGTGGAGGGATGTGCCTTGACACTCATGTAGATGAAGCTATGAAACTTATGGAAAAGTGAGTGGAAGATGGAACATATCACAAAGTTTTTCGTACACTAACCAAAATGCAGGTCCAAAGCGTGGAGGAATCATTGACATCAAAGCAGTTGAGCCGGAGAGCAGAATGGATAACATCGAAAGAGACATGAGCAAGATTGGTAAAACAATCGAAGATATGAGTAATAACTGGAAATCTTTTTGCAGGAAACTAAGGGAAAGGCGAATACATATGAGGGCAACAATTCCACTAACACCCTTGTTATTTTTGTTCTAGTGAAGAATATTCTGATGAATTTTGTCCTATGATTGAACAGGTTAACGCATTTGGGAGACAAGATGCAAGACATACTCAATGGAATGCAAGACCTAATCAGAATTGGAGCAAAGGAGGAAACAACTTCGCATCAAAGCAATTTGCTCCATGGCAATATCCATAAAATTTTCAAAATTTTTCTAAGCCTTTTACTCTCATCCTAACAACAATAATGAAAGCACTAACTCAACCTTAATGGATTTTATCAGGGAAATGCAGGAAGAGAGAAAGATCATGCATGAAGAAAGAAAGATTTTTATGCAGACCTTAGAAGATCACAAAAAAGAAATTGAAATGCTCAAGAGAGGACACGGCGTTCAAGCACAACAACGTGCTCTCAGAATGAAAGGTAAATCGGAAGAAATCCTTCTAAGAGAAAGCCATCCAGGTCAACTCCCTACCCAGCCTAATATTAATCCCAAGAATATCATGTTGTGTGTAGATAGGAATTTAGAATCATGTTTTGTATCTTCCGAAAATATTAATGAATCTTGCATTAGTGAAAATAATAATGTTGCATCATGCACTGGTTTTACGAATGATTTTTTATATAGTTGTGAAGATGATATGAATGCAAAAAATAATAAGGATGAGCAAGTGCATGCAATTTCAAAACTTAGAAGTAGAAAGGTTTTGTTGGATCCTCATGAAAAGGGTGTAGGATTGCATGAAGCTAAAGATAAAGAAAATGGAGCGATGGAAAATGATCAACGAGCTACGGGTTGCCAGGATGAGGAAAGGCATCCAAGAATGGCAGACCCTAATCCAGTTGATTATAGACCACCCATTCCATTTCCTAGTGCATTAAATATAACCATGCAAAAACCAGAAAATTCTCATTTGCTTGAAATATTTAAAAATGCAACCATAACTATTCCCCTTACTGAGGCAATACAAAATATTCCTTCTTATGCAAAATATGTGAAGGAATTGTGCACCCCTTTTAGGAAACAGAAAAGAGTACAACTTTTTGAAAATATTAGTTCAATTCTATTAAATGATATTCCTAGAAAAAGAAGACATCCAGGGGCTCCTCTCATTAAATGTGAAATATGAGGAATGGTTTTTAGCGAATCACTTCTTGATTCAGGTGCTAGTATTAACATAATGCCTAAGGCTTTGTATGATAAATTTAAATTTGGTGAACTTGAACCTATTTTTCTTGAATTACAATTAGCCGATGGATCAATTAGGAAACCTTATGGAAAATTAGAAGATGTTATTGTGAAAGTAGAGAACTGTAAATTTCCTGTTGATTTCATAGTTTCAGATACGAAAATAGCAGGAAATTTGAGCCATGCTACTATTATTTTAGGAAGATCATTCCTAGATACGGCAAAAGCCACAACGGATTGGGATAAGGGTACTATGGAACTCAAAGTAGGAGATGAAAAAATTTAATTATCTATCTCAAAATTAATGAAATACTCAAAAGACACAAGAGAGGATGTTTTTTTTCTAGGGTTGGTAGAAGAAGAGGACTTTGATTTTGATCTGTACTCTTATGATTTATTTTCTTGTGAATCTAATGAGTGTTTAAATGAAAAATCATCTATGCCATAAAATATTTCATTACATTCTGAAATTGAGCTTAAACCTTTACCTTTGTCATTGAAGTATGCTTATTGAGGACCATGCAATTCTTTTCCCCTAATTATATCATCATTGTTATCATCTGAACAAAAATTAGAGCTTTTAGATGTTTTATCTACTTACAAATCTGCTATAGGATGGACAATTGATGATATTAAGGGCATTAGTCCAAACATTTGTGAGCATAGAATTTTCTTAGAAGAAAATTCTAAAGCAACAAGACAACCTTAAAGGAGACTCAATACGCACATGTTGGAGGTTGTTAAGAAAGAAACCATGAAATGGCTAAAAGCTGATTTCATATAAGCCATTTCAGATATCCCATCGGTAAGTCCTATACATGTAGTACCTAAGAAAACATGAATAACAGTAACAAAGGATAAGAATAGAAATGAATTTCAAACTAGAGTGGCTTCTAGTTGGAGAGTATGCAATGATTACAAGAAGCTTAACTCGGTAACAAAGAAAGATCATTATCCATTACCATTCATTGATCCGATTCTTGAAAGACTTTCAGGTCAAAACTTTTATTGTTTTTTAGATGGATATTCAGAATATGACCAAATTGAAATTAACAAAAGTGATCAGGAAAAAACGCGTTTACATGGCCAGTAAGTACCTTTGCATTTAAAAGGATGCCTTTTGGGTTATGCAATGCACCTGCTACTTTTCAAAGATGTATGGCTGCTATGTTTTCTGATTTAGTAGGGGATTGCTTAGAAATTTTTATGGATGATTTTTTAGTCTTTGGTTCATCATTTGATGGTTGTTTATCTAATTTAACCAAGGTGTTGTAGATATGTGTACAGAACAATCTGGTGCTAAGTTGGGAGAAGTCCCACTTCATGGTGGAGGAGGGAATTGTCCTAGGGCACCATATCAGCAAGGATGGACTAAGGGTGGACAAGGCCAAGGTCTAGATTAAAGAGGCTTTAATCCAAGCACCAATCTTACAAGCTCTAGATTGGAGTGAACCTTTTGAAATCATGTGTGATGCCTCTCATAGTGTAGTGGGAGCTGTCTTAGGACAAAGAATTGACAAGAAGCTAGTTGCCATCTACTACGCAAGCAAAACTTTTAGAGGAGCTCAGGTAAACTACTCATCAATTGAAAAAGAATTGCTTGTTATTATTTTTGCGTTAGAAAATTCTGTTCTTATCTGTTAGGTAGTAAAATTATTATCTTTTCAGATCATGCAGCTTTCAAGTTTTATTAAATACAAAAGAAACCAAACCTAGATTAATACGGTGGATTTTACTTATACAAGAATTTGATTTAGAAATCAGGGATAAATGTGGAATAGATAATACAATTGCAGATCATCTTTCTAGATTATCTACAGAATTATCTATGCCTATCCATGATGATTTTACTGATGAATATATTTTATAAATTCAAAGTAAAAAACTTCCATGGTATGCTCATATTGTAAGTTTTCTTGTCTGAGGGTTATTACCTAATGATTGAGATGTTAATGATAGAAAGAAGTTTTATAAAGATATTAATTACTATTAGTATGATGAACCTGAACTTTTTAAATTAGGTGTTGACCATGTGTTTCGAAGGTGTGCGCCCGAGGAAGAACAATGGAGCATATTAGATGCTTGCCATTCTTCTTTATGTGGTGGATATTATGCTCCGAAGTTAACTGCATTTAAAGTTTTGAATTGTGGATTTTTTTGGCCAAGCTTATTTTCGGATGCTTTTAAGTTCGGCTCTAGTTGTTTAAAGTGTCATGCTGTGGTAAATATCAAAAAGAATGATAGAATGCCACTACAGCCCATGATTGAAGTAGAAATCTTTGACCTATGGGGGGTTGATTTTATGGGACCATTCCCAAATTCAGATGGACATGAGTATATCTTGATAGGAGTAGATTATCTTTCCAGATCGGTTGAAGCAATCCCCACTAGGTCAAATGATCATAAAGTAGTGCTTAAATTTATTCAACAACATATATTTTGCAGGTTTGTTTGTCCTAGAGCAATTATTAGCGATGGAGGAAGTCATTTCAATAATTCTCAATTCGGGACCATACTTAAAAAATATGGGGTTTAACATAGAATCACTACTCCATATCATCCACAAGCTAATGGTCAAATTGAGAATTCAAATAGAGATTATGAAGATTATTAAAAGATTATTAGGCCTGATGGGAAAGATTGGTCAAGTAGGTTATATGATACTCTTTGGGCATATAGAACTGCTTACAAAACACCCTTAGGATGTCTCCTTATAGGGTTGTTTTCGGTAAAGCATGTTATCTTCCAGTAGAAATAGAACATAGGGCTTATTGGTCTATTAAAAAACTTAATCTCTCTTTAGATGCAGCAGGAAAACAGTGTTTATTGCAGATGCACGAACTCCAGGAGCGCAGGAATGAAGCTTATTAAAATTCAAGAATTCATAAAGCCAGGATGAAGCATTTTCATGACAAGAACATTAACCTTAAGCATTTTCAGAAACATCAAAAGGTATGGCTTTATAATTCAAGGTTGAAACTTTTTCCAAGGAAGTTAAAATCAAGATGGGATGGTCCATTTATAATTACTGACATAAATGATAATGGCGCAGTTTTGATTTTTGATCCTAAGACAGGAAGGAGTTCACAGTAAATGGCATGCAATTAAAGCCGTATGTAGAAGCAAAAGATTTATACCAACCCACAGCAACAATATTGTTAAACCCGATCAAGCCCACCGAACAGGAAGCACCAACCTAGGATTTGGATTCTAAATTTTTTCTCTTTATTGTATTTTTATTTTGCAAATAATGGGAATTAACCTAATTCCCTAGATTTCAATTTTTCTTGTTTATTTTGTTTTCAGTTTATAGCTTTTCCAGGAATAAAGAAGAAGAAGAAGTACATTCGCACACATAACGAGATGTCGGCTCATCATTAGTAAGTTCTTCAAAGATCACCCCTTAGCAGGTTTGCAATTCTGAACTTCTGAATTATATTTATGATCCATTCCCATGCATTGAGGAAATTGCATAATTTAGTAGGAGGGAGAACATTTCATGTGCTTAGGAGTGCAAACCTTTGTTTTTGTGTCATATAAATTTCATGTATAATTGAAAATCCACCTTTAGGAGACCTTCATCCATGAATTCGAATTACATGTGTAGGAAAGTTTGGCTTTATATAGTGGATCATGATCATGCAAAAATAAAATAAACTTTGATTTTGGATAATATGGGAGTGAATGTCCAAATGGCTAGGGTATCTAGCCGGTGTGTAGGGGATAGGAAAATCAAAGGATTGAAGCACTATGACTCAAAATGGTAGAGAGTTGAGTGAATTGAGGACCCCCATCGCGCCACCATTCACTGAGCCGATCCTACTTGAATGTTTTTATTCTTTCATTAAGTCAATTTTACTTTAGGGTGAAAAGTAGGCATTTCTCCAAGACTTTAAGCACAAAATTTCCTTTTGTTGATTCTCCATCTACCTTACCATTTCACTATGCCATTCCACTACGCCATTTCATATGCCCTTCCATTTGTTATACCACATTTTAAATACCTATCCACTTTCTTGACCTTTGTCTAACCAAAAGCCTTTCATGGATGGTAGCCTTCTCCCAAGCCATTCTATCTCCCTTTCCATGGGATCACCTTTATCCCATATCTATCACCATTTCTGTCTATTTTTGCTCTTCAATTTCTTATTACCTCTTCTTCTCTTCAATGATTTTACATAATGCCCTTATTAGATTCAATGGTAATTCTATTCTCTTTTCTCTTTAACAATATTTAGTATTTTCTTTACCCCTTAAAAAAAAATCCTCCAGTCCAAGCAAAATATGAGGAATTAAAAAAAAAAGGGGATTTTTTGTGATAGGAATTGTTAGTACATTAATTTTGTTACAAGTTATTGAATCTAGTAAGGGCATTACACATGATTTATTTCTTTCTCATTCGTCTAAGTCTTGGGAGAGGGCAACCTGAAATGATATGTCTTTGATGAAACCTTTTCATGCCAAACCCATATCTTCCCCTTTGAGCATCCTACCTGATGTAGGATGGATCGCAGACGTGGCCCGGAGAGAGAGAGAGGGGTTTAAAAGGGAGAGAAAGAGAGAGAGAGTCAGAGGAAGAGTAGTGCGACTGTGAGAGGAAGAAAGAAGGCTTTAAGAAGAGAGGGATCAATAACGGAAAGAGAGACAGATCTGGTTATAACGAGTGTGGATGTGGGAGATAACAGGAGAAAATAGAGAAGATAGAATGAGAGAAAATAGATAAAATAGAATAAGGAGAAAATAGAGGAGAGAGCGTGAATTATAGAACGTGTGAATGAGAGAAGTATTAGGCGCTGGAAAAAGAGGGAGCAGAAGGCAGAAAGAGAGAAAGGGTGCGTGATAGAGAAATAACGTTAGAGGGGAGCTTGCCGAGAGAGAGAGGGATCTAAAAAGAACTAGAAAGAGAGTTGACTGAGAGAAATAACTGGAGAGAGAGATACGATTAAGAGAGAGGGAAAGAGATAGCTGATAGAGGAAGAAGAGAGAAGTAGCGTGGGGGAGAGGGAGGAGAGCATTATTGAGAAAGAGATAGAGAGAAACAAAGATAGGGCGAGGGGGAACACAACAGAAATAGATAGATACACGGAGAGTGAATGCAACAGAGAGAGAGAGATAGACGAGTTACTAAGAGAGAGAAAGCACGAGAAAATGCAATAGGAAAGAGGGAGAACGTGATAGGGCAAATGAGAACAATAATGGGAGAATATTGAGAGAGGGAATGGCGTGGGAAGAGAAAGAGAAAGGGAAAAAGAGAATGATCTATGATCCGTGGCTGGTGACTAAGGGTGACGGTAGCAGGAGGGTATCCCCTCAGCGGCAGCGGCGGCGGCACTTCCGGCGGTAACAGCGGCAGCAGTTGAGGATAAAAAAATTGGGCGAAATTTCTTGAAGGTAACTTTTCTTCAAATCAAATTTGCCATTGAAAACAATGAAGTTTTGGGATCTTATAGATCCATGGAGTGGAAGAAGAAAGTGGGAAACGTGGGGAAAGAGGGTGACGACAGTTGCTACTCCAACGGCCACAAACATGGGTTCACTCGTTGTGCGATCTCCACCACTACCTCTTATTCATTCTTACTCTCTTACCCATGCCATCACATTATTTGATATTCTGTGCTAACTGGGAGGCGGAGAATGTCTAGATTTTATCTTATAGTTGGAGGAAACTAAGTGGAGAATTTTAACACAAAGTAGCCACTACCCGGAAGAGAGTGATCTTGATATGAGAGGCGAGACGTCCACCACTTGAAGAGTGCAGTGAGGAACCTTCTGGATCATAGTGTAATATCTGGAGACAAGTACATCTTGCTATTTCATTTCATTAGCTCTACCTAAAACCAAGAGGGATGGCACCCATATTCCTGACAATGGTGGAATCCAAATTATTGATAATTCTAACACTTCATGCAGATGAATGAGGATTGATGGATGAAGAAGTCATCTAAAGAAATAACGGTACATTGCTAAGGGACTAGCAATGATTTAAGTGGGAGGGGGGGTATGATAACTTGGAAATTAACATCATTATTGATGAATTTTACATTATATTTATGTGTTTTAATGACTATATTTGCATGTTATCATATAAAAATAAAGATAAATGACATATACTTTGATTTTATTATTATTTTGAATTTTTTAATCATTTTTTACATGTAATTTAATCTCATTTCAGTGAAGAAATATTTTTTACAGGGCTTTAAATACTTGGCTCAAGATTGGTAAGGGCTCTCATAATTTTTCTGGAATTTTCTCATATTTTTATATCATTTTCTAACCAATATTTAGCCAAGAAATGGTTTTTTTATCTTTTATTTAGCATTTATATATATATATATATATATCAAGGGGCATCCATGTCATTCGCCCAGAATTCGGGCAAATACGTGCATGCATTTTTATATATATATGAAAAAAATAATAAATAAAACAGAAAGGTCGGCGAGAAAGAGAAAATATATATATGTATATATAAATACATTCGTCGTTCGCGGAATCGAGTAGCTGTGTGCATTGAATGCACGCGGTAATCGATTCCAAGTGTGTTAAAAAAAGGAAAGATGGCGGCCGCTTTTCAATTTTCCGCGTGCATTAAATGCACGCAGGAATCGATTCCACAAATATTCCTCGTCGCAGAATCGGTAGCGCGTGCATTTAATGCACGCGTAATCGATTCCACGTGAGTGTTAAAAAAGAAAAGAAGAAGAATAAAAAGACGGCGGCGCTTGATTTTTCGCGTGCATTAAATACTGCGCGAAATCGATTAGAAAATATTATTAATAGCGGTAATCTTATAGCTTCACTTTTATTATTGTTATTTTTTTAGCCGCGCTTAACGGGTGACGTGGCATTTTTATAACCGCTTAAATACAGTAATTGTTTTCCAATTATTATGCGGGCGGACGCACACAACCACGTGTGACAACGTGATCCGAGAATGCGGAAATGATAAAGAATGCATCAGCCAATCAGAAAATTGATTTCTTTAATATAACAAGATGATCCAACGGCCTAGATTAATCTATAGTAAAATGACAATATATAGAGATCTAGATGTCCGATTGGGCGAAAGTTTGAGGGTAGGTTTCTCTTTATCCTCTACAACCTATATGGTTGGATTTTTAAATAGAGGTCTGGAAAAGGGTGAAATTCACTTTTGAAGCTCTCTCCACGGATTTGGCCCAGACGGACACAAGGGATGCTTTGGAAGTCAACAGCTCTTGATTCTACACTGAAAGTTGTAAGTTTCTGATTTGTATTTCAATCTTCTTCTTGAACAATTCTAAAACGCCAAGGCATGGGCGAAATGTACATGCCCTAGAAGTTGGTTTTGAATAAAATTAGCACTACATTTTGATTATGATTAAAGATCTAATTTTTGACCTTTAATTCTACATCAATTTAGAACATTTCTGCATCATTAGATTTTTAATTTAGGGCGGATTTCATCTTTTCCCCAAATTCTTCATTTTCTCTCTCTAGGTTAATCTGTCTAATTTCTCTCTCGAGATTTCTATTGTTATTGTTTAGAAATTTTACTTAATATATAAAAAACCTAAAAATAAAATTTGATTCGAAAATTCATCCATCTTGAAGCCCAATTTAAAAATCCTTTCTTGATCATTTAATTCCCAATTTTAATTCATAAAAGTGTCTTAAAAATTTATATTAATTGGGAAATTAATAATCCAAATTAATCTGATCTTATAATTGAAATACTTCTATATTTAGCTTTCTGACTGAAATATTTAAAATCAAAATAAGTTTTACTTGATTTTGATTAATTAAAAACACTATTAAGCATAATTAAGATTTATTAAGTGCATAATTAATCCTTCTTTGAATTAATTCATTGAAATTTGATAAAAATTCTTACTTGCTACCTCCCTGTGGTTCGACCCCTTGCTTGCTCTATATATTATATTTAGTTATTAAGGGTATTTATAAATTTTATTGTAAAAGTCTAAACATCAAATCAACGACATATTTACATGCAATTTTAGGCTTATCAATTGGCGCCGTTGCCGGGGAGGCATGCTTTGAATTTTAAAAAAAAGTATGTTCATGAGTGATAACCAGTTTGTATACATTCTTGAATCGAATTTAATTTTGCAATTGTTTTGTGAATTTTAAGCGCATAGTGGAATTGCAAAAATTGCCATTTCTTTCTATCTTTTATTTGATTTTTCTTGTTCATTTAAGCTGATTGTCTTGCTATTTGTGTGTTTGACACTGCATGAACGGTAGGAGGTCCTTAAATCCCTATCTAGTGAACCTTGAGACAATTAGTAGAAGTCCTAGCCTTGATAATATTTTTGAGAGCTCCGTAGGGGAAAATCAACACATTTGTGAGAGAATGGAGGATAACCCAAATTGCGAAGCTGAACAAGGAATGAAAAGAATGAGATTGAGAGAGTTTTCTGATCCTGCAGAGAGTGAAACTTACACTAAAATTTCTGCTCCTTTACCTGAAAATGTTAACTTTAGAATTGACCCGAATATGATCAATCAATTACCTACGTTTTATGGACGATTTAATGAGGAGAGTTTTTAGAAGAGTAAAACCAGATATGTTCTGCTTATCGTTATGCAGGTGTTCCTCAGGAAATTCTCAAACTCAGGCTATTTCAATTTGCTTTGAAAGATAGGGCCAAAGAGTGGTTCAAAAGGGTAGGTCAAGAATTTCAATCATGGAGTGAGATGCAATCTAGCTTTTTAAAGAAATTCTATTATTATGGAAAGACCACTTCAATTAGGAAGGCTATAAGAGATTTCTATCAAGGAACTCACACCTTGGAGAAGCATGGGAAAGGTTTATGTCACTTACTAGAAGTGCCCACATCATGGAATTCCATTTCATGAATTAGTTCAAATGTCTTATGGTGGATTGAATGATCAGGAACGGCACCTAGTAGATATATCTAGTGGAGGAATGTTCCTTGACACTCATGTAGATGAATCTATGAAACTTATAGAAAAGTTAGTGGAAGATTGAACATATCACAAAGTTTTTCGTACACTAACCAAAATGCAGGTCCAAAGCGTGGAGGAATCATTGACATCAAAGCAGTTGAGCCGGAGATCAGAATGGATAAATTGGAAAGAGACATGAGCAAGATTGGTAAAACAATGGAAGATATGAGTAATAATTGGAAATCTTTTTGCAGGAAACTAAGGGAAAGGCGAATACATATGAGGGCAACAATTCCACTAACACCCCTTGTTATTTTTGTTCTAGTGAAGAATATTCTGATGAATTTTGTCCTATGATTGAACAGGTTAACGCATTTGGGAGACAAGATGCAAGACATACTCAATGGAATGCAAGACCTAATCAGAATTGGAGCAAAGGAGGAAACAACTTCGCATCAAAGCAATTTGCTCCGCAGCAATATCCGCAAAATTTTCAAAATTTTTCTAAGCCTTTTTACTCTCATCCTAACAACAATAATGAAAGCACTAACTCAACCTTAATGGATTTTATCAGGGAAATGCAGGAAGAGAGAAAGATCATGCATGAAGAAAGAAAGATTTTTATGCAGACCTTAGAAGATCACAAAAAAGAAATTGAAATGCTCAAGAGAGGACACGGCGTTCAAGCACAACAACGTGCTCTCAGAATGAAAGGTAAATCGGAAGAAATCCTTCTAAGAGAAAGCCATCCAGGTCAACTCCCTACCCAGCCTAATATTAATCCCAAGAATATCATGTTGTGTGTAGATAGGAATTTAGAATCATCATGTTTTGTATCTTCCGAAAATATGAATGAATCTTGCAATAGTGAAAATAATAATGTTGCATCATGCACTGGTTTTACGAATTATTTTTTATATAGTTGTGAAGATGATATGAATGCAAAAAATAATAAGGATGAGCAAGTGCATGCAATTTCAAAACTTAGAAGTAGAAAGGTTTTGTTGGATCCTCATGAAAAGGGTGTAGGATTGCATGAAGCTAAAGATAAAGAAAATGGAGCGATGGAAAATGATCAACGAGCTACGGGTTGCCAGGATGAGGAAAGGCATCCAAGAATGGCAGACCCTAATCCAGTTGATTATAGACGACCCATTCCATTTCCTAGTGCATTAAATATAACAAAGTAAAAACCAGAAAATTCTCATTTGCTTGAAATATTTAAAAATGCAACCATAACTATTCCCCTTACTGAGGCAATACGAAATATTCCTTCCTATGCAAGATATGTGAAGAAATTTTGCACCCCTTCTAGGAAGCAGAAAAGAGTACAACTTTATGAAAATATTAGTTCAATTTTATTGAATGATATTCCTAGAAAAAGAAAAGATCCATGGGCTCCTCTCATTAAATGTGAAATAGGAGGAATGGTTTTTAGCAAATCACTTCTTGATTCAGGTGCTAGTGTTAACATAATGCCTAAGGCTTTGTATGATAAATTTAAATTTGGTGAACTTGAACCTATTTTTCTTGAATTACAATTAGCCGATGGATCAAATAGGTAACGTTATGGAAAATTAGAAGATGTTATTGTGAAAGTAGAGAACTATAAATTTCCTGTTGATTTCATAGTTGCAGATATGAAAATAACAAGAAATTTGAGCCATGCTCCTATTATTTTAGGTAGACCATTCCTGGCTAAGGTGAAAGCCACAACGGATTGGGATAAGGGTACTGTGGAACCCAAAGTAAGAGATGAAAAAATTGAACTATCTATCTCAAAATTAATGAAATACTCAAAAGACACAAGAGAGGATGTTTTTTTTCTAGGGTTGGTAGAAGAAGAGGACTTTGATTTTGATCTGTACTCTTATGATTTATTTTCTTGTGAATCTAATGAGTGTTTAAATGAAAAATCATCTATGCCATCAAATATTTCATTACATTCTTAAATTGAGCTTAAACCTTTACCTTTGTCATTGAAGTATGCTTATTGAGGACCATGCAATTCTTTTCCCGTAATTATATCATCATTGTTATCATCTGAACAAAAATTAGAGCTTTTAGATGTTTTATCTACTTACAAATCTGCTATAGGATGGACAATTGATGATATTAAGGGCATTAGTCCAAACATTTGTGAGCATAGAATTTTCTTAGAAGAAAATTCTAAAGCAACAAGACAACCTTAAAGGAGACTCAATACGCACATGTTGGAGGTTGTTAAGAAAGAAACCATGAAATGGCTAAAAGCTGATTTCATATAAGCCATTTCAGATATCCCATCGGTAAGTCCTATACATGTAGTACCTAAGAAAACATGAATAACAGTAACAAAGGATAAGAATAGAAATGAATTTCAAACTAGAGTGGCTTCTAGTTGGAGAGTATGCAATGATTACAAGAAGCTTAACTCGGTAACAAAGAAAGATCATTATCCATTACCATTCATTGATCCGATTCTTGAAAGACTTTCAGGTCAAAACTTTTATTGTTTTTTAGATGGATATTCAGAATATAACCAAATTGAAATTAACAAAGTGATCAGGAAAAACAACGTTTACATGGCCAGTAAGTACCTTTGCATTTAAAAGGATGCCTTTTGGGTTATGCAATGCACCTGCTACTTTTCAAAGATGTATGGCTGCTATGTTTTCTGATTTAGTAGGGGATTGCTTAGAAATTTTTATGGATGATTTTTTAGTCTTTGGTTCATCATTTGATGGTTGTTTATCTAATTTAACCAAGGTGTTGTAGATATGTGTACAGAACAATCTGGTGCTAAGTTGGGAGAAGTCCCACTTCATGGTGGAGGAGGGAATTGTCCTAGGGCACCATATCAGCAAGGATGGACTAAGGGTGGACAAGGCCAAGGTCTAGATTAAAGAGGCTTTAATCCAAGCACCAATCTTACAAGCTCTAGATTGGAGTGAACCTTTTGAAATCATGTGTGATGCCTCTCATAGTGTAGTGGGAGCTGTCTTAGGACAAAGAATTGACAAGAAGCTAGTTGCCATCTACTACGCAAGCAAAACTTTTAGAGGAGCTCAGGTAAACTACTCATCAATTGAAAAAGAATTGCTTGTTATTATTTTTGCGTTAGAAAAATTCTGTTCTTATCTGTTAGGTAGTAAAATTATTATCTTTTCAGATCATGCAGCTTTCAAGTTTTTATTAAATACAAAAGAAACCAAACCTAGATTAATACGGTGGATTTTACTTATACAAGAATTTGATTTAGAAATCAGGGATAAATGTGGAATAGATAATACAATTGCAGATCATCTTTCTAGATTATCTACAGAATTATCTATGCCTATCCATGATGATTTTACTGATGAATATATTTTATAAATTCAAAGTAAAAAACTTCCATGGTATGCTCATATTGTAAGTTTTCTTGTCTGAGGGTTATTACTTAATGATTGAGATGTTAATGATAGAAAGAAGTTTTATAAAGATATTAATTACTATTAGTATGATGAACCTGAACTTTTTAAATTAGGTGTTGACCATGTGTTTCGAAGGTGTGCGCCCGAGGAAGAACAATGGAGCATATTAGATGCTTGCCATTCTTCTTTATGTGGTGGATATTATGCTCCGAAGTTAACTGCATTTAAAGTTTTGAATTGTGGATTTTTTTGGCCAAGCTTATTTTCGGATGCTTTTAAGTTCGGCTCTAGTTGTTTAAAGTGTCATGCTGTGGTAAATATCAAAAAGAATGATAGAATGCCACTACAGCCCATGATTGAAGTAGAAATCTTTGACCTATGGGGGGTTGATTTTATGGGACCATTCCCAAATTCAGATGGACATGAGTATATCTTGATAGGAGTAGATTATCTTTCCAGATCGGTTGAAGCAATCCCCACTAGGTCAAATGATCATAAAGTAGTGCTTAAATTTATTCAACAACATATATTTTGCAGGTTTGTTTGTCCTAGAGCAATTATTAGCGATGGAGGAAGTCATTTCAATAATTCTCAATTCGGGACCATACTTAAAAAATATGGGGTTTAACATAGAATCACTACTCCATATCATCCACAAGCTAATGGTCAAATTGAGAATTCAAATAGAGAGATTATGAAGATTATTAAAAAGATTATTAGGCCTGATGGGAAAGATTGGTCAAGTAGGTTATATGATACTCTTTGGGCATATAGAACTGCTTACAAAACACCCTTAGGGATGTCTCCTTATAGGGTTGTTTTCGGTAAAGCATGTTATCTTCCAGTAGAAATAGAACATAGGGCTTATTGGTCTATTAAAAAACTTAATCTCTCTTTAGATGCAGCAGGAAAACAGTGTTTATTGCAGATGCACGAACTCCAGGAGCTCAGGAATGAAGCTTATGAAAATTCAAGAATTCATAAAGCCAGGATGAAGCATTTTCATGACAAGAACATTAACCTTAAGCATTTTCAGAAACATCAAAAGGTATGGCTTTATAATTCAAGGTTGAAACTTTTTCCAAGGAAGTTAAAATCAAGATGGGATGGTCCATTTATAATTACTGACATAAATGATAATGGAGCAGTTTTGATTTTTGATCCTAAGACAGGGAAGGAGTTCACAGTAAATGGCATGCAATTAAAGCCGTATGTAGAAGCAAAAGATTTATACCAACCCACAGCAACAATATTGTTAAACCCGATCAAGCCCACCGACAGGAAGCACCAACCTAGGATTTGGATTCTAAATTTTTCTCTTTATTGTATTTTTATTTTGCAAATAATGGGAATTAACCTAATTCCTAGATTTCAATTTTTCTTGTTTATTTTGTTTTCAGTTTATAGCTTTTCCAGGAATAAAGAAGAAGAAGAAGTACAATTCACACATAACGAGATGTCGGCTCATCATTAGTAAGTTCTTCAAAGATCACCTTAGCAGGTTTGCAATTCTGAACTTCTGAATTATATTTATGATCCATTCCCATGCATTGAGGAAATTGCATAATTTAGTAGGAGGAGAACATTTCATGTGCTTAGGAGTGCAAACCTTTGTTTTGTGTCATATAAATTTCATGTATAATTGAAAATCCACCTTTAGGAGACCTTCATCCATGAATTCGAATTACATGTGTAGGAAAGTTTGGCTTTATATAGTGGATCATGATCATGCAAAATAAAATAAACTTTGATTTTGGATAATATGGAGTGAATGTCCAAATGGCTAGGGTATCTAGCCGGTGTGTAGGGGATAGGAAAATCAAAGGATTGAAGCACTATGACTCAAAATGGTAGAGAGTTGAGTGAATTGAGGACCCCCATCGCGCCACCATTCACTGAGCCGATCCTACTTGAATGTTTTTATTCTTTCATTAAGTCAATTTTACTTTAGGGTGAAAAGTAGGCATTTCTCCAAGACTTTAAGCACAAAATTTCCTTTGTTGATTCTCCATCTACCTTACCATTTCACTATGCCATTCCACTACGCCATTTCATATGCCCTTCCATTTGTTATACCACATTTTAAATACCTATCCACTTTCTTGACCTTTGTCTAACCAAAAGCCTTTCATGGATGGTAGCCTTCTCCCAAGCCATTCTATCTCCCTTTCCATGGGATCACCTTTATCCCATATCTATCACCATTTCTGTCTATTTTTGCTCTTCAATTTCTTATTACCTCTTCTTCTCTTCAATGATTTTACATAATGCCCTTATTAGATTCAATGGTAATTCTATTCTCTTTTCTCTTTAACAATATTTAGTATTTTCTTTACCCCTTAAAAAAAAATCATCCAGTCCAAACAAAATATGAGGAATTAAAAAAAAAAGGGGATTTTTTGTAATAGTAATTGTTAGTACATTAATTTTTTTAGAAATTATTGAATCTAGTAAGGGCATTACACATGATTTATTTCTTTCTCATTCGTCTAAGTCTTGGGAGAGGGCAACCTGAAATGATATGTCTTTGATAAAACCCTTTCATGCCAAACCCATATCTTCCCCTTTTACCATTCTACTTGATGTAGGATGGATCGCAGACGTGGCCCGGATAGAGAGAGAGGGGTTTAAAAGGGAGAGCAAGAGAGTGAGAGTCAGAGGAAGAGTAGTGCACTGTGAGAGGAAGAAAGAAGGCTTTAAGAAGAGGGATCAATAACGGAAAGAGAGACAGAACTGGTTATAACGAGTGTGGATGTGGGAGATAACAGGAGAAAATAGAGAAGACAGAATGAGAAAAAATAGATAAAATAGAATAAGGAGAAAATAGAGGAGAGAGCGTGAATTATAGAACGTGTGAATGAGAGAAGTATTAGGCGCTGGAAAAGAGGAGCAGAAGGCAGAAAGAGAGAAAGGGTGCGTGATAGAGAAATAACGTTAGAGGAGCTTGCCGAGAGAGAGGGATCTAAAAGAACTAGAAAGAGAGTTGACTGAGAGAAATAACTGGAGAGAGAGATACGATTAAGAGAGAGGAAAGAGATAGCTGATAGAGGAAGAAGAGAGAAGTAGCTTGGGGGAGAGGGAGGAGAGCATTATTGAGAAAGAGATAGAGAGAAACAAAGATAGGGCGAGGGGGAACACAACAGAAATAGATAGATACACGGAGAGTGAATGCAACAGAGAGAGAGAGATAGACGAGTTACTAAGAGAGAGAAAGCACGAGAAAATGCAATAGGAAAGAGGGAGAACGTGATAGGGCAAATGAGAACAATAATGGGAGAATATTGAGAGAGGGAATGGCGTGGGAAGAGAAAGAGAAAGGGAAAAAGAGAATGATCTATGATCCGTGGCTGGTGACTAAGGGTGACGGTAGCAGGAGGGTATCCCCTCAGCGGCAGCGGCGGCGGCACTTCCGGCGGTAACAGCGGCAGCAGTTGAGGATAAAAAAATGGGCGAAATTTCTTGAAGGTAACTTTTCTTCAAATCAAATTTGCCATTGAAAACAATGAAGTTTTGGGATCTTATAGATCCATGGAGTGGAAGAAGAAAGTGGGAAACGTGGGGAAAGAGGGTGACGACAGTTGCTACTCCAACGGCCACAAACATGGGTTCACTCGTTGTGCGATCTCCACCACTACCTCTTATTCATTCTTACTCTCTTACCCATGCCATCACATTATTTGATATTCTGTGCTAACTGGGAGGCGGAGAATGTCTAGATTTTATCTTATAGTTGGAGGAAACTAAGTGGAGAATTTTAACACAAAGTAGCCACTACCCGGAAGAGAGTGATCTTGATATGAGAGGCGAGACGTCCACCACTTGAAGAGTGCAGTGAGGAACCTTCTGGATCATAGTGTAATATCTGGAGACAAGTACATCTTGCTATTTCATTTCATTAGCTCTACCTAAAACCAAGAGGGATGGCACCCATATTCCTGACAATGGTGGAATCCAAATTATTGATAATTCTAACACTTCATGCAGATGAATGAGGATTGATGGATGAAGAAGTCATCTAAAGAAATAACGGTACATTGCTAAGGGACTAGCAATGATTTAAGTGGGAGGGGGGGTATGATAACTTGGAAATTAACATCATTATTGATGAATTTTACATTATATTTATGTGTTTTAATGACTATATTTGCATGTTATCATATAAAAATAAAGATAAATGACATATACTTTGATTTTATTATTATTTTGAATTTTTTAATCATTTTTTACATGTAATTTAATCTCATTTCAGTGAAGAAATATTTTTTACAGGGCTTTAAATACTTGGCTCAAGATTGGTAAGGGCTCTCATAATTTTTCTGGAATTTTCTCATATTTTTATATCATTTTCTAACCAATATTTAGCCAAGAAATGGTTTTTTTATCTTTTATTTAGCATTTATATATATATATATATATATATCAAGGGGCATCCATGTCATTCGCCCAGAATTCGGGCAAATACGTGCATGCATTTTTATATATATATGAAAAAAATAATAAATAAAACAGAAAGGTCGGCGAGAAAGAGAAAATATATATATATATATAAATACATTTCGTTGCTCATGAATCGAGTAGCCATGTGCATTAAATGCACGCGGTAATCGATTCCACATGTGTTAAAAAAAAGGAAAGACGGCGGCCGCTTTTTAATTTTCCACGTGCATTAAATGCACGCGGGAATCAATTCCACAAATATTCCCCTCGTACGCAGAATTGAGTAGCCACGTGCATTTAATGCACGCGGTAATCGATTCCACGTGAGTGTTAAAAAAAAGAAAAGAAGAAGAAGAAAAAGACGGCGGCCGCTTTTTGATTTTTCGCGTGCATTAAATGCACGCAGAAATCGATTAGAAAATATTATTAATAGCGGTAATCTTATAGCTTCACTTTTATTATTGTTATTTTTTTTAGCCGCGCTAACGGGTGACGTGGCATTTTCATAGCGGTTTAAAAGCAGGAATTGTTTTCCAATTATTGCGGGCGGCGGACGCACACAACCACGTGTGACAACGTGATCCGAGAATGCGGAAATGATAAAGAATGCATCAGCCAATCAGAAAATTGATTTCTTTAATATAACAAGATGATCCAACGGCCTAGATTAATCTATAGTAAAATGACAATATATAGAGATCTAGATGTCCGATTGGGCCGAAAGTTTGAGGGTAGGTTTCTCTTTTATCCCTCTACAACCTATATGGTTGGATTTTTAAATAGAGGTCTGGAAAAGGGTGAAATTCACTTTTTGAAGCTCTCTCCAAGGATTTGGCCCAGACGGACACAAGGGATGCTTTGGAAGTCAACAGCTCTTGTTTCTACACTGAAAGTTGTAAGTTTCTGATTTGTATTTCAATCTTCTTCTTGAACAATTCTAAAACGCCAAGGCATGGGCGAAATGTACATGCCCTAGAAGTTGGTTTTGAATAAAATTAGCACTACATTTTGATTATGATTAAAGATCTAATTTTTGACCTTTAATTCTACATCAATTTAGAACATTTCTGCATCATTAGATTTTTAATTTAGGGCCGGATTTCATCTTTTCCCCAAATTCTTCATTTTCTCTCTCTAGGTTAATCTGTCTAATTTCTCTCTCGAGATTTCTATTGTTATTGTTTAGAAATTTTACTTAATATATAAAAAACCTAAAAATAAAATTTGATTCGAAAATTCATCCATCTTGAAGCCCAATTTAAAAATCCCTTTCTTGATCATTTAATTCCCAATTTTAATTCATAAAAAGTGTCTTAAAAATTTATATTAATTGGGAAATTAATAATCCAAATTAATCTGATCTTATAATTGAAATACTTCTATATTTAGCTTTCTGACCGAAATATTTAAAATCAAAATAAGTTTTACTTGATTTTGATTAATTAAAAACACTATTAAGCATAATTAAGATTTATTAAGTGCATAATTAATCCTTCTTTGAATTAATTCATTGAAATTTGATAAAAATTCTTACTTGCTACCTCCCTGTGGTTCGACCCCTTGCTTGCTCTATATATTATATTTAGTTATTAAGGGTATTTATAAATTTTATTGTAAAAGTCTAAACATCAAATCAACGACATACAAAAAATATACTGAAAGATGTAGTATAACTGACGAGCAAGGGGAACGACGTACCTCGTTGGTAGTGTCGATCCTCGGTGGCGTCTTCTTCAGTGCATTAGCCGGTGAGGGCAGGTCTGGTGGAGGCGTGTTGGGGAATGAGCACAATGGAGCTCGACAGGCAGCGACGACACGGCGCTAGAGGCAGAGAATTGGAGGTTGTCAAGAATAAGAAGGGCCGTGGCGACAAGGTGGCATAGACAAATATTCGAGGATCGGCGATGCGCCCGATTCGTGGTTGGGTCGATCAAAGTGTGACGGACAACCTTGGTCGGTGCTAACGCAATCATCACATAGCGCTTCGGCAATGAGCGGTGACAACGGCAGCAACACTGGTACCCAATGTGGTGGGATGTTGGCACGAGTGGTGGCGGCAGCGGGCACACGACAACAGCGTCGTCTACGAGAGGGGGGGCCGGTGCATTCTGTGCGGCTGCAAGAGTGGCGCGTAGGGCTCCGCGTATTCTTGGAGCTCCGATCCACAAATGCGGGATGCGCACTTAACTCCTCGGCAGTTTAACAAAGCACAGAGATAATCTTCTGGTCACGCACTTGAATCCACGGTGGTATAACGAAGCACATGAACGGTCGGCTGGTTGCACACAAGACTCTACGGCAGTTTAATGAAGCACATAACTGATGCAGATCGTTGTGCATGGGATGATGCTGATCTGCAATCACGCTGACATGGATGCGCATGGCCATTGAGTGGTCCACAGCAAGGTCAACCCTTTTGGCTCGTAGGGCGGATGCGACAACGTTTCGTGTAGTCACGAGTGCTCCGGTGTCTCGAGCAGTGCCAAGATCCAGCCGCGCGGTCCCGTGAAGAAGCGCAACGGAGTCGATGCGCTGTAACTCGCAATCGGCGGAGGTTAACACAGGGCTACGGCAATTCGTTCTGGATGGAGGTCATCCACGATGGGGATGGTGATTACTAGTGACGGGTACTTACGCACCGCGTGGGGCCAATCTGCATCAGTGAATCACGATGGTGCAGTCCCCGGAAGGCAGTTCGTGGGTAGGCTGGTGCGTACATTCTGCGACCAAACGGATCAAGCAACGCGTGTTCTGGTGATGTGTTGACGGAGTTTGGCACAGGCTGGTGGATAGGGAAACACCCTCTTTTTTTGTTCTTCCTCCAATCTCTTCTTCCTTTTCTTTCTTCCTCCCTCTTTTTTCCTCTTTCTCCCCTTCGTGAGACCAAGAAAAATGAACAAACCTCTCAAACTATGATTTCCTGGTCTAAACAGCCAGGGCTAGATTGTGCCCCTTATATAGGAGCATGATGGCCCTTACTAAGGGCAGGGGTGCCCTTACTAAGGGAGGAGGGGGTCTTATACATAGGACCCCCCCTTTTAACATATAAAAGGACATATATTTGATGCATACATTAACAATACGGGATGACAAAACATGCGATGATACGAACACGTACGCGACATGATAAATACGGACACGACGCGAATGAAAACATAAACATGACTAAATGAAGAAGGAGAAAACACACCAAAATGCGAGAAAGTTAGGGTCCTGATTCCACCCGGGATACTCCAACCTGGGTCTCTTCATTGACGCCTTGGCGTGCCAGTCAGCTGGACGCAAACCGGTGGTTGTCGATGACGATGACGATGACTCTGATGGAGTAAGGTGGAGCACTCCATCAAGGAGTAAGAGTAGGAGCAGGAGCAGGAGTAGGAGCAGGAGCAGGAGCAGGAGTAGGAGTAGGAGGAGTAGGAGTAGGAGTAGGAGTAGGAGTAGGAGTAGGAGTAGGAGTAGGAGTAGGAGTAGGAGTAGGAGTAGGAGTAGGAGTAAGAGTAGGAGTAGGAGTAGGAGTAGGAGTAAGAGTAAGAGTAGGAGTAGGAGTAGGAGTAGGAGTAGGAGTAGGAGTAGGAGTAGGAGTAGGAGTAGTAGTAGGAGTAGGAGTAGGAGGAGTAGTAGTAGTAGTAGGAGTAGGAGTAGGAGTAGGTGATGGCGCGTCACCACCGGACGTCATCGAGCCAGCAGCAGAGGAGCAGCAGGACTTCCCCGACCCAACACCCGAGGAGCCGGCACTACCCAGCTCGCCACCGAGACGAGTCCAGCCACCACGGCGAGCCGCCGCAGCAACACGGGATTCCGCATTCCGTTACTCGGCATGACGCGGACGCCGACCACCGGAGCACACCGACACCTTCGGTTACCTTATTCTATAGCTTTTCGGTTTTATCGTGTTGTCGTGTAGCGGGGAAGGCTCCACATGAGGAACTCTTTCACCCCCCCCTCGTTATGTTGGGCCTGACAAGCCCATTTTCATTATTTCCTTTCCTTACTTTGTTTGTTTTGCTGTTTTTGGACTTAAGGAAGGGCCTATCTTCACCCATATATAAGGGGAAGAGGTGGGCACTTCCCCTTACCTTTGACCTAAATTTTGAAGATTGGTATTTTGAGAAGAAGGTCAGGTCGTGGAGAAGAATAGAAGAAAGAAGAAGAAGAGGAAGAGGAAGAAGAAGAGGGGAGGAAGAGGAGAAGGGAGAGGAAGGAGGAAGGGCAGCC